>NC_089494.1:86005518-86308434 GCF_036850765.1 Saccopteryx bilineata | reverse complement strand
GGTGTGAGCCCATGTACAAGCTGGCAACCTCAGGGTTTCAAACCTGGGTCCTCTGTGTCCCAGTCCGACGCTCTATCCACTGCGTCACCACCTGGTCAGGCTCGTAAGAATTTAAAAAAATAATGTAGACTCCCAAGTGAGCTATAGGGGATATTTAGGGTGTCATTAACAGTGCCTAGCAGGAAAAGGGAGAACAAGAAAATGCCTTACTTTTTTTCTACATCCTTGCTTTTTGTAATGAACGTTTTGCTTTAACTACTTTAGTATTCTGATGCCCTGATCATTGTTATGTCACAGTTCTCTTGACTGTCCTATAAAAAGCATTGAATTTCTTTTTAAGAGAGAGAAAGGGAGAGAGAGATGAGAAACATCATCTCGTAGTTGCAACACCTAGTTCACTGATTGCTTTCTCCATACATACCTTATGGGGGGGCGGTCTCCATCTGAGCCAGTGACCTCAGTGTTCAGGCCTGGGTCCTCAGCGTCCTAGGCTGATGCTCTCTATCCATTGCACCACCGCCGGGTCAGGCTCAATTTAATTCTAAAAAAAAATTAGTAGTTAAAAATTTTTTAAAGAAGACAGAATAAGTGTTTATTTATAAAAATGTATAAGAATAATACAGAAACCAAAAAAATAGATCTTTTTTGCGTGTATATACATGTACTTATTCTAAAACAAATGGACCATACTATGCATATTTCTGTGTATTTTCCTGGTAGTGAGGTCAAGGTAATTTATTCATTGATTTCTCTATTGTAGGCTAATAGAACAAGCTCCAATTCAAATGGGAGAAGAGTCAGTTAGGTGGGCAAAATTGGTAATACCTTTGGTTGTTCATTCGGCTCAAAAAGTACATTTACGGGGAGCGACTGCTTTAGAGATGGGAATGCCATTGTTGCTTCACAAACAACAAGAAATAGCATCCATCACAGAGCAGCTTATGACTACTGTAAGTATTACTTTCAGTTTTCTAAAATTATTTGCCCAGGCTTTATGTTTTGTAACCTTTGTTCTTGTAACATTTACTGATCATTTATAATATGCTGAGTGTCTTAGGCACTGAATATACTAGGGGAAAAAAGGTAACTTGAGATTGTTTTGTAGTGATAGAGATAGTAAAGTATATATAGTAGATTAAGTGACAAGCATGGAGAACAGCAGGGCCAGGATGGGGAGGGAGAAGGGTCACTGCAGAGGAGGAAGGGGGGGGTGGTCAGGTAATAAAAGAATCGGATATTTGAACAGTGATTTGAAGGTCATAAAGGAGTTAGGTCTTCGGAGGAAATGTGAGAGCAAAAGGCCCTGCTCTGTTAGTTGTGTTCCATGAAATCTGGGGGTGAAGGGGGAAGAGTATTACAGTGAACTTCATGAGGGTGAAGTGTAGGAGATCATTTCAGAGAAACGGATAAATCACAAAGGACCTTGGAGATCATTTAAGACTGGGTTCTATTGAAAACCATATTTGAAGGTTTTGAGTCCATGAGTGGTATAGTTACTGATTTGTTTGTTTATTAATTTTTAGAGAGAAACATCAATTTGTTCGGCTAATTTATGCATTCATTGGTTGATTCTTGTATATGCCCTGACCAGGGGGTTGCACCCTCAACCTTGCCTATCGGGACAACGCTCTAACCAACTGAGCTACCTGGCCAGGGCCTTCCATTGGGTTTTAAAAGGATTACTCTGCCTGTGTTGAGAATAGACTCAAAAGGGGGTTGAGTAGGAGCAGGAAAACTAGGGACATACTATAGTAATCCAGACAAGGAGGGAACTTTCCAGATTCCAAGTGCTGGGGTTTTGTGGGTTCATGGTAATGTTTGGAGTCCAATAAAGCATCTCTCTTGTCTTTGGAAGTTTGTTTATTCTGATGAGTTTACTTATTTTTAAGAGCATATATAAAATTCTTCATAATTTTGAACTAAAATTTTCTCAAATATATTATCCATGAAATTAATGTATTTTTAAAGTTAGGAGAGTATGAAGTTAAAACATTGTAATTTCAACTCTGATTAATGCATGCTGAAGTTTTTAGGGGAAAGAATATTGGTAGAAAAAAATTGGGCTGCATTGATTCTTGCAAAAATGGCCAGATTGTGATAAGACAAGCATAGGAAAGCTTAAATGGCTATTTATATTTAAACATTGATTATACAACTCTCAGCTTTGCTTTGAAAGTTATCCTGATAAAACATGGTTAAAGTTATTTGGCTGAGACAATCAGCCAATTTGATACTGAGTATTTTTTCCTTTTTAAGAGTCCTCTTTGCTTTTGTTTGCAGAAATTACTTTCAGAACTCCAAAAGCTATTCATGAATAAAAATGAGACTTACGTTTTAAAATTATGGCCTTTGTTTATCAAACTTCTTGGGAAGGTAAGTCCCATTTAAAGAACAGGTCACAGTTCTATTCTACAGGCCAGACCCTTTCATTTCTTAACTTTATTTTGTGACAGAGACAGGGACAGATATGAACAAACAGGAAAAGAGAGAGATGAGAAGCATCAATTCTGTGTTGAGACACCTTAGTTGTTCATTGATTGCTTTCTTTTTTCTTTTTTTTTACAGTGACAGAGAGAGAGTCAGAGAGTGGGATAGACAGGGACAGGCAGACAGAAACAGATGAGAAGCATCAATCATTAGTCTTTTGTTGCGCGTTGCGACACCTTAGTGTTGTCCATTGATCGCTTTCTCATATGTACCTTGACTGCAGGCCTTCAGCAGACCAAGTAAACCCTTGCTGGAGCCAGCGACCTTAGGTCCAAGCTGGTGAGCCCTTGCTCGAACCAGATGAGCCTGCGCTCAAGCTGGCGACCTCAGGGTCTCGAACCTGGTTCCTCGGCATTTCAGTCCGACGCTCTATCCACTGCGCCATCGCTTGGTCAGGCTGATTGCTTTCTCATGTGTCCCTTGACTGGAGCGTTATAGTAGACTGAGTAACCCCTTGCTCAAGCCAGTGACGTTGGGTTCAAACTGGTGAGCTGTGCTCAAACCAGATGAGCCTGCACTCAAGCCAGTGACCTTGGGGTTTCAAACCTTGGTCTTCTGTGTCCCAAGAGTGACTCACTGTCCACTG
Organism: Saccopteryx bilineata; assembly: GCF_036850765.1. NCBI lineage: Eukaryota > Metazoa > Chordata > Mammalia > Chiroptera > Emballonuridae > Saccopteryx > Saccopteryx bilineata. The sequence goes on along the minus strand of NC_089494.1, from coordinate 86,305,361 downwards.
CACCACCACCTGGTCAGGCTCTTAACTTGATTTACGTAGCTTAGTCAATCCTCATTGTTCATCATCCCATAATGTGTAAAATCACCTGCTCACTAAAATTCATTTGTAAACCCAACTTCAATACTGGTGGTGTATAATTTCCTTTTTTCTCACTTTGAGAGTGTTTGGTTTGGTTTTGTTTTTTAGATTTTTATTCATTTTAGGGGTGGGGGTGGGAGGGGAGAGATGAGAGGAGGAGTAGGAGGTATCAACTCCCATATGTGCCTTGACCAGGCAAGCCCAGGGTTTCGAACCGTGGACCTCAGCATTCCAGATTGACACTTTATCCACTGTACCACCACAGGCCAGACTATAATTTTCTAAAATTGAATTCCCCAGTGGGTTTGTTCCCAGTTGATGTTTGAGCTCTATATCTTTTTTTTTTTTTTTTTTTTTTTTTTTTGAAAGAGAGAGAGGGACAGATAGGGACAGACAGGAAGGGGGAGAGATGAAAAGCATCAATTCTTCATTGCAGCATCTTAGTTGTGTGTTGATTGCTTGTCCATTGATTGCTTTCTCATGTGCCTTGACAGGGGCGGGGGGCTACGGCAGAGCAAGTGATCCCTTGCTTAAGCCAGTGACCCCAGGCTCCAGCCAGCCACCTTTGGGCTAAAGCCAATGACAATGGGGTCATATCTAGGATCCCATGCTCAAGCTGGTGACCTCGGGGTTTTGAACCTGGGTCCTTCACATCCCAGTCCGAAGCTCTATCCACTGTGCCATGACCTGATCAGGCTGAGCTCTCTATATCTTTTAAACGGTTCTTTTTGTGATCTATACAGTGCCACATTTTTACTTTTTGTGCTTTTTTTGCTATTTGCATCTTTTAAATGGCCCCGAATGTAGTGTTAAAAGACTTTCTAGTTTTTTTAAGTATAGGAAGACTGATTTGCTTTGTGGAGAAAATGTGGATGTTAGGTAAGGCCTGAGTTATAATGCTATTGGTCAGGAGTTTAGTGTTAATGAAATAACCCTATACAATTGTGGACCGCATAACGGTGTTGAGGTCAACAACAGACTGCATATACAATGGTGGTCCTGTGAGGCTATAATGGAGCTGAAAATTTCTATTGCATAGTGATGGGTGTTTGTGGTGATGCTAGTATAAGCACACCTACTGCATTGCCAGTTGCATAACAGTATATCACATATAATTACGTGCAGTACATAATAATAATGATACTGAACAACTTACTGGATTGTGTATTTACTATTTATTGCTCTTTTAGAGTGTACACTTTCTACTTAATTAGAAAAATGTTTGCCATAGCTTGACCAATCTGTGGCTCAGAGGATAGAGCATCAGCTTGGGACTCTGAGGGCCCAGGTTCAAACCTCAAGGTTGCCAGCTTGAGCGCAGGATCATAGACCTGACCCCATGGTTGCTGGTTTCACTGGAGGCCCCCTCCCCCTGGCACAAACGAGAAAGCAAATCCATGAACAACAAGGTGCTGCAACTATAAATTGATGCTTCTCATCTCTCCTTTCCTGTCTCTCTATCCCTCTCTGTCTCACTAAAAAAAGCATATTCCATAAAATACAGTAGTATGCTGTGTACTTTGGCTCGGGCTTCTCCCCATTTCATCACTTGATTGCATCGTTTTCTTTTGTGCTTGATTTAATCTTGCTTTTCTGCATTAGCAAGCTGTACCATATAACCTAGGTTAGGTGTGTAGTAGGCTATACCATCTAGGTTTGTGTAAGCACACTCTAATGTTTGCACAACAAAATTGCCAGATTTATTTCTCAGAACATATTCCTGTTAAGCAGTGCACAGCTGTATATTAACTAAGGTTTCTTTTAAAAAATAAACATAAAATAAGGTTGTGTATTGATTGGTTGATACAAATATGACCAGAAACTTAAAGGAACCTAACTGTATTTTTCTTAGGAGAGATAACTCATTATTCCTTAATACAGTATTTAAGATGACTTAATAAAATGTAAATATGGTGCCTGACCACGCAGTGGCTTAATGGCTTGAATGTGGGATCATAGACCTGACCCCATGGTCACTAGCTTGAGCTAAGGGTCACTGGCACAGCTGGAACTGCTGCCCCACCCCCGTCCTTCCCCACCCTGCCTGTGAAGGCACCTATGAGAAAGCAATCAGTAAACAACTAAGGTACCTCAAACCGTGAGTTGCTTTTCATCTCCTTTCCTGTCGAGCTGCTCCTGTATGTACCCTGACTGGGGAATCAAACCAGCAACCTCTGTGTTCCAGGAGGACTCTCAAGAGCTATCCGGCCAGGGCTTAACATTTTAGAAAGAGGAAGGGAGAGGGGGGGAAGAGGAAGAGAAGCTTTTGTTGTTCCACTCAGCTGTGCATTTTTTGGTTGCTTCCCATGTGTGCCCTGACCAGGGATTGAACCCACAATGTTGTTTTGGGATGACACTTTTAACCAACTGAGCTAACTGGCCAGGGCCTGCCACTGCCATATGTTTTAATTACTATAGTTTTGTATTAGGTTTAGAAGTCTTGCAAGGGTGTGAGTCCTTCCACTTTATTTTTCAGAAAACTTTGGCTTTGGGGAGCTCTTTGAAATTCCATATTGAATTTGAGAAGTGATTGTTTTTCTGTGAAAAGGGCAGTTGGAATTTTGATAGAGATTGAGTAGAATCTGTAGATTGCTTTTTGGTAGGCTTATTTTTTTGTGGTGGTGTCTTTTTTTACCAGAGAGACAGAGAGTCAGTGAGCGAGATAGACAGGGACAGATAGACAGGAACAGACGGATAGAAACGGAGATGAGAAGCATCAATCATCAGTTTTTCGTTGTGACACCTTAGTTGTTCATTGATGGCTTTCTCATATGTACCTTGACCGTGGGGCTACAGCAGACTGAGTAACCCCTTGCTCAAGCCGTCGACCTTGGGGTCTCGAACCTGGGTCCTCCACATCCCAGTCCGATGCTCTATCCACTGCACCACCGCCTAGTCAGGCAATATTTTAATGATACTAAATCTTTCTGCTCATGAAGAGGGATAGTTTCCCACTTATTTAAAATCTTTAAATTTTTTTCAGCATTGTTTTATTGCTTTTACTATATAAGTTTTTCACCTTCTTGATTAGATTTATTCCTATGTATTCTTTTAGGTACTATAGGTCAAATTGCTTTTCGGGTTTGTTGATGTAGAAAGAACTGATTTTCAGGTGTTGATCTTATATTCTGAAATACTGTTGGATTAATTTCACCAGCTCTAAGAGCTTTCTTGTGAATTCCTTGTGATTTTTCTAAGCCATTTTATTGTTATTTATATTCTCTTCTGTTATATTTCTGTTATATAATATGTGGTTTATAACCACTTACAATATTTTTTTAAATTTTCTTAATGGTTCATGTTTGTTTTTTAATATATTTTTTCTTAATTGTTTTTCTTGCCTGTTTAACATTTTTTATTCTTTAATGAATGGTTTTTTTATACAGGTATTCCCTTTTTGGTATTTGTTACCTTTTTTTTTAGTGAGATAGAGACAGGAAGGGAGAGAGATGAGACGTATCATCTCATAGTTGCAGCACTTTAGTGCATTGATTGCTTTCTCATATGTGCCTTGACCAGGGGACTACAGAGTGAGTGGCCCCTTGCTCAAGACAATGACCTTGGGCTCAAGCCAGCAACCCAGTCCTCAAGCTGGTGGTGTCTCGGGGCTTTGCAACTGGGTCCTCATGTCCCAGGCCAATGTTCTGTCCACTGCGCCACCACCTAGACAGGCTCTATCACCTTTCTAATTCGAATGAATGCTATTGTTGCATTATGTGTTGTTTCAGACAGGTAAATAACTTAATGATTTTTTATCTTTTAGACCTTGCATCGAAGTGGGAGTTTCATTAATTCTTTGTTACAGCTGGAAGAACTGGGATTTCGTAGTGGAGCACCTGTAATTAAAAAAATAGCTTTTATTGCTTGGAAGAGTTTAATAGATAATTTTGCATTAAATCCAGGTAATATTTAAATATTCTAAATATTTATGTTCAAAAGTGAACAAACTGACATACCATTTGTGGCTTTCTTAGTAAATGCCAACACTTAGTTGAACACTTTACCTATCTCATTTAATCATCTGAACATTGTTAAGTAAGTAAATCAGTAAAAGCTAAGCACTATAAAACTGAAACTCATGGACATAGATAAAACTGAATGAAGTCTTTACAGGGGAGGTGAATAAAAAGGGACAAATATATAGTAACAGGAAATAATTTGACTTTTGGGTTGGGCACACAATAGTCAACAGTTCAAATGCTATAGAGATGTTTACCTGAAACCTATGTGCCCTTATTGATCCATGTTAATAGTACATTGATAAGTATTATTTAATTTCTAAATAATAAAAAGTTTAAAAAAAGCCGAAAATGTCATCGCACTATATCTGATAGTAAGTATTGTTGCTGTTTTGGAGAGATAAGGAATTTAGCAAAGATCACATGTGCAGTAGTTGGATGATAGGAAACAGTTATGAATGTTATTGAGTAAACATGTCAGTGATGAAATTTTATCTTTAGAACTATACCTAATAGGTTAATATTATTTATGTGATTTCTTTAGATTTATCTTAATCTTCTATTATCTAGTGAAGGTGTTTGACATGTATATGAAAAATAAATAGCCTGACCTGTGGTGGCGCAGTGGATAAAGCGTCAACCTGGAAACTGAGGTTGCCGGTTCAAAACCCTGGGCTTGCCTGGTCAAGGCACATATGGGAGTTGATGCTTCCTGCTCCTACCCCCTTCTCTCTCTCTCTCTCTCTCTCTCTCTGTCCCCTCTCTATAATGAATAAGTAAAATCATTTTAAAATAAAAAAATAAATAAATAGAATATTAGGCAAAAATGGATCAGTATTAGTACCTACTTAACTGGGTAATTAATTTTTGGTATAATCTATTACCATATACCGTATTTCCCCATGTATAAGACGCACCTTAATTTTGGGGTCTGAAATTTGGAAAAAACATGTATTAACAGTTATTGAACTCAAAATTTTATACATCATAAAATTCATACAGCTCCTTATCACTGTCAAAACTGCCATCCATTAGCTTGTCCTCATCTGTGTCTGTTGACGAATCACTGTCTTCAACAATGAGCACAAAAAAGTGGGAAATGGAAGTAGAAGCCACTACAACCACTGTATAAGACGCACCCAGTTTTTAGACCCCAAATTCTTCCCTCCCCCCAAAAAAAGGTGCATCTTATACTTGGGGAAATAAGGTGTGTATTTACCAGGTCTGCTAAGAAATGTTTATTTCATCCTATATCTTTTTCTACAAAAGATCATTAATCCTTTTCTTCCTCTTTTAATAAGTGTTTTAGAAAAAAATATTTAACCAGAATTGCTTTTATTGAAAATTATTGATAACAGTGCATTGCCAGCCTGACCTGTGGTGGCGCAGTAGATAAAGCGTTGACCTGGAACACTGAGGTTGCCAGTTCAAAACCCTGCACTTGTCTGGTCAAGGCACATGTGGGAGTTGATGCTTCCTGTTCCTCCCCCTTTGTCTCTCTCTCTCTCCTCTCTAAAATGAATAAATAAAAAGAAAAAAAAATTAAAAAAAAAAAGTGCATTGCCAGGTACCTGTTTACCTAAAACCTGTGTACCCTTTTTGATCAATGTCAATGGGACATTGATAAATGCCACCTTTTTTTGTTGTTGGTTATGAACCATCAGCTTGAAATGATGTTCAGAACTCAATATATTGGAATTATATATAATTCCAATGTTATAGCATAAAATAGGAGTGGTTTAAAGAAGATAAAATAAGTTCAGAGCTACAGTCTCTATGACTGGTATGGGTTCAGGAAGTCATGGAATCTGATGCTTGACTTTCTGTCCTGTCATCTTCAATATACCTTAGTTGTAGACTATAGGAAGGAGGGAGGAAAGAGAGCAACAATTAAATTCTTGCTGATCCAGCTTTCTACTGGTTTTTACTTAACTTTTTGGCCCTGACTTGTTGGCTCAGTGGTATTGGCCTGACCTGTGGATGTCCCGGATTTGGTTCCCAGTCGGGGCGCACAGGAGAAGCGACCATCTGCCTCTCCACCCCTCCCCTTCCCTTTCTTTCTCTCTCTCCCTCCCACTCCCCCCATTATTCTGGAATCATGGCTAGATTGTTTTAAGCACATCGACCTTGGGTGCTGAGGACGGCTCCGTGGAGCCTCCGCCTTAGGCACTAAATATAGCTCTGTTGAGAGCAGCCCCCAGATGGGCAGAGCATTGGCCCAAGACGGGGGTTGCCAGGTAGGTCTAGGTTGGGGTGTATGCAGGAATCTATCTCCCTTCTCTTTTGGAAAAGAAGAAATTGTGTGTGTGTGTGTGTGTGGTGTTTTTTTTTTAAGTTGGGGGGGGAGAGGGTAGGGCGGTAGGAACAGAAAGCATCAACTCATAGAGGTTGCTTCTCATATGTGCCTTGACTGGAAAAACCCAGGGTTTCAACTTTGACAACTTCAGCATTCTGCTTTATTCACTCACCACCATAGGTTAGGCTGAGCAGCTATCTATAATGAGCATTCTAGAAATTCCACATGCACTGTCACTTAAATCTCATTGGGTAGAATGGCTAAAGAGAATAGATGAAGTCAAAATTGGCAACCCATCAATGTGAGTGAAAGCAGGTCTTGTGACTAGAAGAGAATGGTTTATTGTATGGCAGGTGGCAGTCTGCTGTGGGGGTGTTACTGTGGAGCTCCTCTCGTAAGTAGTTCAAGTATAGAGGATTTGTTTTCACAGTGATCTGACTTTATCTTTTTATGGAAAGGTTAATTAATTTTTTTTTTAAATTTTTTTACAGGGACAGAGAGAGTCAGAGAAAGAGATAGATAGGGACAGACAGGAACGGAGAGAGATGAGAAGCATCAATCATCAGTTTTTCCTTGCGACACCATAGTTGTTCATTGATTGCTTTCTCATATGTGCCATGATCGTGGGGCCTTCAGCAGACTGAGTAACCCCTGCTCGAGCCAGTAACCTTGGGTCCATGCCAGTGAGCTTTTTGCTAAAGCCAGTTGAGCCCGCGCTCAAGCTGGCAACCCCGGGGTCTCGAACCTGGGTCCTTCCACATCCCAGTCCAATGCTCAAGCCACTGCACCACCAACTGCTCAGGCTGGAAAGGTTAATTAAAAGCTAAATAGCAAAATAGTTGTAAGAAAACATTGATGAATGTCATCTTACCAAATACATGGCTTGACAGATACTTCGAAGTCCTTTTAAGTGTTTTTAATAAGTTACTTGAGCAAAAACTGTTCTTTTTATATATTCCTAGTCACACATACTAGATATTTCTGATAGAAATATTTTGTTTAAAGACTTGGATTTAATTTTTTGCTGATTTTAATAATATGATTATTGTTAATGTAGAGTAGATCTGAATCTGAATGAATCTATTTAGGTTTCCAAAATCAAGTGGCAACCAAAAATGTCAATGCTTTGTAAGATAAACTAGTAAAACTTAAAAATAACCATTTAAGACAGAATGTAAAAAATATACCTCTTTTTAATTTGTAATATGGAGATAAGCAGAATACTAAAGCAGTTTGGACAGTTTCTCAAGAATTTGGTATATTGGGGTAAACCAGTGGTCGGCAAACTCATTAGTGAACATAGCCAAATATCAACAGTACAATGTTTGAAATTTCTTTTGAGAGCCAAATTTTTTAAACTTAAACTATATAGGTAGGTACATTGTTATTAACTTTGTTAAGGTACTCCTAAGCTGGCCTTTGCTAAACATTCAAGGGGCCAAAGAGCCGCATGTGGCTCATGAGCAGCGGTTTGCCGACCAGGGGGGCTAGACAGTATGTGGCTGGGGACTGCTCTGTATTATGGGAAGTTTAGCTGCATCCTTGGATGTAACCCACTAGATACCAGTGCCATTCTTCATATCCTTGCTTCTCAGGTTGTAACAACACAAAATTTGGACATTGCCAAATGTTACTTGATTGGAAAAATCACCCCTGCCACACAGTATTCAATAAATAGTACTTTTTACTTGTTGCCTAAGTGTTGTGCTCTATACATACTGGAGTTTGCCAGTGGAAATTTTGGGTGAAATAGGAAAAGCTGTTGGTTAAAAAAAATTATATTCTCTTGCTATGGGTAAAAGACTTGCTTAGCTCTTAAATGTTTTTACCTGTGCACTTCTTTTTCTTTCTTGCTTAGAAATACTGTGTAGTGCAAAAAGACTCAAGTTGTTAATGCAGCCTTTGAGTTCCATCCATGTGAGAACAGAAGCTCTGGCACTCACAAAACTAGAAGTCTGGTGGTATTTACTAGTGAGACTTGGACCTCATCTTTCTGCTAATTTTGAACAGGTAACATTACAAGTGTTGACTATAATTTCCTTTTCTTTTTTTCTTTTTAATATCTTTTTTCCTTTTTGTGACAGAGACAGAAAGTCAGAGGACAGACAGGGACAGAGAGACAGGAAGGGAGGGAGATGAGAAGTATCAGTTCTTCATTGTGGCACCATAGTTCATTGATTGCTCTCTCACATGTGCCTTGACTGGGGGCTTCAGCAGACTGAGTGATGCCTCGCTCACGCCAGTGACCCTGGGCTCAAGCTGGTGAGCCTGCGCTCAAGCTAGCAGCTTCAGGGCCTCAAACCTGGGTTCCCCGTGTCCCAGTGTGACACTTGATCTACTGCACCGCCGCCTGACCAGGCTAATGTAATATCTTTAATCTTTCAGTGTTATTTTTGCTTTATGTTAGCAGACCATAATATATAAAGTATCTTTTTTTTCTGAAGCTGGAAACGGGGAGAGACAGCCAGACAGACTCCCGCATGCCCCCGACCGGGATCCACCCGGCACGCCCACCAGGGGTGAAGCTCCGCCCACCAGGGGGCGATGCTCTGCCACGACCAGAGCCACTCCAGCACCTGGGGCAGAGGCCAAGGAGCCATCCCCAGCGCCCGGGCCATCCCTGCTCCAATGGAGTCCCGGCTGCGCGGAGGGGAAGAGAGAGACAGAGAGGAAGGGGGGGGTGGAGAAGCAAATGGGCGCCTCCCCTATGTGCCCTGGTGGGGAATCGAACCCGGGTCCCCCGCACGCCAGGCCGACGCTCCACTGCTGAGCCAACCGGCCAGGGCCAAAGTATCTTTTTCTTGATACAGACTTTAGTTCATTTTCCTAAAAGGATATTTTCTAGCCTGAAATGAAGTCTGTAAAGTCATTTACATCAGCAGACCCTCAAATACCTATTTTTTAGAAGCATTATGAAGAGTTTGCTTTTTTTAAGATTTATTGGTTTAACAGAGAGGAGAGAGAGGGGCACTGAGGGAAAAGTATCATCTCATAGTTATTTCACTTTGATTGTTCATTGCTTGCTTGTTGCTTGTCATATGTGTCTTGACCAGGTAAGCCCAGGGTTTCGAACCAGCGACCTCAGTTGTTCCAGGTTGATGCTCTATATACTGCACCACCACAGCAAGGCATGAAGAATTATAAAAAAAAATTTTATAGGGCTTTGAGTTATAAAGGGCTTAAAATATAATTGAGAGTAGATTTAATATTACTGAAATGGAAATCAAGCACTGTCCTGGGCAGGTGATAATTGTATTAGTTCCAATCATTCAAATTGTGTCATAGCTATTCAGCATTGCAAAATGATTTTATAAATTTCAATTTTGATGTCTTTGGGGACATTTAGCTGCAAGCTTAATCTTATCTATGCACCTCTCTTTCACAATCCTATCTTTGGTTCCTGATTTGTTTATTTTTTTATTTTATTTTTTTACAGAGACAGAGGGATAGATAGGGACAGACAGACAGGAATGGAGAGAGATGAGAAACATCAATCATTAGTTTTTCGTTGTGACACGTTATTTCATTGATTGCTTTCTCATATGTGCCTTAACTGTGGGCCTTCAGCAGACCGAGTAACCCCTTGCTCGAGCCAACGACCTTGGGTTGAAGCTGGTGAGCTTTGCTCAAACCAGATGAGCCCGTGCTCAAACTGACGACCTCAGGGTCTCAAACCCGAGTCCTTGGCATCCCGGTCTGTCGCTCCATCCATTGCGCCACCGCCTGGTCAGGCTGTTTATTTATTAGTAAAGTGAAAGTTAAGTAAAAAAGGACAGGTTTGGCCCTGGCCGGTTGGCTCAGCGGTAGAGCGTTGGCCTGGCGTGCGGGGGACCAGGGTTCGATTCCCGGCCAAGGCACATAGGAGAAGCGCCCATTTGCTTCTTCACCCCTGCCCCCTCCTTCCTCTCTGTCTCTCTCTTCCCCTCCCGCAGCCAAGGCTCCATTGGAGCAAAGATGGCCCTGGCGCTGGGGATGGCTCCTTGGCCTCTGCCCCAGGCGCTAGAGTGGCTCTGGTGTGGGCAGAGTGATGCCCCGGAGGGGCAGAGCGTCGCCCCTGGTGGGCGTGCCGGGTGGATCCCGGTCGGGCGCATGTGGGAGTCTGACTGTCTCTCCCCGTTTCCAGCTTCAGAAAAATACAAAAAAAAAAAAAAAAAAAAGACAGGTTTGCCTGACCAGGCGGTGGTGCAGTGGATAGAGCGTTGGACTGGGATGTGGAGGACCCAGGTTCGAGACCCCGAGGTCACCAGCTTGAGTGCGGGCTCATCTGCAAAAGCTCACCAGCTTCAACCCAATGTCCCTGGCTTGAGCAAGGGGTGGGGTTACTTGATCTGCTGAAGGCCCACCATTAAGGCACATATGAGAAAGCAATCAATGAACTAAGGTGTTGCAGCTCACAACGAAAAACTAATGATTGATGCTTCTCATCTCTCCGTTCCTGTTTGTCCCTAGCTATCCCTCTCTCTGAGTCTCTCTAAAAAAAGGACAGGTGTGATAACTTTTTTTTTTACCAGCAAGAAATGGTGAGGGGGCAGATAGAGACAGACAGGAAGGGAGAGATACGACCTCATAGTTGTGGCACCTGTAGTTGTTCATTGATTGCTTCTCATACATGTTTTGACCCGGGGGTTGGTGGTGTTGTGGTGGAGACTACAGCCAATCCAATGACCTCTTGCTCAAGCCAGTAACCGTAGGGTTTCAAACTCGGGTTCTCAGAATCCCAGGTCAATGCTCTGGTCAGGTAGGTTTACAAACTTTTATCATTTTATTTCAGTATTGCTTATCTTAGATTTTCAAGTACATTTTACTTTTGACCTGTAGTCCTTCTAGTCTATGTGATTAACTGATAAGCAGTAAATATATTCTTGGAAAGGGAGACTTTAAATATACTTGAAGTGTTAGTCAAGTTTTAAATTACTAGTTTTAGTATATTAGGGCTTTTAAACTTAGTAGAAGATGAACTAACTAAAATTGGACATTGATAAAATAAAATTTAAAAAATTAAAAAATTAAAAAAATTAAAAATAAAATAAATATTAAAAAAAATTGGACATTGAGCCTTGACCTCTGGTGGCGCAGTGGATAAAGCATCGACCTGTAATGCTGACATCTCTGGTTCAGAACCCTGGGCTTGCCTGGTCAGGGCGCATATGGGAGTTGATGCTTCCTGCTCTCCCTTCTCTCTCTCTCTAAAATAAATAAAATGGAATCTTTTAAAAAAAAAAATTGAACATTGATAGCAACATGTAATTGAGCATAATTTTTCCAAATTCTACCTTTGAAAGGCCCTTTTAGGTTAATCATGCCCAGTTGGTCCATATATTCATTGGTGTAATTTATTCACTGGCTAGATATGATTTGCATTAGAATGCTCTTAGAAGTTAGCTTAAAAATTTCTTAGTTTATGTATTTTTAGCATGTTTTTTAAAAAGATTAAAATGATTCTGTCTGCCAGTAGCAATTAAAATTTATGTAGATGTTATTTGCAAAAATTATTTTGTATAATTTGGAATTTATAGGTAGTACAAATTTAGTACAAATAACAGTTTAATAACAATTTTGACTTTTCCAAATTTCAGTTTTTAGACTGCTTCTTAAAGAAATTTAAGTGTATTATGCAAGGCTTGTATGAAAATAGGAAAATTACGCAGTTTACAAATAATTGCTTTTTTAAAATTACTACCTCAATAGGTGTGTGTGCCTCTAATTCAGAGCACAATAAGCAGTGATGCTAATGCTCTACATCAAGGCAGCTCATTGCGTGTAGCCACTTCTCCTGGCTTAAGTCCTATGACTCCGCCACACAAAGGTAAGGTATAGACGTACTTGTTTTTATCTGGTTTTTCTTCTGAAATCTTAAGAGAAAGGTTATTTAGAAAGTTACAGAGAGGGAAGTAAGGCAGCTGGGCTGCATAGGCTCAGGAAACAGAGACAGTAGAAAGTCTTTTGGGGCTTACAAGAGAGAAAGGCAGAGAAGAAGGGGAAGAGAAAGGCATGGACATACTCCTGAGAGGGGGAGCACCTTTTTTATTTTTTTACTTTTTAAAAAAATGCTTTGAATGAAGACTTTGTTTAGTATTACATAAAGTGAAGCACTTTATAATTTTGGCCCCACCACCACAAACTCCATTGCATATTCTTGCATACTTGTTTTCTGTATGTTTTAATGTTTGCTGCTATAATTGCATTGTTGTAGTTGGAAAAATCAACCTTTGCACGGCACGTGTGAGGTGCATTAGACTTTCAGAACCAGAATCTTGGAGATACAGTGGTACCTTGACACAGGAGCACTTTAAATCACGAGCGGTTTGAGAGATGAGCAGTCACTCATGGGATTTTTTGCTTTAAGTCACGAGCGGATATTTGAATCACAAGCTCCCGCCACCCTCCACTAGATGGCCTGCCGAATGTTCTGAAAGGGAGGAAGAAACAAACTTCCATGGAAAGGTTTTTGTTGAAACGGTTCTAAGTGAAAGCTAGGAAAGTGGTGGCGAAAAAGCCAAAAGTCAGTGAAGAAAATGATGATGAGTAAAAAAAATAGCAATTAAGTTTAGCGATAAAGTTACGTATCATACGTAGTGTGTAAGTTAAAATTTGCAACTAAATGTAGCGTTAAGTGTGTAGAGTAAGTTTCGTTAAGTAATAGCACAGGAAATGAAAACCTCCACCAGTCTCCTCTCCCTTTGCCAGCATCTTAGCCTGACCTTGAAGGTAAATACACTTCATAAACCAGTTATTTCTTTTATTATGTATACATGTATGTATTTGTTATTTATAAAGTGCATTTTCTTGTTTAAAAGCATATAAAATAAAATTCATGTGGTTTTGGGCTAGAACAGATTAATTGCATTTCCATTAATTTGAATGGGGAAATTCGATTTGACACACGAGAGCAAATTGAGTCATGAGCTCAGCCATGAAACGAATTAAACTTGTGTGTCAAGGTACTACTGTATTTAAAACAATAGATCTTAATAGATTAAAGAAATGTGGTTTAGCATGTACACTATTTGAAAGAAAATACTTTCTGTTAGCCATTCTGAACCGAATTTTAATGTTTAAGGAGTGCCTGCATGTTAATAATATAATTCAGGGTATGAATTAATGCCTGAGAATTATATTAACTCTACCCTTGTTCTTAATCTAATAAGATTTTTAGTTGTAACTCTGGGTTTTAAACAAAAACTCAAATTTTATTTGAGACACACACTTTATATTTAAAGATGCATTTCATTGAAAGGAAGTAAACAATATATTTGTTTGGTTAGATAATTTAAACTTACATAACTTCTCTCTTTGTTTTAAAGGTTCTTCTTCCCCATTTGGAGCCTCTGTAACCACCCGGATGAACTTGAGTTCGAATTTTGGTGTAATGGCCACAATCCCCTCCATTCAACTTTTAGGACTTGAAATGTTACTTCATTTTTTGTTGGGTCCAGAAGTTTTAAGTTTTGCTAAGCAAAACAAACTTGTACTGAGCTTAGGTATTATTTTAAAAATAATTTCATTTATTAACCCTTTGAGTAGTACAAACCTGGTCCTCGTGCCTCCTCACCATCCAGAGTATGATCGATGTATATTAAAAATGTGAGAGGCAACAATCAAAGAAAGCTAATACATGTTCTTGTTTCCATAAGTTGGTTATCAAACATGATTTTAAGTTAATAAAACTAGAAATAATTTCATTTTTTGAAAAAAAAACCTCACTCCTTGGGATCAGCGAGCATGAAAGAAACTCACTACTCAAAAGGGTTAAAACAGTTAAGAACAATACTTTGAGGTGATTTGACTGTTACTGGAATAATTTTAGAAATGAGCTTGAAGTTGTCTTAGTTTGTATTTATTTTTTATGTGTTTCAGTGGTGGGGTTCACCTGGTTCATACCAGTTCGGTAGGACCAATAACTACATAATTTTTTTTTTTTAGTTTGGCGAACCGGTTGTTAAAATGGCACTTGTAATCAGAGTTTTTTCTAAGATGGGCAGCTTCCCAAAGTGGAAATTATAAATTTATATTCCTTACTCTTTTTTTTAATATTCATCTGCATAACAGTGTGTTCTAAGTGCCCGAAGTAATGTTCATTTCATTCATAAGTGAAAAAAATTGCAAGTGAGGATGCCAATCAAGAAGCAATATGCAAATATTTTTAATAACAGTTTTATTGTTTCTGTCATAATATTTAATTTTTTTTTTTTTCATTTTCTTTTGCATTTTTCTGAAGCTGGAAACAGGGAGAGACAGTCAGACAGACTCCCGCATGCGCCCGACCGGGATCCACCCGGCACGCCCACCATGGGGCGACGCTCTGCCCACCAGGGGGCGATGCTCTGCCCATCCTGGGCGTCACCATGTTGCGACCAGAGCCACTTTAGCGCCTGAGGCAGAGGCCACAGAGCCATCCCCAGCGCCCGGGCCATTTTTTTTTTTTGCTCCAATGGAGCCTTGGCTGCGGGAGGGGAAGAGAGAGACAGAGAGGAAGGTGCGGCGGAGGGGTGGAGAAGCAAATGGGCGCTTCTCCTGTGTGCCCTGGCCAGGAATCGAACCCAGGTCCTCCGCACGCTAGGCCGACTCTCTACCGCTGAGCCAACCGGCCAGGGCCATATTTAATATTTTTAATATTTTAAAACTCCTAGAACAATCTAGTTTTGTTTACCTCTTTTATTCTTATTTGTTAAATGCATGAAATAATAGGCCTTGGCCAGTTGGGTCAGTGGTAGAATGCCAGCCTGGCGTGTGGAAGCCCCGGGTTTAATTCCCAGCCAGGGCACACAGGAGAAGCGCCCATCAGCTTCTCCACCCTTCCCCCTCTCCTTTTTCTCTATCTCTTCCCCTCCCGCAGCCAAGGCTCCATTGGAGCAAAGTTGGCCCTGGCGCTGAGGATGGCTCCATGGCCTCCGCCTTCGGTGTGTGAGTGGCTCCGGTTGCAACCGGAGCATCACCCCTTAGAGGGCTTGCCAGGTGGATCCTGGTCGGGCACATGTGGGAGTCTCTCTGCCTGTTTGTCTCCCCACTACTCACTTCAGAAAGAAATAAAAAAGTGCATGAAATACTAAACTACCTTTTGGTATATCTTTTATATTTAAAACAATCATTAGGGCAAAAGACCAGTAGTTAAAGTATTTGAATCCCACCAGTGATGTGTTTTTTATAAAGCTTTAAATAAGCCTACCAGCATTAAAGCTCAGGTAGATGTTATTTGTAAAAATTGTGTATAATTTGGAATTTAGAAATGAAATTTATAGATCATTTGCATTTATGACAAATATAGTTTAATAAAACTTGTGATTATGTGAAATTTGTATAAATTTTTTTATTAGAAAACATGTCAGTCAGATCACCTAAAATTTTATGTTGAGAAGTTTATTTGTAGAGCTTTGATTTTTCATAATTGTCTCTTTTTTCTTTTCTAGAACCACTTGAATATCCGTTAACTAGCAACTCTTTTTTTTCCAAATATGCAAATACACTTATTACTGCTGTTCATGATAGCTTTGTTGCAGTTGGAAAAGAGGCTTCTGGTAAATATTAAAGAGAAGTTTTAAAAATTATTTATCTAGAAAACAAAATACCAAATATTTACATTGTGTCACTTGTTGTCAAATTGTGCTTTAAGAGCAATATAATTAATCCGCACAATGAATGACCTTTTTTGTTAGTCCGTTTTGCAGATTAGGAAATTCCAGTGTTCTGAGAAGTAAAGACCTTGTGCAGTGTCACATAGGACGTTGTAGAGCCTGATTCAAATCCAGGCTATTTTGCACCTAAACTGTTCAACAATAGCCTATCAGTGGAGAAGAAATTCCATAAATAAAATAGTTTGCTATTTAATTGGCTTGGGAAATCTTTTTCTAGTGGTTTTCTGGTACCCTGATAATTGTTTCGTCTTTCTCAAAAGTTAAAGATGTTCAATACAGAAAAAAATATGCTAAAAATTGAAAAAGTGAACTGGCATGATGAGTGGTGGCTCAGTTGATATTGTGTTGACCTGGGATTCTGGGATTCCAGGTTTGAAACCCCATGTCACCTGCTTAAATGCAGGCTTATCCAGCTTGAATGCTGGGTCACCGGCTTGAGCATGGGATATATATTTTTTTAATTGTTTATTTTTTTCATTTTAGAGAGAGGGGACAGAGAGAGAGAGAAGGGGGGCGGAACAGAAAGCATTAACTCCCATATGTGCCTTGGCTAGGCAGGCCAGGAATTTTGAACCGGCAACCTCAGCATTCCAGGTTGACGCTTTTACCCACTGCGCCACCACAGGTCAGGTGAGCGTGGGATCTTTGACAGGGTCCCATGGTCACAGGCTTGAGGAAGAAGAAGTCACTGACTCAGTTTGAGTCCCCACCCCCACCATGAAGGCATATATGAGAAACAATGAACAACTAACTTCAAACAACATTGAGTTGATGCTTTTCTCTCCCTGTCTTGCTTAAGAAAAAAAAAAACTAGTCCTTTAAAAAAAACACGTTTCTTTAAACGAATGAATTGATAGTGTTTTATATACTAATTACAAATCTGGATATTATAGGGAGAATTATCTTCTAAATTAAATATTGCTCAGTTTATTTACTTTAGTATGTATAAGGATGAAAGGGGTGCCATTATAGTCATCTATTTTGTTCTAAAGTTCCTTTTTTATTTTTAACAGATGTAGTTGTCTGTGCTATTTGGAAGGAGCTAATTAACTTGGTGAGGTCAGTTATTGAGTCAGGTAAGTACCATAATATTGATCAAATGATTTTTATAGCACTGAGTGAATTATATGGCTTTTACTTATTTTAAAGTAATTTTTTGAAGTATAGCTTCTTTTTAACAAAAGCACTTTGTTGATTTAGTAAAATATTTTTATAGCTCTCTTAAATGTATGTTTTTACCCTTAAAAATACTTGCAAAAACCTATATTCCTCCTTTTGCTTGTTGATAGGTAACAAAAAAGAGAGACCAGGTTCTGAGGTTCTGACCCTCTTGTTAAAATCTTTGGAAACCGTAGTAAAATCAGAAGTATTTCCTGTTTCTAAGACACTGGTAAGTGCAATTCCTGTGTGCTGGGATGTAAAAACCACACTCAAATTGAATTTTATATTGACAATACTTGGATAAATCAGGATTTTTGATGAAAATAAATTTTAATCAGGAGTGAATACTTTTCCATTGACTTTAGAGTCATTTGAAACTAATCAAGTTAATGGCTGTAATGGCAACAAAAAAATCTTCTGTTGTGATAAAAAGGATAAGGTACATAGACAAAATGGGTGGTGATGGACATGAAACTGGAATTGAAGGAACTCAAGATGAACACTCATTTTATGACAAGATTGCTAAGCTCCACTAACTGTTATTTTATGCATTTAAAAATATCTGGTAAAAACCTTGCAGAGTTTTTACATTTTAAGTGAACTCTCTAGCCAATATAATGATGCAGAGAAGAAAAAAAGCTAATTAGATACACTTTTTAAACTTTTTAAGTTAGAAAAGGGGAGATAATGAGACAGACTCCTGAGTGCGCCCTGATCAGGATCCACTCTGATCAGGATCCACCCAGCAACCCTGTCTGGGGCTTATGATTGAGTCAGCTGAGCTATCTTCAGCACCCAGGTCAATGCTAGGATCCGTGGGGCCACTGGTTGTGGGAGGGGAAAAGGGGGGAGGAGAGAAGCAGATGGGTCACTTCTCTTGTGTACCCTGACCAGGGACCGAACGCAGGATATCAATGGTGTTCTATCCACTGAGCAAACTGTCCGGGGCCTGTATTTGAGCTTTTTAAACTAATGTAAACTTATTTACATTAATACATAAACATGGCTGTATTTGAAGTTTTTCAACTAATGACAATGTGTTTAATGAGTGTTATAACAAATTGGTAAGTTAAAAATATAGTTAAACAATATTGGATTTTTACTATGTAAAGTACTATATATTTTTATGGATGACTTACAATAAAACCTTTTGTCTTTCTTAGGTCCTTGTGGAAATTACAATTAAAGGACTTCCTCAGAAAGTGTTAGGTTCACCAGCATATCAGGTTGCTAATATGGATATTCTTAATGCAAGTATCTTAAATGTAATTACATGTTTAAAATAAGCTAAAGGGAAAAGTTCTATGATATTCTTTTTTAAAAATAGATTTAGAGGCTTGACCTGTGGTGGCACAGTGGATAAAGCGTCGTCCTGGAAATACTGAAGTCGCTGGTTCAAAACCCTGGGCTTGCCTGGTCAAGGCGCATATGGGAGTTGATGCTTCCAGCTCCTCCCCCCTTCTCTCTCTCTGTCTCTCCTCTCTCTCTCTCTCTTTCTTTCTCTCTCTCTCCTCTCTAAAATGAATAAAAAATAAATAAAAATTAAAAAGTAGATTTAGATATTGAAATTTTCAGAGAATTGGATTTGATTTTGCTGATGATGTTAAAAATCAATAGACCAAGTGATTAATGTTAAACATTAAATATAGCATTATTAATGAACTGTTTTCTTGGGTTAAAAAAAGGCTTCGGAAGAAAAATTTTCTATTTGCTTATACATAGTGATGCTAGTTACTATTCACAAATTTTTGGAGTTTAGTAATATTAGCTAAATTATGAAATATATCAAATAATCTGCTGAATGTAGATATTTTTTAAAAAGTTACTCTTTTTATTTTGGAATCTCACCTTTTCTCAACTGTAGATGAGACAGCTATGATTAAAATATAAAGAGCTTGATTCTTTGGGTAATTTTTGGAAATACAGTATATTTGCTATCATTTTTGTTATGTCCTAAGTAATGTCAAAAGTTAAATTTCTCAATCTTAAAAGGATCATGTTTCACATAATTGATTGTAGAAAACAAGTGTAACAAGAAGATTATACTCTATAACAAGAAGATTGACTGCAGTCTCCCATCTTTCTTCAGGGAACTCCTGCTTTGTTCTTAATTCAGTTAATTTTCAACAATAATCTCTTGGGATATGGTGTAGAAGACGAAAGGTAATTTAAACTGAAATTATTCTTCATGTTCATCTTGAAAAGGTGGTTGGTTATGGGCTGAATGAGATTCTTCTGAGTTAAAAATAAGTTTGAAATTTTTTTGTTTGTCAGTTATTTGTAGGATATTTTTTGCAGTGTAATTAGTGTATTTTGGCAAAAAGTATAGCTTAATTCATGGCTCAAAATTTCTTCTTCAGGTTTTTTCTTAATCTGGAAACACTTGTAGGTTGTGTTCTTTCTGGTCCAACTTCACCACTAGCTTTCAGTGACACTGTTTTAAATGTTATTGATCAAAATGCAAAGCTGTTGGAGAACAAGGAGCATCTCTGGAGAATGTGGAGTGTAATAGTCACCCCATTAACTGAATTAATTAATCAGGTATGAAATAAGTCTGCTAAATGTTTGCTTTCCCCAAAATAGAACTTTTTTCCCTTGTTAGAGCATATGGGGCAATAATTTGAATAGAAGATATTAAATATTTTTTCCTTTGCTTTTGGTTAATTTTCTGCTCTTTAGATTGATTTCTTTTCACTGCATTTCTGCCTGTTCACGAAAGTAGAATTTCGGGGAACTACCGTATTTTTCCCTCCATAAGATACACCTGACCATAAGACACAACTAGGGTTTTAAGGAGGAAAATAAGAAAAAAAACTCTGAACCAAATGGTGTGTTAAAATATCTAATAAAATACCGTATTTTTCGTTCCATTAAGACACACAGGCATTTTCCCCTCCACTTTGGGGAGGGGGAGTGCCTCTTCCGGAGCGAAAAATGTGGTAATCAGGTTTATTTTCTCCAATAGAGATTACAAAGCCAGAAAACTCACACGTGAGACAAATTTTCATGTTTATATCTTGGGTTTTTGCAGTATTTGTATTATAGGGAATAATAAGGGCCTTCTTGACTAGACTACATTAGGATTGCCATGATCCAAGCCTTAATGGTGAAGCTACATAGTACCACCAAAATCTGTTGAGAGTTGATTAACTGTTACATTAAATGTGGCAATAATGGCAGAGTATGGAGCTCAATTTATGTCACTATTGGTTCATCGGCTACTTCATCAATCTTTAAATGGAATTATTCTTTGGGGGATATTTCACTATAATTTTCAAATGAAGCATTATTCCAAAGAATTTAATAAGTGATAATGTAGTAGGCTTTATGTTGGCTACTTAAGCCAGCACATTGTTAAACATACTCTCTGGAAGAAAGTTGTTTACATTCTTATATAGCTTCCCACAATTTGAAGGATAGCAAGACCCTATTTATTTATTTATTTATTTATTTATTTATTTATTTATTTTAAAGAAAGGAGAAGGAGGTGGGAAGCATCTAATCATAGTAATTGCTTCTCAGTATGTGCCTTGACTGGGTAAGCATGGGGTTTTACCCGGTGACCTCAGCATTCCAGGTCAATGCTTTATCCACTGTGTTACCACAGGCCAGGCCAGCAAGACCCTCTCTTTAAGTCCTTATCTGAATGCTACTTTCAGTATATATTAAAAAATTTTGGAAGTCATTTCTGAGATTCTTTTTAAGCATGTGAAACTACTGTTTCCCATAGTTACTGTATCAATTTGCCACAAACTACTGGCTTAAAACAACAAATTTATTCTCTGAAGGCCAGAAATTCAAAATCAGGTGTTGGAAGGGTTTGTCTTGCTGGATTTCTGAGGGGGAATGTTTCGTGCCTCTCCAGGCTTCCTGTGCTTACTTGCAATTTCTGATTCTCCTTGGCTTGTATATGCAGTATTTCCCCTTGTATAAGATGCTCCCATGTATAAGACGTGCCTTAATTTTGGGGCCTGAAATTTGAGGGAAAAAAAATCTTACATAAAGTTATTGAACTCAAGTTTTATTCATCATAACATTCATACAACTCATCACTGTCAGAACTCCCATGTATTAGCTTGTCCTCATTTGTGTCTGATGACGAATCACTGTCTTCAACAATGAGTACAAAAAGGTGGAAAGTACAAGTAAAATATCTACAACCACTGTATAAGACACACCCAGTTTTTAGATCCTAAATTTTTTTTAAAAGGTGCGTCTGATACGTGGGGAGATACAATACATTACTCCAGCCTCGCCTTTCATCTTCACATGGTATTGTTCTTTATATCTTGGTGTAAATTTCACTTTAATTATGACACCAGTTACTGGATTTAAGATTCATACCCTAATCCAGTTTGACTTTTAATCTGTAAAGATCTTGTTTCCAAATAAGGTCACATCCAGTTATAAATATTTGCCATTTTCTATCTCTAGAACATCTTAACATTGGGGGATACAATTTTACTCATTATACATAGTAAGATTTTATTACTATGATTCTTGAATTAGATGATGATTTGTCTAACTTTGTAATTTTTCTTGTTTCAGACCAATGAAGTGAATCAAGGTGATGCCTTAGAACATAATTTTAGTGCCATCTATGGTGCATTGACTTTACCAATAAACCATATTTTCTCAGTACAGAAATTTCCAGTGGTAAGGCAGTCAAAATTTTACTTAAGGAATTTATATTTTTCTGAAAACAATACACCTTTTACAGTGAACTCCTATGGCAATATTTTCTAAAATAAGATTTCCTTACAACTTAATCAGTGTAGAGGAAAGAAAAATGGTGAAGGAAAAGAGGTTCCTTTTAATCCTTGCTGATTGCTGGTATTGTGGCATTATTACAATTCTTCCATTAGAACTCTGTTGAGGGTGGGCAAACTTACTACTTTACATTAGTTCTTCTATGACACGTTAATATTACAGTGTTTTTAAAAATGTTGGCGATGTATTCTATTAGGTGTTTGATTTGGTAAATAATATACTTAAATTTTTTTTCCCTCTGAATGCTAGGCCACCATGAAGACCTTACTTAGGACTTGGTCGGAATTATATAGAGCCTTTGCCCGCTGTGCTGCTTTGGTGGCAACTGCAGAAGAGAATTTGTGCTGTGAGGAGCTTTCTTCCAAAATAATGGCCAGTTTGGAAGATGAAGACTGTTCAGTGAGTTTATCCTGATACCTTTTTTGTATTTAAAGGATTTTTTTATGAAGTACACTGCGCACGAAATTAATGGGATGTTCGATCACTTCATATTTATTTTGAAATATCCCCTAATTTTTGTGAGCTGTGTATATTTGGAAATAACATTTGTGAACTATCACTTACTAATGGCTTTTTGTTTCTAAATGACTAAGGTAATTCATAAAATTAGGACCAGATTTTGGAAAAAATGTTTTTGTCTTTGGACTCCAAGGTCCGTGTTACAGGATCATGAGCAGTGATGCCCTTTTACTGCTCTGCATTCTGGATACAAGGACCTTACGTCCTCATATTAGGTGTTAGAGCATTAAAGTCAACCCTTTGGAAGTATGCAGATTTGAATAGGTTCCTCTTCACACATATACTGGACACATTTGTTTAGCACTGTCCCATTTTTGAATTTTATATAAACAAAATCATACTGTGTGTCTTTCGGACTCAGTGTTATAGTTGAAAGTTTTATTTATGTTATGTTTCACCAAGTTCATTCAGTTTCCTTGCTGCTTATTCCACTGTTTGGATTTAGGAAATTTTTTTTGTATGTATTTCTCAGTTTTATTCATCTTTGTGTCTTATTTGGCATATAAGTAAAGATGGGATGTTTAATTTTCATATACAATGAGTATGCTCTTATCCTTTACATCGTTTCTGTTTTGGTTTTTCCATTACTATCATTTTAATTAGGCTTCATACTTTATCATTTTCTATATTATATACATATATACCCTTTCAGATTTATAAATCTGTCAGCTTTGAAGAGTTAACGTAACATCTGACTCTAGCAAAGAAGATATTAATATGATATCACTATTCCAAAATTTTTTGTATTTGCCACCTCTCGGGGGGGTGTTTTAGTATGAATTTTAGTTGTAGCTACTTGTATAGGTATCATAAAGCTTGCAAAATAAATTATTAGAGAGAGAGAGGGACAGACAGGAACAGACACAAAGGGAGAGTGATGAGCAGCATCAATTCATAGTCACGGCATTTTAGTTGTTCTTTGATTGCTTTCTCATATGTACCTTGAGCAGGGGTTCCAGCCAAGCCAGTGACCCCTTACTCAAGCCAGCAACCTTAGGGCTCAAGACAGCAACTATGGGGTCATGTCTGTGATCCCATACTAAAGCTGGTGAACCCTTGCTCAAGCCAGCGACTTCAGGGTTTTGAATGTGGGTACTTCAGTGTCCCAATGCTCTATCCGCTTTGCCACTGCTTGGTCAGGCCAAAATAAGTTTTGTTTTGTTTTTAATGAAGATACTTGATTTTGAGTCCTTGTTTCTTTGGTATTTTTCTGAAGTTGGGATAGGGGAGGCAGTCAGACTCCCGCATGTGCCCGACCGGGATCCACCCGGCATGCCCACCAGGGGGCGATGCTCTGCCCATCTGGGGTGTTGCTCTGTTGCTACCAGAGCCATTCTAGCACCTGAGGCAGAAGCCATAGAGCCATCTGCAGCACCCAGGCCAACTTGGCTCCAATGGAGCCTTGGCTGCAGGAGGGGAAGAGAGAGACAGAGAGGAAGGAGAGGGGGCAGGATGGAGAAGCAGATGGGCGCTTCTCCTGTGTGCCTTGGCCGGGAATCAAACCTGAGACTTCCACACACCAGGCAGATGCTCTACCACTGAGCCAACTGACCAGGGCCCTGTTTCCATGTTTCTTAAATCTCAGTTTTTCCTTCCCGTTTACTTCATCGATATTTTATTTTTTAAGACAAGAAGAATTGTCAGCAAACTCACATGTATATGACTGGTATTTCCTCATCTAATGTGCAATAAATTGATTAGATATGATTTTTAGGTTCCAGAAAACTTGTATTATAGAAGAAGTTGTTCGTTTGTTATGGCTTCTATTGCAAAATACGTAGTTTAAATACTAGCTTTTTTCTTATTAGCCTCCCTTTTTGTTCTGTAGTTCAGGAATTTTTTTTGTCTTTTGAATTAGGTATTTCACCAGCATGTGTTCTGGGACATCTTTTTATGTTAATCTTTAAATACTTACTTGATCTTTATAGTGTAAAGAGCTGTGTTTGTATCGTAAATTTCCTTGCTTTAGTAGCTCACCTCAGTCCTTTTTGAGTACCATCTTACATGATTTTTAGACCTTTGGGTTTACATTGTATTCCTTTTCTTTCTTGCTTTTGGTACTGGTACTGCTTTCTGGGAGCTTGATATTTTTGAGTCCTTTCCTTTGCAGTTTAGATGTTCAGGTATTTTATAATGTTTTTGTTTTTACACCTAGTATTTTAAGTGGCTATGACCTTCCTCTTACTTTTGAAGATATTAGTTTTCTCCCTTTTAGGTATTAGCTCTTTTCCTCTTGGATTAGTTCTCTCGGTATCTAGCATTCCTTCAGTACTGGTTCCTCATGACTGTGCCTATTTGTCAGTATGGGTGCTAATGTTAATTAATATTGGTATTTGGGCCTGACCAGGTGGTGGCACAGTGAATAGAGCGTCGGACTAGGACGCAGAAGGACCCAGGTTCGAGACCCTGAGGTCGCCAGCTTGAGCGCGGGCTCATCTGGCTTGAGCCAAAAAAGCTCACCAGCTTGGACCCAAGGTCGCTGACTCGAGCAAGGGGTTACTCGGTCTGCTGAAGGCCCGTGGTCAAGGCACATATGAGAAAGCAATCAGTGAACAACTAAGGAGTCCCAATGAACAACTAAGGAGTCCCAATGAAAAACTGATGATTGATGCTTCTCATCTCTCTCCGTTCCTGTCTGTCTGTCCCTGTCTATCCCTCTCTCTGACTTTCTCTCTGTCCCTGTAAAAAAAATAATAGGCCTGACCTGTGGTGGCGCAGTGGTTAAAGCGTCGACCTGGAAATGCTGAGGTCGCTGGTTCAAAACCCTGGGCTTGTCTGGTCAAGGCATATATGGGAGTTGATGCTTCCTGCTCCTCCCCCTTCTCTCTCTCTCTCTCTCTCTCTCTCTCTCCTCTCCCTCTCTCTCCTTTCTAAAATGAATAAATTTAAAAAACCCTTTAAAAATAATAAATAAAAATTAAAAAAATATATATTGGTATTTGGCATATTTTTTTTTAATTTTTTTTTTATTTATTCATTTTAGAGAGGACAGAGAGAGGGAGAGAGGAGAGAGAGATAGGGGAGGAGCATCAACTCCCATATGTGCCTTGACCAGGCAAGCCCAGGGTTTCAAACCGGCGACCTCAGCATTTCCAGGTCGACGCTTTATCCACTGCGCCACCACAAGTCAGGCTGGCATATGTTTTCTAATCCAGGAAAGAGCCCGTTTTCTGGTTTTGGTAGCAAATTATAGGCATCCTTTACCTTGTCACTGTGAGCAAGAAGGAAACACCCCCCCCCTTTTATTTAAATTTACTGATTTTTAGGGGAAAGAGGGTGGGGACAAGTAGCGGGAAACATTAACTCATAGTAGTTGCTTTCCTTATGTGCCTTGACGGAGCAAGTCCAGGGTTTCAAATTGGCGACTTCAGCATTCCAGGTTGATGCTTTATCCACTGATCCACCATAGGTCAGGCAGGAAACACCTTTTCTATATGAGTATGTAGATTGTCATATGGACCGACCTTCTTATGAGGCTTTCTCAGATTAATTGGTATACTGCCTTACTGCTCCTATTCCTTTATACCCATTGAGGGAGGCTGTCTTTGGGGGACAGACATGTGTAATTAGTCCTGTGAAGTGGACAGATGGAAGGTACTAGAGCATTAAAAGAAGAAGAAAGTCCAGCTGGGATCTTCTCCCTAACCATTTATTTTTTAATAACTCATTGTTTTCACAGAACCCTCACTGCCTTCCATTACTCAGGTTCTGCTAGCAAATCTATTTTTGAGGTATTCTTTGACTCATGGTGCTGGGATTTTCTTTCACTTTTAGTCTTCCCCAAAATCTGTCCCCACATCTATCCTCACCCAGCTCTCGCCTTTAAATATATTTCTAGAAAAATCTCCGGTGCTTTTATGAGTTTATTTCAGTTGGATTGGAGGAGGAGGAAAGGGTTAAGGAAGATTTAGTAACTTTTGATTTTTTTTTTGTTTTGTTTTGTATTTTGGGGGGTTTAATGAGGACATAATTTTTAAGAGGAATTTCTTAAAGAATCTAATTTTGAACTTAGCTCTTTCATGCTCAGTTTATTGGTTTGTATGCTTAATTTTATGGACATTTTAAAGCTGAATTATTTTCTCTGTATGTTGAGAAACAGAAGTATAGTATTTGGCACATAGCAGTTAACTGGAAATACTCATAACCATGTACTTAATATAGCTTATATGGTACAAGGTGTTATTTGTGTTAATATATATTTTATATGGTAATAAAAGTCTTATATGTGTTTTTGTTGATGCTTATTACTATTTTTGAAAACTATGCCAGTAATTGAAAGGTTCTAATATACTTTTAAAAACTCTTTTCTAGAATTTGTTGTTCTTGGATAGGATCATTCATATTATTACTGTAATGGTTGATTGCATTGACTTCTCACCATATAATATTAAATATCAATCCAGAGTTAAATGTAAGTATTTACTTTACCTTTATTTGTTTGCCAAATAATTTTATAAACATGGCTGTGTGTTGTCGTGGCAAATCCTGATGATTTTTTCCTACTCATTTTACCTACTTTTGATGTTATATATATCCTGTCAGTTACTATGCAAGGGGTTCAAAAGTCCTCTCATTCTCTTGTCTCTCTCTCAACACACATGCACACAAAATGCCTTCATTTCGTTTTTTAACTCAGATAAATATCCTGTTTAGACATTGGTTAATACTACAAGTGATTTTACTTCTTTCATCTGGTGCAAGGAACTATCTAGTCAAAAAACTAACGTTTGTTAAAATGTTCTGGGTCGCTTGATTTGAAATAATCATTGAGTTGACATTAAATTAAATAGAAAATGATGACAATTAATTGGTTATGATTTACAGAAAATTTAAAATTATTCTAAAAACTAGTTAAAATTGGACAATTGACAGTAAGTGGTGTTTTTTTGTTTGTTTGTTTATTTGTTTTTAAGTGAAAGGTGGGAGACAGACAGATAGGAAGGGAGAGATGAGAAGCATCAGTTCTCTGTTGCAGCACCTTAGTTGTTCATCGATTGCTTTCTCGTATGTGTCTTGACCAGGGGCCTCAGCCGAGCCAGTGACTGTGAGTGATACGGTTTTTAAAAATACATGCCTTTGTTAATTCTTAATTATATTCTAATAAATTCTGGCCTATTTTAATCTAATTGATTCTTTGAAATTAAATGTTTCCACCAATGAGTACATATATTTAATTTATACTATATAAAAATAACCTTCTAGTAATGTTTGAAGATACTGATTTTTTTTTATAAAGACTAGGAAAATACTTATTTTTCTTTAATAAGGTCGATCATTGATGAATTAGTATAAATATTTCTAGAACATAAAATATTTTTAGAAAATTTTTTTGATGTTTTACTTTTTACTAAATAATAATATAGAGAAATGTTAAGTGCCTGAAGTATATTGCAGGTCAGATCATCCCAGCCCGACTGCCATAGAAACAGTTTATAGATGTACTTAAATTTTTTATCTCAACATCCCATTTG
This sequence comes from Saccopteryx bilineata, assembly GCF_036850765.1. Lineage (NCBI taxonomy): Eukaryota > Metazoa > Chordata > Mammalia > Chiroptera > Emballonuridae > Saccopteryx > Saccopteryx bilineata. The sequence goes on along the minus strand of NC_089494.1, from coordinate 86,277,475 downwards.
GGTTGAGCAGGACCTAATATGATTACCTCAGTTGTCAGGAAAATATAATTATCTCTAAATACCATAACTGTTAAAAGGTTGTATTACTATTTGGTTATTTTGTAAAGCACTCAAGTTTTGTAAGACCTCCATGATGATCCCTATTTTGACACATTTTTTGTTAGTTCTGAAAGACTAGAATTAAATCTACAATTACAGTTTTTATTTTCACTCTGTCTTGGCAGAGGTGTTGTTGGCTATTTAAATTTATGGAAACTGAGGACAATTTATAAAATCTGCCTACAGAAAATGAGGAAAGAGGAAATCAAATTAGAAATAGTTGGAAGGAAATATTTATGAATATGTTTCAGGATCTGTTGGAGTTTTTGATAACTTATTTTATAATAATTTTTTATAGAAATATTACAGGAATTATACACTGACACCTTATATCCTTTACTTAAACTCCTGAATTAATTAGTTGATTGCAGCCTGACAAGATGGTGGTGCAATGAATGGAGCATCGGCCTGGGATGCTGAGGACCCAGGTCAAAACCCCTAGGTCACCAGCTTGAGCGCGCAGTCTCTGGCTTGAGCAAGGGGTCATTGGCTCACCTGGAGGGCCCTCCCCTTAAGGCACATAGAAAAGAGTAATGAGTGGACAACTAAAGTGCTGCAACACGGTCTGATGCTTCTCATCTCTGTCCCTTCCTGTCTGTCTTTCTCTCTCCCTGTCTCTCTGTCTCTTGATAAATAAAGTAGTTGATTGCAGTTTTTTTTTAATTTTCACACACACACCCCAACATATACATTTTATTCATTCTGAACCTTTGTAAACCATTTTGAAGTAATTGTGGAACAATTCCTGAGTCTATTCGGTTAAGATGGTATCTGCCAGGTTTTCCATTGTAAATTAGAAAATACTTGTAATTAAGAAAATAATAATTTTTGGCAGATGCTTTGAGATATGTAAATAATCCTGTTCCTCAGCAAACGTGCAGCCATGAGTTTATCATTCACTGATGCTTTTTGCTGAAAACTCTGATTTCCAAAGTGAGGGTTTATATTTCCAAGAGAACTATGGTTCTCTTTATTTGAAAATGGTATTTAGGAACTATTAAGATCTGTTCATTGTTCACTGCTACTAAGCTATTTCTGTGTCTGGATCAGGGGTCCCCAAACTACGGCCCGCGGGCCGCATGCCGTTCCCTGAGGCCATTTATCCGGCCCCCACCACACTTCCGGAAGGGGCATCTCACTTTCATTGGTGGTCAGTGAGAGGAGCATAGTTCCCATTGAAATACTGGTCAGTTTGTTGATTTAAACTTACTTGTTGCTTTATTTTAAATATTGTATTTGTTCACATTTTGTTTTTTTACTTTAAAATAATATATGTTGAGTGTGTATAGGGATTTTTTCATAGTTTTTTTGTTTTTGTATTTTTCTGAAGTTGGAAACGGGGAGGCAGCCAGACTGACTCCCGCATGTGCCCGACCGGGATCCACCCGGCATGCCCACCAGGGGGCGATGCTCTGCCCATCTGGGGCATCGCTCTGTTGCAACCAGAGCCATCCTAGCACCTGAGGCAGAGGCCACAGAGCCATCCTCATTACCCGGGCCAACTTTGCTCCAGTGGAGCCTTGGCTGCAGGAGGGGAAGAGAGAGACAGAGAGGAAGGAGAGGGGGAGGGGTGGAGAAGCAGATGGGCGCTTCTCCTGTGTGCCCTGGTCGGGAATCGAACCCGGGAGTCCTGCATGCCAGGCTGACGCTCTACCACTGAGCCAACCGGACAGGGCCTAGTTTTTTTTATAGTTCAGCCCTCCAACGGTCTGAGGGACAGTGAACTGGCCCCCCTGTGTAAAAAGTTTGGGGACCCCTGGTCTGGATCCTCTCAGTAGACAGGTAAAAAAAAAATACATGTTTGTGAACTGCACAGTTATTATTTGTTTTTCTAGATAATACTTTTGGTTACCACCTAGTGTCACGTGGTTTGAGTCTTACTCTCCTGTATTTACCTACCTTCTCTTGTAGTGAGGAACCTGTTACCCGTTACCCTCAATATATTTACTGTTTAATCAGTTTCTTACATGTAACATGTCTCCTGACTCAAGGGCTATCTTCTCAGCCTCAACATCCTGACCAAGAATTTATAGGTAGCTTTTCCAATTTTAATTTCATGTCTGGGAAACTTTCTAGGGAGGATTATTGACTCTTTTAGTAGCAACACATGTTATTCTTTTCACCACATATTTTTTATTAACAAGCACTGAATTGAGATTTTTTTGTTAAACTGAAATGTCTTAGCTTAAAATAATGGACTCGAGGGAAACAAGGATAATTTTGGAATGAGCAGTTTTTTGACTTATAGGTTTGTCACTATAGGTAAGTCTCTCAAGAGTCTAAGAAGCTGTACAAGAAAAGTTGACAGTGCTTTTTTTTTTTTGTATTTTTCTGAAGCTGGAAATGGGGAGAGACAGTCAGACAGACTCCCGCATGCACCCAACCGGGATCCACCCAGCACACCTACCAGGGGCAACGCTCTGCCCACCAGGGGGCGATGCTCTGCCGCCACCAGAGCCACTCTAGTGCCTGGGGCAGAGGCCAAGGAGCCATCCCCAGCGCCCGGAGAGACAGAGAGGAAGGAGGGGGTGGGGGTGGAGAAGCTAATGGGCGCCTCTCCTATATGTCCTGGCCAGGAATTGAACCCAGGTCCCCCGCACGCCAGGCTGATGCTCTACCGCTGAACCAACCAGTCAGGGCCAAGTTGACAGTGCTTTTAAGATACATTTCTTTCTTTAAATATAAGCGCCCTTTTTTTTGTTTTTGTGGGTTTTTTGTTTGTTTTAGAATTTGGATCTCTTACTCAGTATTATTTATGGGTTTAGTACTATAGTTGAGCTAGGAAGTAAAAACTTCTTTTTTTTTTTTAAACTTCTAAGGAAATTTTTGTTTTAAATTTTCTAAACTGACTTAAAATTTAATTTTACAACCTACCATGATCTAGTACTTTTTTACAAATTAGTTGTTGAAATTCTGAGACTAAAATAAAAATTTGAAGCACATTTTATAATCCCTTAGAGAAAAAAGATTTATTTTTTCTGGAATTCTTATTCTAGATCTGTGAACATTTCATTTTATCTGTAATTTTGTTTTAAAGATAATGCTGTATTATAATATTCAATTGTATATATACCATTTTAAGATTTGTAGGTCTAATTTATTACAGAAGTAAGTATATTAGATGTGTCTGTCATTTGTGTTATATATAAAGATAGTGACACTTTAAAGTACTTGAGTTTTTAATAAATTTAATTTTATCTTAGCACTGAAGCGAACATCAGGGTGGTCCAAAAAGAAGGAGCCCCTAGGAAAGTTGGCTTCTCTGTTTAAACTTATTGTGAGAGTCATCGATTCTTTCCACACTCTGAGCCTCAAGGAAGTCCATTCTGATACTCTCCTCACTGTCGGCAACTCAGTCACCAGCATTCTTTCCAATGTACTTGGACATATATCTTTGCCTTCTATGATCCGAAAAATATTTGCAACTTTATCAAGACCTCTGGCATTATTTTACAAAAACTCAAAGTAAGTATTTGGGCTTAATAGCTTTGAAGTATATGTATGTAATTTAGATCTAGGTGTGAAACTTAATTTTCTCTCGCCTTGGTTACAATTTAGTGGAGAGGATAATCCAACCCCCTTTTCACTTTAGTGCATATCTGTTTAGATTCGTTAATACAAACAAGCATGCCTGTTAAATGTATGATGTCAAATTATATTTGACATGCTACCTTGCAATTAAGTATATGGTGCGCACTGAATATATTGTATGCATCTATCTTGCTTGGATCTTAACATCTAAGAATCTCATTGTTAATGTCTGCATAGGGTTTCATGAAACTTTTTACTCATGTTCCTGTTGGTGGACATATTTTTTTTAGCCTTTTCCCTCTTAACTAACAACGTTAGACTTGAATATATTGGTACATAAATCATTTCTGCAGAACAAGGTCCTAGAAGTGAAATTATTGGTTCAAAGGGATAGGCTTATTTAAATTTCTTAATTATTTCCCAAAGTTTGTATTAATTTAAATGTAGTTGAAACAAGTAAATAATGCCTTAAAAAACCTGAAAAATTGTAAATAAAATACTTTTTAAAAAGCAGTTGCAAGGATTCATCAGTGTTCTTTATAGCAAGCTTGTGTGGTTCAATCAAAATTTAACCTATATTTTAAAACTTAAATTCACAGAAAGTTTTAGGAACAGACTTTATAAAGTACAAAATAGAATTTTGTATCAACATTTTGGAAATTTTTTTTATAATTCTTAAGCTTCATTAGAAATCATACCTTTTAAAAGTATAGAAACAAATAACTGGTATTAATACTTTGGGGTTTATTCCAGGTGTTTGTCTTATGATTCATTTTTTAAAGATAGGTGTGTATCATGTTGACAGTTTGATTCTTTTTTATTAAAGTCTTGGGGCACCTCTTTTATAACTATGCGTGCATGTATGATTTTTATGTCTGCATTATAATACTTTTAGGTTTAACTTTCTATAATGATATTGCATATTTTTGTTTTGTTTTTTTCACAGGCTTAATGAAATTCCTAAAGTATATAGTTGTATGAGCAACAAGGTAAAAATTAAGTTATCCATAAATACACTTTTATGATAAAATATGTGTTTAAATAATTGTCTTCCTTAAATATAATTTTGCTGATTTTTGAAAGGGTTATTATACTTCAGCTTTAATAACATGACAAAAACAATCAAAGGATAGTTTGTTTAAATGTTTTAGTTACAGAGTTTGCAGATGAGGAACCTGGGCCTGCCAGAATCAGGGCTCTCTGGGCTTCTTTCCTGGTTCTGATCCAAGTGCTTTATATTGGCCTTCAAACTTTCGCCTGCACCAGAATTACCTGGAGGGCTTATTAAAACACAAATTCTAGGCTAGATCCTGGAGTTGCTTGGAGCCTGGTAATTTGCATTTCTGACAAGTTTATAGATTATGGTGATGCTGCTGGTCTGAGGCCCATGCTTTGAGAATCCCTGGTTTTTTCCCTCTGGACCACTTTCTCTTGGTGCTGGTTCTCAGCAAAGCTTTACTTTTTTTCGAAGAAGGATAGAATAATATTGTTTTAAATTCATGTATCTCAGGCACTCCCATCTTATCTTTATATGGGTTCTTGGTTTCACTGTTTTTATGTATAACTGTATGTACACTATTAATCTATTATAATTGCTGCAAAAACCTTTTTTTCTCAAAGGAAAATCTTGAAATATGGTTATAATATTAATAAAGTAAACTTAGGTGTCAGCTTATAAAGAGGAGTATATATGTATTTAAGATGATGAATGGGAGGGAGGTTTTGATTAAAATTTTTTTTACTTTTATTTTTTAATTTTTTTTCATTGATTTGAGGTGACAGGGTAGGGTGAGAGAAAGAGAAGCATCAGCTTGTTCTGCTTAGTTCCATTTAGTTTTGTACTCATTGGTTGCTTCAGGTACATGATCTGACTAGGGATAGAACCCATAACCACACTGCACCAGGACAACAACACTTTATCCATTGAGCCACTTGGCCAAGCCTAGATGGGATCTTGTGAAAAGCCATTTACATTTTAAAAATTGAAATAGACACATGCTCTGTGAGTTTTTAAATTTAATATGGGTCGTGCTTCTCCCCCCCCCCCTACAAAGTAATTTTTCCAAGTATTTCCCTAATAAACTTTTTTTCCCCTAGTTAGAAAAGCTACTAGGAGAAATTATTGCTTGTCTACACTTCACCTATACTGGAACTTACGACAGTGAACTTCTCGAAGAGATTGCACCATTATTATGCGTCATATTTTTGCATAAGAATAAGCAGATTCGAAAACAGAGTGCTCAGTTTTGGAATGCCACTTTTGCTAAAGGGACGACGTTGATTTATCCTGAAGAGTTAAAGTACGCTGACCACTATACTTTTATATAGTTGTTTTATTGTGATCATGTAAATTCTTTTTGTTTTTAGCATAAATTTTTCTTATGAGTTAATGCAGAGGATTCTTAAGTTGAAATATGTGGACTATGTGTAATTATTAAACATTTTTTTACCCTTTTGTTTTAATTTTAGAATAGTAACCTATTCGTTTTAGAAGCATAAAAGGCAATTTGAAATTAATCTTAACAAAAGAAACCCAGAGGGCAGGAAATGGTTATTCAGTCAAGGTAATATGCACATGAGTCTGCCTTTGTTTGAAATTTTCCACAATAAAAATTTGGAAAGTTTGAAAAGTTTTTTTAAAAAGAAAATTTGGAAACTAAAGAATTTAGGAAAAAAATTTATTGTCAGTAATTCCTCCCAGTTTTGTATACATAGAGTAAGAAATAGTCTTTAAGGTATATGTATTTTGTCACTTTAAAATTATAATTAAAGAGTTCTTGTAATATTGTCAGTACTCATCAATATTATTTGACTCAAGGTGTATATATATTTATGTACTCTTTTAAAGACCAATACTAAGACAAGCCAAACAAAAATTTCTCCTTCTGTTGCCTGGTTTGGAAAATGTTGAAATTGTGGAGGAATCCAGTGGACTATATTCAGAAGCAGTAAGTTTGTTTTGTTTTTTACTTTTGAATAATGTTCAGTTAGGATTTTTAGTAATGTGATTTTTAGTGATAAGTTAAATACAACTTGAATAGAGATGTTTCATAATATAGGATATTTTTGGTAGAGTCAATTGTCTGGCTTGAAATTTGTGAATTAAAGGCAGTAAATTTCACCATAGATTCTTATGTAAATAATCTCTAATGCTTGTTCACTAATCTCTTGAATTAGTGAACTTCATATGTACTGTTTGGAAAGGCTATATTTATTAAAATACATCGTTAAATGTTCCTTTAGATAAACTAGGCGTAATAGTTACTTGTCTACATCTAAGCAAGAGCTCGTTTTCATTCTCTCATTTTTTTCCATAAGTAATTTCTACTGTCAGAAAAACACATCTTTGCTATTACATCACCCATTTGGACTAAAGTTACTTTACCTAATGATACTTGATTACTCTCTGAAGGTCAAGGAGTAAAGGCAAGGATAATGTTTTTCCCATGAGGTAGAAAAAACATCCTTAAGACAATTTCATCCTTAGATGACATTTTCCTTTAATAACAAGATGACATTTTCCTTTAATAACAATATAATCTACCTGGTTTTTTTGTTTGTTTGTATGTATGTATTGGCTTTGGTTTTTGGCTAAAATAAAAATATTATTTAGATTTGTTGAGACTTGTTTGTTGTAGTTTGGCCTGAAAAACCCACATAGTCAATAGGGAAGAACTTGATATTTAGTATTTTCTAATACCCTTGCTTTATTGTTTTGTGGCTTTGACTTTGCTTTTAGAGCTATTTCCAGTAATGGGAGGGGTATTTGAGTCGAGCAGTTTGATTTATTTTTGTAATATTTATGTAGTATATCTTTTTAGAGTTCATAAAATTAAATAGTACAAAACAGCTATTGTGTGTGTTGGAGATAACCAAATCTTGTTGCTGTTATTGAATTAAATGGTACCTTTCTTTTCTTTGACTTTATTTTATTAGAAATTTGAAATAAATGTTCATAACACTGGAATATTTAAAACGTGAAAAGGAATAATAAAGTAGAACAGTTGCACTTAATGAAATTGTTTTGTCATAAAACAGACAGAAAATTCACAATTGAATATGAAGATAAGTGGCATGGAAAGAAAATCAAGTGGAAAAAGAGAGTCTCTTTTGGCACAATCGAAGGGCACAAAAGAAAGTATGAAAGCACCAGCTAAAGTATGTTTTTCCAAAGTTTATTTCCTAGAACTTATAAAATTAGAGTATTTGGAAGCTTGAAAACACACAACTTCTAATTGGAAGGAAAAGCTGTTAAAGACCAAACAAAAGATGGGATTGCAGGAGAAAATGAGGTTGATCGAGAAAAGACTATATTAGGATGGCATGGTAATCTAGAAACATTGGAGATAATTCCTTCCTAGTAAAGTTAGATCTGCATGCTACTTAGCATCCATTAAGGAGAAGCTCCCAGAGATGGAATAATACTAGATATGAATAGCTGTAACAGAGTTAGTGTAAGAGGAGAAAATTTTAGAATTTGTTGAATAAAAACAAATACTAGGGTTAAGAATTTATTTTAACTTCAATTCTAAAACTAAATATCTTGTCATCTAACCAATTTTTGATAGTAATTCTCTTTTATGATCTCTTAAGGGATATCTTGGAATCTTGAGATCATGGCCCTGGCAAAATAAAAGAAAAATGTTATTTTTCAAGGACATTCCAATATAGCCTTGCAGCTGTAGTGCAGTAGAATGAAAATAACAGTCATGCTGAATATTTGTAAAAATAACATTATAATACCAAAATATTGATATGTAGCACATAGTATTTTGATAACTGAACCTTGACTAGTTCATGTTTCACCTTGACAGCCACAGATATACTTTTCTCCTGTTAAACAACTTTATTTCTATGTGGCCTGAAAAACATATTTTCCCTTGTTTTGTTGGTAGGCGCACACTTACCTACTTTTAAAAGAGGAATAATAATTTTTATTTTCTGAACATTAGAAGTGCAGTAAAAGGGAGGGACATTGTACTAATTGTTATTTACCAGGAATATTGTATGGGTTTGAACTTAAAACCTTTCAACTCTTCAGAGTGTGTTAGGAGAGAGATTTACTGACATATTGGAAAAATAATTTGGTAACTGAAGTGTACATGTATTTACTTATTTTTTGTTTGTTTGTTTTGTATTTTTCCGAAGCTGGAAACGGGGAGAGACAGACAGACTCTGTCGCGACTAGAGCCACTCTAGCGGAGGGGCAGAGCATCGCCCCCTAGTGGGCGTGCCGGGTGGATCCCGGTCGGGCGCATGCAGGAGTCTGTCTGACTGCCTCCCTGTTTCCAGCTTTGAAAAAATACAAAAGAAAAAAGTTTCTTTTTCTAATTTTAGAGAGGTTTTTTTCCTGATTTTAGAGACATGAGAGAGAGAAAGGTGAGGGTTGAAAGGGAAGTATTAAGTTGTAGTAGTTGCTTCTCATCTGTGCCTTGGCCAAGTAAGCCCAGGATTTTGAACAGGTGACCTCAGCATTCCAGGTTGATGCTTTATCCACTTTGCCACCACAGGTCAGGCATACATTTACTTTTTTAACAATTTGCAGTTGAAACTAGAATCTTCATCTCCCAAGACAAAGAGTGAAGTGCCTTTGGAAGAAGAAAAGTCTACTGACTTCGTGTTTATATCTCCGGAAGGAAAAGAAGGAAAGGAAAGAATACTGACTGACCATCAGAAAGAAGTACTCAAAACAAAAAGGTTTGTAGTCCTTTTATCTTTTTGTATTTTTCCAAAGTTAGAAGTGGGGAAGCAGACAGACTCTTGCATGCACCCGGCATGCCCATCAGGGGGCGATGCTCTGCCCATCTGGAGCATTTCTCTGTTGTAGCCAGAGCCATTCTAGCGCCTGAGGCAGAGGCCATGGAGCCATCCTCAGCACCTGGGCCAACTTTTGCTCTGATGGAGCCTTGGCTGCAGGAGGGGAAGAGAGAGAGAGAAAGGAAGGAGAGGGGGAAGGGTGGAGAAGCAGATGGGCACTTCTGTGTGCCCTGGCCAGGAATCAAACCTGAGACTTTTACACTCCGGGCCGATGCTCTACCACTGAGCCAGCTGACCAGAGCCTGTAGTTCTTTTATCTTGAATTGGGTATTTGTAATCATGCTTAGATTTCATGCAGCAAGCTAAGATACCAGCATGTATAATATATTGTACTTTAAGGCTATTAAGATAAATTGTACATAAACTACATTTCAAATTGTATAAAGCTCCCTAGTAATTGCACCAGTTGTTTCTAAACTGAATTCCTTTATTGAATTAGTGTTGGAGAGGAGGGTACAGGTGATTTTATGGAAAATAAGAATCTAAGCGTTGATTGTATATTGTTCTTAGAACTAGATTGTAGGTTTTAATTTCTAATTATCAGAATATCAGATTTTGAACTTAAATCTTTTTTCAGGTGTGATATCCCTGCCATGTATAATAATCTGGATGTTTCACAAGATGCATTTTTTTCTCAGTATAGCCAGGAAGAGTCTATGTAAGTATGGAAGACGCTGAAGTAATTGGTTTTTAAAGTTTTAATTAAAACTATTCTAATTTGTATTTATTTATTTCAGGGAAATTTCTTGTTTAGCTGAAAAATCAAAGGAAGATTCCAAGATGCTGTTTAAGGTATATTTGATATTTCATATTTTGGGGTTTTCACATCCTTCTTCCTTTATGGGGCCTCTTGCATTCATTTTAAGATTTGCTATTTAATCTCTTAACTCCCACTAGCAAATGTGAACAGAATTGTACTTATTGTGTAGGTGTGTGGATGTTGGTGTGTTTAAATGTATTTGGTTTAAGAAAAAAATTAGTGAGCCCTACCACTACCTTTGGAATATTTACAAAACATTGAAAGTTGGTGATGGCATTTTGAATTACTAAGGTTTTACACTGAAATTTCCCTAGAAAGTCAATTATTTGCTGGTTAATCTATGTATATGTACATTTCTGTGCAGGAGAAACAAATGAAGAGAGACCCTGTCATTACTCAAGATGTCACAGAAAACTGTGGTGTGGAAGAACATCTTGAAAAGACTTCTTTTTCAAATAATGAGTGTGATTTTCCTGAGGAAACCAGTCTGGGAGTACCGAATGGTAATAACGATGCCAGAAAAAAAGCTTTAATTTCATCAAAGAAAATGTCATCTCACTGTGAATCTAGACCAGAAAACACTTCTGGTGTCAGCAATAGCTCAGTTTCCAACACCACTATTTCTGCAACACCCCCACAGCCTACAAGTCGAAGGCAAACCTTTATTACTTTGGAGAAGTTTGGTTCAGAAAATAGACCTTTTAGTCCATCCCCCTTGAATAATATGTTGTCAGCTGTTACAGTGAAAAATAACCAGGAAGGCATGACTAATACAGATGTTCCACCAAAAGCAAGGAAAAGAGAAGTAGTTCTTTCAAAATCTGACTCTGAAAACATAGTTTATGGAAGTAAGCGAACAGGCCTGAGGTCAAATACTGCTGAGCAAATAGGGAATAAAAGGTCTAAGTTCTTAATGAGATCTTATCAAGAGAAAAATGCTCAGGAGTCTATTGATGGCATGGTAGCCTTAGAAAATAACTCAGCTGGTTTGCTTAGTCAAACAGAATGTGTGTTAGATAATCAAGCTCATCTCTTGGAATCTGCACTAGAACATGAGGACACAATGCTTAAACCAACAACAGAAAGTGCTATGTTAGAACACAGTACTGTGGAGGAGGAAACCTCATTAGGAAGTAATCTGGAGTCTAAAGAAAATACACCCCCAGCCATGATTCCTGAAGATCAAATGGTAAATGAGGATAGTCGTGTTCAGATAACTCCAAATCAGAAAACCCTTAGACGATCATTAAGGCGACGTTCAGAAATAACAGAGCCTACCATTGATAGCCAAGATAAAGAAAATAATCATCAAAAAAAGGAAAGACGTAACGAAGAAGAAAAGACTCTTCAGAAGGGTCCGTTGCATGTAAAAGATGATATGCTGCCTAAGCAAGAGCTGATTTTTGAACAAACTGTAGAGGAAGTTTTAACTGAGAAAAGTACATTACATGAAAAGACTTTCGGGGAAACCAGCACTGATGCTGAAATTGACAAAGATAGAAGAAAGCCAGACCTTGAGAATATTAAATCTGAAGGAGATGCTGCTCAAGACATTGCAGATAAGTCCTCTGAGAAACCAGTAAGGGGACGAACACGATATCAAACCAGAAAAGCATCCCAGGGTTTACTTTCCAGCATTGAAAACTCTGAATCTGATAATTCTGAGGCAAAGGAAGAAAGTTCTAGAAAGAAGAGATCTGGAAAATGGAAAAACAAAAACAGTGAGGGTGTTGACATTGAAGATCTAGAAGAGAAAATGGAAAAACAGGAATATATAAGAGTTGAAAATCAGACACATGATGATAAAGCAAATTCTGAAGTGGACATAAATATAAAAGCTCAAATTTGTGAAAAAACTGATGAAAGTAATACTGGAGCTCTTCAAGATTCTACACTGCCTTCAGATTTATTGCAAGTTTCTGATGCACCGAATACTTACGAAGGAAAAAGTAAAACCAACAAATGTATAGAACATTCTCTTAAAAATTCTGTATCAGAATTAAATCTGAGAACTAGAAATACCAATAAGAGATTACATAAGCGAGAGTCCATAGAGAATAACAGTGTGAAAGAAAGCCCAAAAACAGGGACATCAGACATTTCTTTGCTTTCTGAAAAATCTTTTCAGGCACCTGAATGCCAACACAAAAGAAGTAGGAGGGTAAGGAGATATAAAGGTTGTGATTGCTGTAGGGAAAAATCAGAGCCTTCAGAAAAGTCATTCCTTGGGTTAATGAATACAGGAAATTACGATGTAAAGATCAGTAAAATGGAAAAGACAGATGTGCAGACACCTGTAACTATATCAGAGACTTCTAATGCTAATCTGTACTCTGGGGGTAAACTTCTAGATGAGCATCATAGTGTGAATTTTCATTTGGGTCTCAAGGAGCACAGTGATACTATTCATGATTCAATAATTGTACCCGAAACTGAGTTGAAAGAAAACTATATTCAAGATTCTCTTCCTTCTGAAATAGTAAATTTTACAGAAGAAACTTGTGATACAGATTCTAAGGAAGCATTACCTGTTGAAAACCAAGAGACGTCCAATAAGATAAGTACAGCTGTTGGCCCATGTTTAGGTGATGACGGAGATACTTCACTGCAATGTTCTGCTTTGGAAACCAAAGAAGGAAAGCCAGAGGCTATCGTGACAAAGGAAGTAAGTGCAGAGAACATAGTTAATGTTTTAAAAGCAGATGTGTGTAAAGTAAAAGCAGAATTTAATCTAGAAGTAGAAGCTATGGAATTGGATGTAGAACATGGTAAATCTGAAGCTAGTGTCTCTGAACAAAAGAATGCCAAAACTGATAATTTTGAGGAAGAGGCAACAGAGGAAAACAGTAAAAGGGATGAATCTGAATCAGATGCAGCTGAAATACTGAATACTGAAGAAGCAGTAAGCGAGCAATTTGATTCAGCTCTTCATCCCGATAATACCACACTTATAAAAGTAAGAGCTCAGGTACATGTTTCTGACCAAACAGCAATTGGGGAACTAGATGGGGGAAATGATGAATCTGATCCAGGCATATCTGAAGCAGTGCATGTTGAAATGGAAAATTGTGAAGAAAGAGTGCTTGGTGAGGTGAAGACTGAACCTAACCGTATCTATGAAGCAGTGGATGGGGACTTGACTACCAATGCACCAAATCCTGTAGAAGCTAAGACCAACAGATTGAAGACAGAAATGGACAAGTTTGTTTCTCACTCACTGGAGAAGACCACTGAAGAAGAAAATGTTGATTCTAATAAAACTGAAACAAACATTGTACTTAATAAACCTGAAGAACCAGAATTAGATGCCAGTCAAATGAAAGTGGAAAATGATGGTGAAATTTTACAGGAAGTTCCCCATTCAGAGAAAATGAAGGAAACACCACAATCTCTGACATCTGAAAGAACTATCTCTGAACTAATAACAGGAGACAATAATACATCTCCTCAAAAGTTAAGCGAATTTGATTCTTTACTTTTTTCGGGAACTAACAGTCCTAGTGGCATGCAGACACGCTGTTTTTGGTCTCCTTTGGCTTCTCCATCCAGCAGCATTTTAAAGAGGGGACTAAAGAGACCCCAAGAAGATGAGATCTCATCGCCTGTTCACAAGGTAGGGGGTTTGAGGCTGAATATGACCCATGCTTAATTGGAATATTTTGGCCACATGGTGACAGCTGGTGAATGACAGAATATTAGACTTAAATAGCCACTCATTTGGAATATTTCCTGTTGCCAGGGAAAGGGGCAGGTGGAAGAAAGATGTGAGAAAAGGAGACAAGCCCTTAGATATTTTGTTATTTCAGGACACTAAAGATCTTTATACAATTGTGAGCATTGTTCATACCCTAATATATGGAGACACATTTAAAATCTGGTGAAGTGGCCTTTGTTAGCCCTTGTGTGTACTAGGACATTATGCTTGCAGTTTCAACAACATTTAAGTGGAACTTTATTTCCAGGCCTTGCCTAATTAAAAAATCTTAGTTGTGTCTTTCATCAGTTTCTAGATATGAATTCACTTATAATTATTTTTCCATCTTCAGTAAAGTATAACTCCTTTAGTTTATACACATGGAATATTTATTCTAAGTCTGTTTTACTTCCTGGCCCTAAAATTTGTTGAATTAATTTTAAAAGGCAAGTTACATGTTATAAGATAGATCTACTTTATTAACAAAGTGGGCTTTTCTTAATTTTTATTTTAATCTTAAAACTAATTTTTTCTGATTGTATGATTTTTAGACTTGTTCCGCTTAGTTGTGTATTCATTGGTTGCTTCCTGTATTTGCCTGACCAAGGATCAAACCTGCAACCATGATGTTTCAGGATGACACTCTAAAGAACTAAGCTAACTGGCCAGGTCCATTTCTCAATTTTAAAATAAAGCCTATCTTTTTTTAGGGTGACTTAACTTTATTACATTAATTTTTAATTATAGTTGCCATACAGTATTGTTTCCAGATGTATACCCCTGTGATTAGGCATTACATAACAAGTGGTCATTGTAGACCCATCTAAGACCATACACAGTTACTAGAATGTTAATGGACTATAATTCCTACACTGTACCAATTTGTACTACTGCTACTTCCTCTTCCTCCTCCCCTTTTTTAGTGAGACAGAGAGGGACAGACAGGAAAGAGATGAGAAGCATCAATTCTTCGTTATGTCACCTTTGTTGTTCATTGATTGCTTTTTCACTTGCCTTTACGGGGAGGCTACAGCAGAGCCAGCGACTTTGGGCTCAAATCAGCAACGAGGTCATGTCTGTGATCCAGCACTCAAACTAGATGATCCTGTGGTCAAGCCAGCGACCTTGGGGTTTCGAACCTGGGTCCTCTGTGTACCCGCCTAATCAGGCCAATTTGTACTTCTTAATCTCCACCTTTTTCACCAAACCCTTCAAGCCCCTGTCTATGTTTTTTTATGCTTTTGAAGCTCTGAGTTTGTCTACTGTTCGCCTATGTTCATTGAGCATCTTTATCACCAGAGTTTTGAACTCTGCATCTAGTAGATTTTTTGTCTCCATTTTGTTTAGTTCTTTTTCTGAGTTTTGTTCTGTAGAGTCCTTTGGCACAGCTTCCCTGTTAACCCAAGCTAGGCAGTCTGGGTGCATGCCTCTCCCCCCCCCCCCACTATACACACCCTCCCCCTCCCCTCACATGTGAGCTATATACACCCTCCTGTTACAGTTGAGCCTTGATTGTTGGCAGTCAACAGGGTAGGGATTTACCCCCCAGACTGAAGTAAGATAGTATATGTACGCTTTAAGTGGAACTGCCTGGGATTATAGCAACCCTCCATCTCACTCAGCCACAGTTCTCTCTGAGTTTTACAGTCAAGTTATGAGATTTCTTGGCACCGGAACCCTGGCCTGGGGTGTCTAGTGTGGGGCTGGGGCCCCTTTATCCTTGGAGGGGACCTCCATAGCCCAAGGTCTCCCTCCTGAGTTTTATCAGCCACACATGAATGTTCGTCCAGCCTGTTCACTGTCTCTGCCCTCCTGCCAGTCATGATGTGGCTTTATTAAAAAAAAAATTTTTTCCTTTAATTGGTTTTAGAGAGAGGAGAGAGAGAGAAGCATCAGCTTGTAGTTACTTCTTGCATGTGCCTTGACCAGGCAAGCCCAGGGTTTTGAACCAGTAACCTCAGCATTCCAGGTCGACACTTGATCCACTGCGCCAACACAGGTCAGGCTGATGTGGCTTCTTTATATTCTTAGTTGTAGGACAATGGTTCAACTAGATTTCAAGTGGTTCTGAGTGACAGCTTTTCTGCAGTTCAGTTTTTTAATTTATTATGTTGACATGCTTTCAAGTGTCCCACTAAATATAACACAGTTTAGTTTTTTAAGTCAAACCTTTTCTTCTTCTTTTTTTATTCATATTTTTAGAGAGAGAGGAGAGAGAGAGGGAGAAAGGTGGGGAGGAGCCGGAAGCATCAACTCCCATTTACAGTGTATTCGTAAAGTCATGGTGCACTTTTGACCGGTCACAGGAAAGCAACAAAAGATGATAGAGCCTGGCCAGGCAGTGGCGCAGTGGATGGAGCGTTGGACTGGGATGCAGAGGACCCGGGTTCGAGACCCCGAGGTCTCCAGCTGGAGTGCAGGCTCATCTGGTTTGAGGAAAAGCCCACCAGCTTGAACCCAAGCTCGCTGGCTCCAGCAAGGGGTTACTCGGTCTGCTGAAGGCCTGTGGTCAAGGCACATATGAGAAAGCAATCAATGAACAACTAAGGTGTTGCAACGCGCAATGAAAAACTAATGATCGATGCTTCTCATCTCTCTCTGTTCCTGTCTGTCTGTCCCTGTCTATCCCTCTCTCTGACTCACTCTCTGTCTCTGTAAAAAATAAATTTAAAAAAAAAAAAAAATAAAAAAAAAAAAAGATGATAGAAATGTGAAATCTGCACCAAATAAAAGGAAAACCCTCCCAGTTTCTGTAGGATAATGTGGCAGCATGTGTGCATGCGCAGATGATGATGTAACACCATGTATACAGCAGAGCAGCCCACGGCCATGCCAGTTGAGATGTGGATGGTACAGAGGAAAGTTCAGTGTGTTCTGTGGCTCGCTAAATTCGAATCCGTGACCAAAGTGCAACGTGAATATCGGTACATTTATAACAAAGCGCCACCACATAGGAATAACATTACTCGGTGGGATAAGCAGTTGAAGGAAACCGGCAGTTTGGTGGAGAAACCCTGTTCTGGTAGGCCATCAGTCAGTGACGAGTCTGTAGAGGCTCTACGGGATAGCTACCTAAGGAGCCCTAAAAAATTTGTGCATGAGTCCACATCGAACTGCACTGAATAGGTATGAAACTGGGAGAGTTTTCCTTTTATTTGGTGCAGATTTCACATTTCTATCATCTTTTGTTGCTTTCCTGTGACGGGTCAAAAGTGCATCATGACTTTACAGACACACTGTATATGTTCCTTGACCAGGCAAGCCTGGGGCTTCGAACCGGCAACCTCAGTGTTTCCAGGTCAATGCTTTATCTGCTGCACCACCACAGGTCAGGCAGTTTTATTTTTGATATGGTTATGGGAGGATGAGTCACATTGACTTCCACTGCCATCTTAAATTGAGCCTACCATTTACAGTAGGTGTGTTCATACATACAAATGTGTATATGTATATAGATATGATGATTTTGTTCTTAGCAAGCACAGTGTGAAGACTTCCCCAGGATGCATTGTAAATTCTTTTTTGTTTTGTTTTTTTTTGCATTTTTCCGAAGCTGGAAACAGGGAGAGACAGTCAGACAGACTCCTGCATGCGCCGGACCAGGATCCAACCGGCACGCCCACCAGGGGCCACACTGCCCACCAGGGGGCGATGCTCTGCGGCGACCAGAGCCACTCTAGCGCCTGGGGCAGAGGCCAAGGAGCCATCCCCAGCGCCCGGGCCATCTTTGCTCCAATGGAGCCTTGGCTGCGGGAGGGGAAGAGAGAGACAGAGAGGAAGGAGGGGGGGGTGGAGAAGCAAATGGGCACTTCTCCTATGTGCCCTGGCCGGGAATCGAACCCGGGTCCCCCGCACGCCAGGCCGACGCTCTACCGCTGAGCCAACCGACCAGGGCGCATTGTAAATTCTTAAACTGAAAATTCAGAGATTAGTCCTTGTAAAGATACCTTTTTTGAGGGGTTTTTTTGTTTGTTTTTGCTTTTTGGTTTTTTGCTTTTGTTTTGAGGCTCTTACTATTTAAGTATCTTAAGTTTTAATTAAATAGGGCATAGAAGTTCTTGAAAAGTTTATGAAGATGGCAGTGCATTGAGATTTATGTCTGTCTTCAGTATACTTTATTTTTATTACCCATCTATACCTTCCCCAGGCTTGGCCTTCTTGCCTTCCTGTTGTTTCTATGAACTACTTAGCATTCTTTTTTTATTCACATTAAACTTTAAAAAAAAATTTTTTTTCATCCACTCCCTTTGCTAACCATCTGCTTATTCTCTGTAACAGTTGATCTTTGTTTGGTTTTGCTAATTTATTTATTTTAAAGGTTTTATCTATTGATTTTAGAGAGAGGGAGAGATGGGAAGGGAATAGCCGTAAGCATCAACTTATAGTTGCTTCTGGCGTGCGCCTTGACTGAGCAAGTATGGGGCCTTTGAACCACTGACCTCAGCATTCCAGGTTGACATATTCACCAATTATGCCACCACAGGTCAAGCTTGTTTTGTTCTTTAGATAACATATAAGTTATATAAGTTAAATCATGTGATAGTTGTTTTTCTCTTCTGACTTCACTTAGCATAATACCTTCAATATCCATCCATGTTGTTGCAAGTGGCAAGATTTTATCCTGGTTTTTTTTTGTTTTGTTTTTTGATTGCTGAGTATCATTTCATTTTATATATATGCTGCATCGTTATCCATTCAGCTGTCGATAGGCATCTAGTGTTGGCTGAAAGGTAGAAACCATGGACCAAACTGAAAACATGAAGCTAGTGTGTGTTCAAAGAGGAAAATTTAAAGAAAGAATAGCAAGCAAATTAACTGTAACCTTACGGGGGGGGGGGGTGAAGGTTCTATTTCGAGCCTTTCTCCCTCCTTTGGGCCTGCACTGGTCTCCAGATGGCTGCTGAGTAGCCATTTTATCTATCGTTGGCTGGCTATCCAGAGGTGGAATTGCAGGGTCATGTGGTAGTTTTGTTTTAATTTTTAGAGAACTCTCCATACTGTTATCCATAGTGGCTGCACCAATTTATAGCCCCACCAACAGGTTTATGAAGGTCCCCTTTTCTTCACTTCCCCTTATAGCCACCACCCAGCACTTACTACAGTTGTCCCTCACCATATCACAGTTCACTTCGCTATCTCACTGTATCGCAGATATTTAAACTATGTTGGTCAAATAACTGTAAAATAGGATTTTTATGTTTTCTCGCTTATAGTTTGCATTGGGGGCTGGGCAGCGCCAGGTATATGTGGTCTGAAATTGCAAATTGCCTTCCTTCTTGGGAAGGGCCATTGTTTTCTAATGTTTGCTGGAGGAGAAATATTCATGCCAGAAAGTTTTGAAAAGTAGAGAGAGAAGGATAGGAGGGAGAAAGAAGCCATGTTGGCAGAGAAAGGAGAACGTGTGCAGATGGGGAACGAGATGTAAGTAAGGGGCTTTTGTGAACTCCACCAAGATTGGTGGGCCCTGTGATTCTAGGAAGAATCAGAGAATATTCTGGTTGTGGAACCGGAGAATGAGTCAGTGGCTTTGGGAGCCCTGAGTGAAAGGGAAGTGTTTTCCCTGTGTGTTTGCTCGTCAACCAGTGTGAGACTTTTTCTTTCTTTATTTACAGAGTCAGAGAGAGGGATAGATAGGGACAGAGAGACAGGAACGGACAGAGATGAGAAGCATCAATCATCAGTTTTTCATTGTAACACTTTAGTTGTTCATTGATTGCTTTCTCATATGTGCCTTGACCGAGGGCCTTCAGCAAACCCAGCAACCCCTTGCTAGAGCCAGCGACCTTGGGTCCAAGCTGATGAGCTTTGCTCAAACCAGATTAGCCCGTGCTCAAACTGACGACCTCAGGGTCTTGAACCCAAGTCCTTGGCAGCCCAGTCTGATGCTCTATCCACTGCGCCACTGGCCTGGTCAGGCATTGTGAGAGACTTGAATAAAGGAATGGCCCACCATTTTATGGCTCCACTGTTTCTTTACCAATTGCCCAAATCCCAGTGGGAACCTGCATGGGCATGGCCATGACAGCGGCTGCAACTACTGGCCCTACAGTATATGTCTAATTTTGTGTTGCAGATTTTTCACTATATCACAGGATTTTGCAGTATATAGGTGTTTTTATATATTTATTATTTTAATTGTGGGAAAGGTTAATAACAGTGTGAGAAAAGTTTATAAAAGTGGGGAGGACCTGACTTGTGGTGGCGCAATGGATATAGCATCAACCTGGAACGCTGAGGTTGCCAGTTCAAAACCCTGCACTTGCCTGGTCAAGGCACATTTGGGACTTGATGCTTCCTGTTCCTTTTCTCTTTCTCTCTCTCTCTCTCTCTCTCTCTCTCTCTCTCTCTCTCCCTCCCTCCCTCCCTCCCTCCCTCCCCCCCTTCTCCCCCTCCTCTCTCTAAAATGAATAAATAAAATAGTTTTAAAAAAATAATGAAAGTGTGGGTAGAGTTTATAAAGCCTTAAAATATATATAAATAAATAAATATAAGGTCGCTACTTCGCGGATTTCCGCCTATTGTGGGGGTGGGGGTCCTGGAACCTAACCCCCCTCCCTCGTGATAGACCAGGGACCACTATATTTGTTTATTTTTTGTGGTAGTCATTCTGACAAGTGTAAGGTGGTACCTCATTGTGGTTTTTTGGGGGTTTTTTTTGCCTTTTTCTGAAGCTAGAAACCGGAGAGACAGTCAGACTTCCCGCATGCGCCCTATCAGGATCCACCCGGCATGCCCACCAGAGCCACTCTAGCACCTGGGGCAGAGGCCAAGGAGCCATCCCCAGCGCCCGGGCCATCTTTGCTCCAATGGAGCCTTGGCTGCGGGAGGGGAAGAGAGAGACAGAGGAAAGAGAGGGGGAGGGGTGGAGAAGCAAATGGGCGCTTCTCCTGTGTGCCCTGGCCGGGAATCGAACCCAGACTTCTACATGCCAGGCCGATGCTCTACCACTGAGCCAACCGGCCAGGGCCTCATTGTGGTTTTGATTTACATTTCTCTGGTGATTAGTGATGTTCAGTGTTTGTTTTTTTGGTGTTACTTTATACGATGAGATGAGTTCCTTTATATATTTTGTATATAGACTCCCTTATCAAATGTGTCATTTGCAAATATCTTCTCCCATTCGGTAGGTTGTCTTTTCATTTTGTTAGTGGTTTCTCACTGCAGAAACTTTTAACATAGTCCTATATCAGTTTTGCTAAGATGGATGTAAGAGTTTATTACCTGTGGTGTTTCCTAGGCGTTTTTGGTTTAAGTTTTAGGTCTTTAATCCATTTTGAGTTTATTTTTGTATGTGGTGTAAGGAAGTGGTCCAATATCATTTTTTGCATGTGCCTGTCGTTTTCCCAGTAGCACTTAATGAAAACTGTCTTTACCCTACTGTAGAGGTTCCACAACCCCCTGCAATAGGCAAAAATCTGTTAGTAGTTAACTTATGTTTATTATTTATATTTATTTAAGGCTTTATAAATCTGCCCCACACTCTTATAAACCTTCCCACACTTATTTTGCTTATTTTACTGCAAAATTATTAAAATAATAAATATATAAAAATACCTATATACTGCAAAATCCTGTGACAGCGAAAAATCTTCAATACAAAATTAGATATATACAACATACTAAAAATCACTTTATAGTGAGACCGTGAAAAGTGAACCGTGATACGGCCAGAGACAACTATATGTCCTTTGTTTTAGATTAATTGACCATATAAGGAGGATCTGTTTCTGGATTTTTAGTATGCTTTAGATTGTTCTGCCAATTAATTACGTTTTGTTTGATAGAATTTCATATTTCACTTTTATTTAGGCAACAGTATAACATTGTAGTTTGCTATCGTAGATACATACAGAATCTGCCCACGTTTTGGGGATCAAGACTAGGAAACATGCATATATAACAAAATGTAAATGTTCTTTTGCATATTTATATCAAGTAGAGTGAACATTGTAAGAGTTTAGAAGAAACTGAAATGACTTCAAGCTGGAGATAAGAAACAAAAATTGCCTGACCGGGCAGTGGCGCAGTGGATAGAGTATCAGACTGGGATGCATAGGACCCAGGTTCGAGACCCCGAGGTCGCCAGCTTGAGCACGGGCTCATCTGGTTTGAGCAAAAATTCTCCAGCTTGGACCCAAGGTCACTGGCTCAAGCAAGGGGTTACTCTGTCTGCTGAAGGCCCATGGTCAAGGCATATATGAGAAAGCAATCAATGAACAACTAAGGTGTCGCAATGCACAACAAAAAACTAATGATTGATGCTTCTCATCTCTTCGTTCCTGTCTGTCTGTCCCTGTCTATCTCTCACTCTGACTCTCTCTCTGTCTCTGTAAAAAAAATTAAATTAAAATTAAAAACAAAAAAAGAAACAAAAATTTCCACCCAGGATCATTGACATTCCAAGGTTACTGGCTAACCTTGGGCTCCCCCTTCCTCCCCTTTCCTGTCAAGACACGTATGAGAAGCAGTCAGTAAAACTTAAATGAAGCATCTACAAGTTGATGCTTCTCATCCCTCTCCTCCCCCCTCTCTCCCTTCCTGGCTCCAAAAAAAAAACACCACCCATTTGCTATGAGTCTAGTACCCTCCAAGAGTTCAGAGATTAGTAATATATACCAGGGCCAGTTCATATTCTGTCTACCTCTTTACCTTATTCTTTACTGTCTGGGTGGCATATAGTTAAGCCCATAACCCTAGCAGGATTGGATTATACAGTTTTCACTGCCACATGCAAGATCAAATTTCCGCTATTGTCCCCAGTTCACTCTGTTGCTGTAGAACATAGATCACCTAAAGCATAGATCTGCAAAAGCAGTCAGTCGGAAGAACTGCCTGCAGTTCTAGTGAAATAAATTAAGGCTCTAAACTCACATTCTATTTTTGGGTAACCTTATAATAAGAATTTATGGTGTTATTTTAAAAAATTTTATTATTGTCAAATAAAAAACATGACCTGTGTTTTTAGGTTCGCCGTGTCTCCTTTGCAGATCCAATATATCAAGCAGGATTGGCAGATGACATTGATAGGCGATGTTCTGTTTTTAGGGCCCATTCTTCAAATAGTTCCCCCATAGCAGAAGGTGTTAAAACTTCACCTACCGCACAATCTAAGGTAAGCTGTAGGCTTTAAAATATACATGTATATGCAGAGACAGAATTCTGTTGCATAGTTTTATCTTAAGATTAACTAAAAAAAAAGTGTGATTTGTTTGGATACATTGTTCTTTTGTCTGCTACTTATAAGCCCACATGAAGAGAGGAGGTGGTAAGAGGCAGTGATTATCCAGCAAATAATTGCTAATGTAGTTTATTACATTTCAGATTTTGTGAAAATTAAGTTGTAAAATTTTAGTTCTCTAGGGTTCTGAGTTTTTTTGTTTTTGTTTTTTTTTCTCTTCTGTCTAGCATAATACCACTTCAAGCAAAGGATTTCTGTTTCCAGGATCACGTAGCCCTAAATTTAAGAGCTCAAAGAAGTGTTTAGTAAGAAGTGCTTTAGTTATTCATGCAATTTTTTTTTCATGTTTAGTATGGTGATCTCTGTTCAGTGACTTTTGAAATTTATTCTAAGATTACAGAAATGACTCAAGAATCCATCTCATGCCCAGCGGAGAGCGTTTACCCGGCTCTGGTGAACTGCTTGGCACCAGTCGACATCATTTTACCTCAGATTACATCAAACATGTGGTAAGCGATTAATTAGCGTCTGCCTTGCTCTTAAAGATGCCACTTACTTAAGAGGACTATTTAAATGACCAAGGTTTTTATATTTAGGATTGATTTATATAAACCTTTACACCAGGGTTCCCCAAACTACGGCCCGCGGGCCCCATGCGGCCCCCTGAGGCCATTTATCTGGCCCCCCCCCGCCACACTTCCAGAAGGGGCACCTCTTTCATTGGTGGTCAGTGAGAGGAGCACATTGACCATCTCATTAGCCAAAAGCAGGCCCATATTTCCCATTGAAATACTGGTCAGTTTGTTGATTTAAATTTACTTGTTCTTTATTTTAAATATTGTGTTTGTTCCCATTTTGTTTTTTTACTTTAAAATAAGATATGTGTAGTGTGCATAGGGATTTGCCCATAGTTTTTTTATAGTCCAGCCCTCCGATGGTATGAGGAACAGTGAACTGGCCCCCTGTGTAAAAAGTTTGAGGACCCCTGCTTTACACACATTTTAGAAATGAAAATTCTTCTGGAAAGATGGAACTGACAGGACACAAGCAAAGCGATTCTCATAATTGTGTGCTTATTTGCCAGGTGCTGTTTTGAATTCTTTGTATGCATTAACTTATTTTTACTCATAAACTGTGTAAGAACATTTTATAAGATGAATTGTACAATGTTAACGGTCATCGTGTTAGTGAAGCATGAGGCACACATCAGGCTTTGTCTATTTCCAGTGCTATTGCTTAACCCAGGTATACACATCAGATAACTTTTCTTTTTAAATGTACACGTGCCTGTCCTCACAGTAGGTTAGGTGGGCCTGTATTAATCCAGTTTTGATTAACCTTAAATCAGGAAATTCAGCTGGGTGTAGGTCCTTAAATAGAATAAATATGAAACTGTATAATGACATTTTACCTTCTTCTCATTTGTTCAGGGCAAGAGGACTGGGACAACTCATTAGAGCCAAGAATATAAGAACAATTGGTGATTTGAGTGCTCTTACAGCATCTGAAATAAAAACTCTTCCAATCCGTTCACCAAAAGTGTCCAATGTAAAGAAGGCTCTCAGAGTATATCATGAGCAACAGGTAAAAACTCAGTGTCAGTTATAAATCATGTATAAAGACACCCTGTGCCACACAAAGATGTTTCCGTCAACAAGAGATCATATGTACAACAGTGGTCCCAGGTTATAATGGACTGGGAAATTCCCGGCTCCTGTTGACATCGTAGTGCAGGTGCACTGCTCACATGTTTGTGACGATGCCGGTGAGAACAGACCCACTGCTCTGCCAGTTGTATAGAAGTGTAGCACTTGCAGTTATGTATAGTAGTAATCTTGGATGAACAGCTGTGTTACTAGTTTATGTATTTGCTACACTAAACTGTTGTTGTTATTTTAGTGTACCCTTTCTTCATATGCTAAAAAAGTTTGCTGTGAAACAGTTTGCCATGTTACCCTGTCAGCCTCCTAACTTCCGCATGTACTGCATCTCTTGATTGCATCTGTTTTGCTTAGGCTTGATTTTAACCTCAGTGTTTTGTACAGTAACATGCTGAACCTGTAGCCTCGGAGCAGTAGCTTATACCATATAGCTTAACTTGTATGGGAGGCTCTACCATTTGGGTTGTGTGACTGCCCTATTGTGTTTACACAACAACAAAATTGCCTAACTCAGTGGTCGGCAAACTCATCAGTCAACAGAGCCAAATATCAACAGTACAACGATTGAAACTTCTTTTGAGAGCCAAAATTTTTTAAACTTAAACTATATAGGCAGGAACATTCCTTATCGAGGTAGCACCTGTACGTGGTATTTTGTGGGAAGAGTCATACTCAAGGGACCAAAGAGCCACATGTGGCTCGTGAGCCTCAGATTGCTGACCAGGGGCCTAACCCATTTCTCAGAATGTATCCCTATTCTAAACAGTGCATGACTGTAAATAATCTAGTAATACAATTAACACAAGTTTGTACTTCAAGTATACATATGCTTAAAAGTTCATTTCATGGCACCTTTTCTTCTCCCTTGTAGCCAGGAGTAACTTAAAAGATAATTTTACAATTTCACAGAGAAGTTTTTGTCATTTATTTTGAACCGTTTTTATAGAGTGCACCTCTTGATCCTTTGAATTCTGTTTTCCTACCACCAAACTGGCAATTGGTTTCACGGCTGCTGTTCTTAAAACCTCAAAGTTAAAATCTAAACATTTACAAAAATCTTGCAGTGTGACTTTTTTTGTCTTGATCAGTCTGACCTTTTTTCACATTAAACATTTCGGTCAATGATGTTTTCAGAGTTTCTGATGAAAGCTGGAGTCTTTTCCCTATAAAAATATAAATGGGAAATTCTGTATATCACTTCAAAAGGGTTCACTGGCCCTCCTGAAACCAAGGCAGGGACACTTTATCCACTGACATGCAAAATAGTGAGTAAAGGAAAAATAGGGACTGTCAGAGATGAAGACCAGCATTCTAGAGTAGAAATTTTTTTTTTCTTTTTTTTCTGAAGCTGGAAACAGGAAGAGACAGTCAGACAGACTCCCGCATGCGCCCGCCCGGGATCCACCCGGCACGCCCACCATGGGGCGACACTCTGCCCACCAGGGGGCGATGCTCTGCCCATCCTGGGCGTCGCCATATTGTGACCAGAGCCACTCTAGCACCTGAGGCAGAGGCCACAGAGCCATCCCCAGCGCCCGGGCCATCCTTGCTCCAATGGAGCCTTGGCTGCGGGCAGGGAAGAGAGAGACAGGAAAGCGCGGCAGAGGGGTGGAGAAGCAAATGGGCGCTTCTCCTGTGTGCCCTGGCCGGGAATCGAACCCGGGTCCTCCGCACGCTAGGCCGACGCTCTACTGCTGAGCCAACCGGCCAGGGCTAGAGTAGAATTTTTGAGACGAGTTTAGCAACTACTGAATCCTGAGGACTTGAAAGACCTAAATTTAATATTTATTTGTGATTTTTAAAAACATTTATTAGTTTAAAAAAAGTATATTGGTAATTTTTAGTCTCATAGATCAAGAATTAGTTTCTGCAGTATTTTTGTGATCCATGAGCCCTGGGAATTGTCTCTGAACATTACTTTTTTTTTTTTTTTTTTTTAATTTCAGTGAGAGGAAGGGAGAGAGTGGGGTGGGTACATCAAGTTGTTCCTTTATGTGCTCTAACCAGGAATCGAACTGGCAACCTTGATGATGCTCCAACCAATAAAATTTTTAAAGCTGCTTTTTTGAGACATCCACATACTATAAAACTCACTGTACCTCAACACACAATTTCATGATGTGTTTGTTTTTTTTTAATAGTATATTTACAAAGTATAAAACTACTACTGGTATCATTTTAGAATGTTAACCTCCAGAAAGAAACCTTTGTAGCTGTTAGTAGTCACTCATTTCCACCCTTAGGCAACTACCAATCATTTTTCTCTATATATTTGCCTATCATAGACATTTTATAAAATTTGGATCATATAACCTGTGGTCTTTTGTGACTGGCTTTCACTGACCATAATGTTTTCGAGGCTCACATGTAGTTTTTGTATGTGTACTAGTAGAATATTGTTTCTTAGCAATATTAGCTAAGCTAATAATCATGTGATGAGCTGTCAAATTATTTACTGGTGTTGGTACTGTTGTTCATCCTGTTAAGAGTAACTTTCAATTTGTTGGTTTTGTTTTTATGTTTACTGGCCTGAATCAAGGTGAGATCTCGTGGACTAGAAGAGATTCCAGTTTTTGATATATCTGAAAAAACGATAAATGAGACAGAAAATAAGCCTCTCTCTTCTGAGGAAGAAAGACTTGTGTCA
Organism: Saccopteryx bilineata; assembly: GCF_036850765.1. Lineage (NCBI taxonomy): Eukaryota > Metazoa > Chordata > Mammalia > Chiroptera > Emballonuridae > Saccopteryx > Saccopteryx bilineata. Next base: position 86,250,088 of record NC_089494.1, on the reverse strand, counting down.
GGTATATTTTATCAAAGTATAACAATTTTACTTACAAGATCAACTGACTTTCTGTAAATATTTTGTAATTAGGCTATTAGTTTTAGTTTGACCATGCCATATGAATTACACACGTTTTTCATTTTTGTGTTAGTTACCAAGTACATGAAAATTTGGCTTTACTTCAAGTATGTCTAGTTTCTATCTAATTGTCAACTGTACTTCATTAAGGTCTTAAATATGGATATGAACTAAATACTGTGTTCTGGTCATGCTTTTCATAAAAATGAAGTAGGCTGGTGATGTCTTTAGTGGCAGAGGATCAGCTGTTAGCTTTTCTTGTCTCTTGTTCTCTTGAGGAACAGGTGCATACCCAGCCTGCACTTTCCATTTGAGTCCTAAGCACTTAAGCCTTCCATTAACTTGTCAAAACATATGCACAAGTTAAGTTTTGTCTGAAGTAGATCTAATTGTACCTTTTTCTCTTTCTTTAGATTTCATTGATCCTGTCACGTTAGAAACTCCATTGTCTAAGAATCTTGTGGCACAGGTTAGTGCGCTTGCCCTTCAGCTGGACTCTGAGGATCTTCATAATTATTCAGGGAGCCAGCTGTTTGAAATGCATGAGAAGCTGGGAAGCATGGCAAATTCTATAATAAAAAATCTGCAGTCACGTTGGAGGTCACCAGCCTATCATAATTCTGTTTAGTATTGTAAGAGAAAATTGAAGGGCTTTTTAAATAATGTCACTGAATTTGTTGACTCATAAGGAAGTTCTGAAATATAATACAATTTCATACTGAACATTTGCAAAGTTGGTAACATTTCAGTACCTGAACGGCAATGACTTCTATAAGTTCAATTTTGTACGTACATTATGTAAGACCACTCTGTATTGTGTATTTTGTTGGCTACTGTGCATAGTTTTCCCAGAAATTTAAATATCTTATTGAAACGTGAAAGCAAGGACTAGAAACAAGCATACATTTATTTCACTTAAACTTATGCATATTATGATAAAAGACTTTATGTTAAATACCTTATTTGAAGTGAAATTGAAATTGTTTTTATTTAAAATTTTTGCTGGACTGATAGAGGATGTTTATATTTGACTTTTTTTTTCTTTCTTAATTTATCTTTGTTGTGCTTGAAGTTTTTAGAAATTTATTCTTGGTAAAATACCTTATATGCAATGTAAAAGATTTAGAATATTTTTCAGAAATGTCACCTTTGGACTCTTTAAAGAAAAATACCAAAAGTTTTAGCTTTGAGTTAAAGTTTTAAAGCAGATTTTACTAAGATGCCATTCACTTTTACTTGCGTTAGCAAATATTTGTGAAGCAGCATTTGTTTGTGGAAATATACTTTTAAGAGGATAGTATTCATTTTAAAATGCAGAACTATTTGTATATTATGTATAGATTACAATGCTTTAATTTATAAATTTCAGCTTTCATTAACTGCGTGAGTTTTTCTGCAGCTTGTGAATACCTTTGTTTAATAGAAATATATTTTGTATATACTAAGAACTGAAACGAAATATCGGTATGGACAATAGAAATGCTTTGTGGATTTGCTGCAGATGTTTGTAGGATTCTGTGTTTACAAATAAATCAGCAGATAGTTTTGTACTTAGTTAATAGTCTTAGTTAAAACATGAGTATTTTCCAAAGTAACCAGAATGGGTAAAGTTTTGGAAAAGAGAAAGTGTTATGTGACAATTTTGCTATTTGTGTCCTTACTGTTTTCTGTTGTGTTTTTTTTTTCTTTTGGTTTGGAAGAGGGTATAAGCCACTTGACAGCATGCCTAGTGGAATTACTTTTTAATGGAGAGTTAAAGAGTATTTTCAGTACAACTTGGACTGTAAGAAATCTAGAGTTTACCTGCGCTTTTCACCTGCACCTAAAGCAAACTTGGAAGAAATTTAATACTGTTCTTTTTGAAATGTGTTTTGTCTAATTTTTAAAAATAGGGTGTATATAATTAAAACATTTATAAATTTTACCAACTAATATTAGTAGTGCCTGACTTTCCATGTATTTTTTTAATTTAGTGAGAATATCTCATTTTTTTGAATGATCTCAGTTTCACACTTTATTCAGAACTAATCCCTACTTGAAAAAGGCACACATTGTTCAAGTTACAGAAATTTTAATCCTTGTGTCTAATTAGCTTCTATATTCAGAAGGGGACCACCAACCAGCCACAATAAAAGTGTCTTTTGTAATCGTAAATCCATTATCATGACAAATATTTTTTAGTCTAAGTTTGGTATTTCTATACTAAGGATGGTTTTACAAGAAATTCTGGAACTGTTTAACAGGATTGTAGCTTAAAAAAATAACTAATGAAAAAATATTTTTTACTAAATTATAATTGTGTCTTATATTGTCTTATCATTTCCCAAATATTTAATAGTGAAGTGGCATATAAGTTTTAACCTGCTGTGGAATAAAGTTCTTGGAAATCTGAACAGTATCGTGAAAATGGGACCAAAATAAAAGCACTGAATTTGACCCAAGCACAGTTAGTAATTTTATAACATTTTGATTTAACTAGGATATTTGTTAAATATTTGAGGACAAAAACCTGTTTGCTGAAGTCTTCATTGTTGATACAATTATAAATATATCTTGGATGAGGAACACTTACTTGTCTTAAAAGTTTCTACAAATTTTTCCTTGAATGATTCATGAATAGCAAAATGCATTAATGTTTCTTGATTAGCTCCATTTAATTGTTTCACTATTAAGTGAAACAGGTTCTTCAGATATTTTCTGATGACTGAGAAAACAAGTGACAAATATAACACTCACATGTGATTTTATTATGTAGTTATTATAAGAACCTATTTGCATGCAGAAGCATACTATAAATTTTTTGTTTCCAAATGGATTTCATAGTCAATATAAATTTTCAATATTTTATAAGCCCACTACAGATGCTCTGCCGTTTGAACACAGTTAAAAGCGTTGTTGAATACTCTGACTTTGCTCTGAGTCCACATAGTATTGGGTGAGTCAAGTTAAGTAACAATGCCATTGAATAATACAGTCAAAAGTAAGACTTACATCTGAAAAACCTGAACACTACAAGTGTGGCAGTTCATGACATTGCCAGTGGGTTTTTTCTATACAGCTTGAAAATATTTAGGGATTCTGTCATATATTTAAGAATCATATGACTGCCAAAAAAGATTATATATTGCCTAAAATAAAAGCATCATAACAAGAAACAAAATAGAATTTTTAAATGTAAAGGAATGGAAAAAATTAAAAGTTTAAGTGCTGTTTAAAAAGCTGACTTAGTTGAAATTGAACAAGAGAGAAGTTAAGGGTGACAGGCCACATTTTCCCTTAATGCTGTGTGTCTTCCAGTTTTAACTTGATAATCCAGTGAGAAAGGCTTAGATTCCATCTCATAATCTACACTATCGATTTTTAGGGAAATAAATGGCTAACATTAGGTCAAGACTTGAATAGGGGTGAGAAGCTATTTGCTCATCAGTACAACCCCATGTCCAGTTTATTCCCAAGCCTTTAGAAAAGTCTTTGTATTCTGTATGCAAATAACAAAGTTATGTTTGTTTGTTTTTAACAATGCTTTTGAAATTTGCATGGGTGTGTAAAAACGCAGATTCTGATTCATTAGGCCTGTAGTGGGGCCTGTTTGTTCCACTCTAAAAACTTTCACATGACCCAAATACAGTGCTGGTGTTTGTGGTCTGCGCGTGTAAATAGGTAGTCTGAGGAGGCTTCAAGCTCTGAGGGAGGTTTTCATAGCCCAAGCATATTGAAGTCCTAAGACCTGTTGCCACAAAAATTAAAAATAGTTTTCTGGGTTTTTTTTTAAAGAAGTTTTTCAAGTTTATGAATTGGAGGTGGAGACATGTCTCAAATGTTTCAAACTAAAGTTCAGATTGTAACCTGACGAGGCAGTGGCGCGGTGGATAGAGCATCAGCCTGGGACTCTGAGGACCCAGGTTTGAAACTCCGAGGTCACTGGTTTGATCCAAGAAGAGGTCACTGACTCTGCTGGAGCCCCAGTCAAAGCACATACAAAAAAAGCAATCGATGAGCCAACCACAGTGACGCAACTATGAGTTTTGCTTCTCATCTCCCTTCCTGTCCCTTGTGCGTGCTAATAAAAGGGGAAGAAAAAGATTCAGATGGTAAAGTAGGCAGATAGTTAAGTATTTGTTATAAAGAACGCTATTAAGCAGTTTGAACAGTGAGCCCTGTGATTATATGTAAATTATGTTACGATTTTTTTGAAGATAAAAATTAAAAAATTTAGAGATGCCATTTAATCTTTAAACGAATTTTGCCTTCTAAGTGATAGAACGTGTATTTTTGTTTAAAACAGATTACCCCTGAGATTAATTTGGCAGTAAAGTTAGTGCCAAAACAAGTCATGTGTTGATAGGTCTGCCTTTTCATTGTAGAGAAGACTTCTGGTGATTTTGTTGTTACATTACATGGTTGAAAACTCCTGTTCCATGTAAAATGGAGTTTGAAAGACAGAGTTGTATTGCTCTCATATATTTAAATACTCCTTTTTGTAAAAGCTGCCCTCATCCAAAGTAAAAAGGTAGCCAGAATATAAGTATGTATTTTTAAAATTGTTTTATCAAAATTGCCCCTTCAGTCTGTAAAACAAATCTGGGCTATATGGTTTCTGATGGATCACTTAATATGCCTATTACATATTTCTGGCTTTTTATATTTTTTGAAAGTATCCATTAAAATCTGAACCATTTGTATTTGAAGATGTATAGATAGTTAATAGAATAGGAGTCAAACAGAATTATGAGTGTTTATTCCGTTCAAGTGCCAAGCTGTAAATTCTTACTCCCCTGAATTATAGTATTTGAGTAAAAGATAATCTTTTTACCTGAGAGTATAAAATTGAAGGCAATAATTTAAATTGATGTCATGAGGAAGAAGGAAAGCCTGCCTAGCTTTTGTTCTTATTATCAGAGGGAAACATTATCTTTAGGCCAGAGTATACTGATTTATAATTGTGGGCAAAACTAAGCTTATATACGTCAAGTTTATATGCTGATAGATATTGATGCACTGATAAATGATAAAATTTCAAACAAAAGGCAACATTTAAATTTTTTTTCTCATTGATTTGAGGGGGCAGAGAGAATCATCAACTTGTTACACTTAGTTATTGGCAGCATTATTTCTTTTTTATTATTTTTACAGAGTGAGAGGGACAGATAAGGGACAGAGAGACAGGAACTGAGAGAGATGAGAAGCATCAATCATTAGTTTTTCGTTGCACATTGTGACTCCTTAGTTGTTCATTGATTGCTTTCTCATATGTGCCTTTCCCGTGGGGCTACAGCAGACTGAGTGACCCCTTGCTCGAGCCAGCGACCTTGGGTTCAAGCTGGTGAGCTTTGTTCAAAACAGATGAGCCCACACTCAAGCTGGTGACCTTGGGGTCTCGAACCTGGGTCCTCCGCATCCCAGTCTGACACTATCCACCGAGCCACTGCCTGGTCAGGCAACACATTATTTCTTATAGTGTAATTAACACCTTCAAAATAGTGTCATGGAACTGAAAGTGGAATATAGTGTAACAGTTCTTTTGTATTGTTAGCAAGTATCTAAAGAATAGTTTATTATCTAATGGGAACTTTGTAATAGAAAAATGGAATTAACAATTAGTTTTGAATATAAAAACAAAGATGGCAGTCTGACCCTAGTACATTTTTAGAGGGTTATTATAAAGTACAGCCTGACACCTGTTTTTTTAAAAATCCTATGAGCTGAGAATGTCTTACATTTTATAAATGGTTGAAAAAAAAAAACTATTTTGTGACATGAAAATATATGAAGTTAAAGTTTTAGTGCAGAGTCTTGTAAAGAATAGTTTTTGACACGTGGCATGTAGTTGGTTTAGTTATTTGGTCCTAGCTGGCAGGAGGGGCATCTTGCTTCGTTAATTTCTTAGTTTTTGTTGCTGTGTAAAATGGGTTCCCCTTATCCCATTTGTCTTAATATTGCTCAGATACACATTCTAGGAGGTTCTAGTACTACTTTAGGAGTACTTTTTTCCTTGCCTGTAAACTTAAAATACAGTTTGTGTTTGGCATGGTTATTAGGGGACTTGGATGTGTCAGGGGAAGGCATCTGGCACTAACTGGTTAAGTCACAGTTTGCTTTCTGTGTTGGTGAATTACTGAATCGCTTTCAATCTTAACACTACCTCCTGTGGATAGACTTGACTAATATGCACTTAGAGGAAACAAGAGAAGCCAAATCAGACATTTATTACCCTGTAATATTTTTGTTCTCATGACTTGATAAACTTTGTAAGAGAGCTTAGTTTTGCATTCAGAAAGTATTTATATTTGGTAAGTCAAATGATTTAAGTTAAAACTTCACAGAAGTACCTGTTCATCCCTCAGTTGACTGCAGTAGTAGATCATAAGTAAGGGTACAGTTTTACCTGTGTTACGCTTTATACAATGTTTGCAGAAAGTGGGCCTATACTAATAGTGTATTTTCAGGTTCATTATGACTGAGTTGAGGGAGGGGAAATCTTATGATTGATTCACAGTAAAACTTTTCATGACCTATTAAGAGTTTGACTGTTTTCTCTTGCCACTTGAAACTGGACGTTGAAACATTTTAAAGAAATGCACTTTAATCTGAAATAAAACTAAAAACTAAACCATTCTGGTATTTGTTTGGTTTTCTTGTTTGTTTTGTTTTTCAATCCAAGTGCCAAATTAAAGTGAACATTGTTTTCTACAAACACATGAACCATTCATGCTTGCTTCCTTTTATAGCGTGTTTTTAACTATAGGTTTTCTTATTTTATGAGTTCTACACACTTTTAAATCTACATTTTTTAAATTAAAAATATAGACTTGGTGATGTTGAAAGATATATGAGTGTATTGCCGCTGCTGTAACAACTACAAACAGTGCCTTAAACAATCAATTCATTTCTGCGTGAGCGCTGGCGGGAAGACTGCCCCGTGCCCCCCCCCCCCCCCGGGCTTCTGGTTTGCTGGCAGTTTGGGCTGTCCTGGCTGTCCACCACACTGAGCTGTGCCTTCATCGTCACATGATGCTCTCCCCGTTTGTCTGTCTCTTCAAATTTCCCTCATTAAGACACCAGTTCCATTGGATTAATGTGCTAATCATCATAACTTCTGCAATTACCCTGTTCACAAGGTCACAGTAGGTGGGGGAACAAAAAAAAGCCTAACATTTCACAGAATTATCCATGAGTAGTGCCAGCAGCACTGGTCATGGAGAGAACCATGTTTGAGTTTTGCCTAGTGTGTAATCTATATCATTCATGTCTATAATCTTTCAGTTACAGGATGAGTAGTCGCTGAGATTCTAAGCAGCCTTATGTGCTGTGAGTCTGCAGTTCTTAAGATATATACAGTGTCTGTGCACTTACAAAATGGGGACCGACCCAAGAAATGGCTAGAAAATTGAACAGGAAAATTTGGAAACTAGATATTGTCAGTGTTCTGAGGTGTGTCAGTTGTCATATAATGTTTAGGAAATGTGATTACTAGGAACCACTTGAAGGTAATGGGAAGTGTTGGTGGGGTAGGGACAGATGAACCTTTTGTTAATTTGAGACTAAGGTGGATATGGTAGGATTCTCTACTTCTGTGTATGTTGAAACATTGAAGTATTAAAATGAAATTAGGAATTATGTTTATTCTTTGTATAACAACTATAAAAGTGTGCTTTGGCATCCTTATAAAGTGAATGGGAAATTTAAAAAGCATTTCCTGGAACTGAGATACACTTTGGATGTTTCCAAAGTTTAGGGGGATTTATAGTGCACCAATGAGATTGTTGCCAGGTTTAACCTGGATTTTTAACCCAGTTTAGGAGAAGATTGAAGACTTGAGAGGGCGAGAGTAGCTACCCACCATTAGAATGCTTAGGAATGGTCTGCCTTTTCCTGGGTCTATGTTTCACCAAGCCAAGGCCACCGTGGCTCATGCACGCAGTGCGGGCAGCCGGACTGCCTGATTCCCATGCAGTGCTCCACACCAGGCTGTGGCCGTGCAGCTACCTAGGAATGGCAGACGCCGGGGCCAGCGCGTACCACTCCCTACCCCCTCTTCCACCCCCCGTATAGACGCAGTGCCAGCACACCCAGGATCATATGGCCGGTCAGATTGGTGGCCAGCAAGCTGGTGACGAAGAGCAGGAAGGTGGCGGCCAAGGGGCAGCGCCAGAGGCCAGCGCCAGCACGATGGACACGGTGCCCTGCATCACAGAGAAGATGAGAAGCACTCGTGATGCACCACCATGTCCCACTGGCCTTGCCTGCGAGTTGGGGGCCCAGGAGCTGCGCACACGGTGGCTTAGTCTGGGCTCAGGTTGGTGCCTGTAAGGGTTCATGGCAGGTGCCAGGGGTGAGGCTGGCTAAAGAGGGCTAGTTGACCCTGGCCCAGGGCACAGTGCTCACTCTTGGGCTGAGCCCAGCCAGTGGTCCCTTCTCAGAAGATCAAGACCCACATGACTCCATGGCAATGCCAGTGACCCTTCCCGTCACACCTCTGTCTCTGTTTGCAGTGGTTCCTGTGACTCCTGTCCTGTCTGGCATAGCCCCTGGGCCTCTAGGACCCACCTCCCATTCCTACCACAGCAAATTCCTGGTCGCTGGTCCCAGCTGATACTGGCCCATCCTTGATGCCCTTGGCTCTCCTCTGCCACTGTGGGCCCATCTCTCTTCACTGTACTTAGTTTCCCTGGTGCCATCTCTGTGCTCACAGACCCATCACTGTCCCGGCGGCCACTTCTGTTCCCACAGACCTCTCAACCCCATAGCGACATTGCTGTTTCCATGGTTGTATTTTTGTCCCCCACAAGTCCGTTTATCCGTCTCCCATATTCCCATCCCTGTTCTCCAGTGCCGTCACTCGGGCCCTACCTCACCACAGCTGCCTCTGGATGCCCAGGGTTCCACTCCCAACTCCATGTCCCTGCCCAGAGGCATCCAGGGTGACTCAAAACCAGCCATCCTGCCTGACCTGTGGTGACGCAGTGGATAAAGTGTCAACAGGGAATGCTTAGGTCACCGGTTCAAAACCCTAGGCTTGCCCAGTCAAGGTACATACAGAAATCAATTCCTACTTTCTCCTCTCTCGAAAATTAGTAAAGTCTTAAAAGCACACAAAGAAACACCCATTCCTTGATACCCTGGTGTTGAGAGCTGAGAAGTCAGAACTGCCCTAGGTCAGATGGGAAGAGAAGTGGACAGATGGTAAGTGCACAGGAACAGACAGGTGGGGCTGACTCAAGAAACAGGGGAGGGACGTGGCCCTATCCTTTAGTTTTTAGTGCTTCCTGCCCGGGGGTGCCTGAGACACTGGCTTCCCATTGCCTGCTGCGCACTGTACCACCCGCTGCGCCTAAGCTCTCCGGAGGGCCGGTGAGCCGCCCTCTCCCTGCTTCCTCCTCCCACTGCCTTCCCAAACCTACAGAGGCCCGACTGCAGGGGGCCCAGGGTGGTAGAGACCCTAACTCTATGCTCCAGAGAGTTATCCTGCCTCCTCCCATCATGCTCTCCTCCCTGGAGGAGCAGGAGCACCATCCTGCCAGGCTCAGGTTTCTCCCCTGCCTCATTAATAAAGTGGATTAAAATCTAAAAAAAAAAAAAAAAAAAAAGGCGGGCCCTGGCCGGTTGGCTCAGTGGTAGAGCGTTGGCCTGGCGTGCGGGAGTCCCTGGTTCGATTCCCGGCAGGGCACACAGGAGAAGCGCCCATCTGCTTCTCCACCCCCCCCCCCCTCTCCTTCCTCTCTGTCTCTCTCTTCCCCTCCCGCAGCCGAGGCTCCATTGGAGCAAAGTTTGCCGGGCGCTGAGGATGGCTCTGTGGCTTCTGCCTCAGGCGCTAGAATGGCTCTGATTGCGGCAGAGCGACACCCCAACATGGGCAGAGCGTCGCCCCCTGGTGGGCGTGCCGGGTGGATCCCGGTGGGGCGCATGCGGGAGTGTGTCTGACTGCCTCCTCGTTTCCAACTTCAGAAAGAAAAAAAAAAAGACAGTTTTTGAGTCCTTTAAAGAAAGAACTTCATTGTCCTGAGGGCTTAATGTGCAAGGGAGAGAAGGCGGGTGGTCAGGGTGCTGTGTGGGGCCAGTTTGCTTCCGCTGTCTCAGTTTCCCCATTCCACTTGCCAAGGAATTTTCCTGGCTTCTTACTATCCTGCCTCATGAGGACAGCAGTATTACTACAGCTCTAAAGTAACGTGGACAGATCTTTTGCTTTTTAGAAAGATATTCCGCAAAGTTGAGCATTAAGCCATCATTGGTTGGCATTCCACCTTCTGCCATTTAATGCCTTGGCCAAGTACTGCCAGACCACTGGATACAAAAGAAAAAGGTCCCAAAATTGGGATTGGATCCCACACCTTGTAAAATTTAAGCTGAGCCATTAGGGTAGGTTGTTTACCACAAGTATGGATAGTTTTGAGAAAGTCTACGCTTATGCATTTTTAACAGTACATTTTTCTCAAGTTTAATTTTTTCAGTGAAGTCTAGTGTAAATAGAGTATTTTCTCTATTGAAAATTTTATTTGTAGATCAGAAAACTTAAAAATAATGTTCATTCCATTGGTGGTATTTGTTGCAGAATTACAGACTTTATTATATTAGCTTACACCATTTTATATTGACTATCAGCTTATAACTTCAGAACTGGGTTAGAAATAAAAGCATCAGCATTCAGTAAGCAAGGGAAAGGTGAATATCTCTGCAATTTTTTCTTTAACGTGCACATGTTCAGAATTCTTGTTTTAGAAATAATGTTAAACATGTTCATGATGGAGAAAGATCTGTGTTGATACATTGCAGAAACTTAAAAAAAAAAGTTTTCTGAAGTTAAACTTAGTTTAAAAACCAAAAGAAAATTCGACAGTAGTGATTTAAAAAATAATGAACTTGTGGTTTAATATTTTCTCTTGTTTTATGTGTGAGTCCAAAAGATAATGAGGAAGTACCCTGTTCACTCATTGCACAGATTAATGATGCTAACGTTTTTTTACTGGATAGTTATTTGGGTTCCTATATGACAAAATTAAAGGATTCTATAACCATAAATCATATGATATGGAAAACCATTAGGCAGCTTGAGAACTTGGGTAGTAGTGGAGAGTCTAGACGGAAACGGGGCTGCAGGGTGTGTGGGTCCTGCAGACGGGCATGATGCTCTGAAATGCCTATATAGCTTCAACATAGTTGGCTGGGAGCATGCCAGTCCTGCCGGTCCTCTGTACAGTGCCGTACATCCAACCTTCATCAATCGCTTGGACATTTACTATAGCATCTCCATCTTTGAAGGAAACCTCGTCAGCGTCAGCAGCCATATAGTCATACATGGCACGGAAGATTTTCTATTCGTGAGGTTGGAAAAAAGAGGGAATATATTAGGTTTGCAACAATTAATCCAAACACTCAATTTTAAGGTCTCTGATTGCTTACTCCATAAATTTAAGTTGCCCAAAAGAGAATGTGCAACCATCAGAGGCGGATTAAGGTTGGTTGAGGCCCCGGGTGCGGAAGAAAATGTAGGGCCCCTTACATTAGGAAAAAGTGTAAAGTTAGGGAGGGTTTTGCGGGGCCCTTCAGAAGTCGGGGCCCAGGGCGCACACCCGGTGCACCCACCATTAAATCCACCCCTGGCAACCACCACCAAGGAAGTAAAAAGACAACTCACAAAATAAGAGAATATATTTGCAAATCATATATATGATAAGGGATTACTATCCAGAATATATAAAGAACTCCTACAATTCAATACAAAAAAAGTAAGAGTGAGAAAGAGAGCAGGGTGCAAATGATCTAAATTCTCCAAAAGAGGTATCTGAAGAACAATATCATTAGTCATCAAGGAAATGAAATCAAAACCACAGTTAAGTACCACTTCACACACACCAGAGTGACGGTAATCAAAATCACAGTAACAGTGCTGGGGAGGATGTAGAGAAATTGGAACCCTCATAACCTACTGATGGGGATGTAAAGTGTGCAAACATTTTGGAAAAATGTTGGAGGAGTTCTTCAAGTTTCCATATGACCCAGCAATTCCACTCCTAGTTTTATATACCCAAGAGGAATGAAAACATATGTCCATACAGTAACTTGTACACACATATTCATTCATCATAGTGGCATTCATAACAGCCAAAAAGTAAAAATAACTTAAATGTTCATCAAGATGAATGAATAATTAAAAAAAAAGGTGGTATTTCCATACAATGGAATATTATTTGGTAATAAAAAGGAGTGAGTACTGATATATGATACAACATGGATGAACTTCAAAACATTAAGAAGCCAGTCATACAAGACCACATAATTGTGTGATTCTGTTCATGTGAAATGTCATTATGTGTTTAGAGGTAAATATATAGAGACCGGAAGTATAGTAGTGGGACACCTGGCATTGGATGGAGGGTGGAGGAAAAGGCTCATGCCGGGGAGTGACTGCTGATGGATACAAGGGTATCTTTTAGGGTGATCAGAATGTTTTAAAATTACATTACAGTCATGTTGAACAACTCTGTAAATGAACTAAAAATCTTCGGAACTGTGCACTTCAAATGATGAACTTGATTAATAATGTATTCATAAAACCATGGATATGTGTCTGACTAAAGAACAATGTACTTCCTTTATATATGGACTTTATTTTCCCTTTGGAGGAGGTCAGACTTATGTTTTGGAGAAGAATTTGAAAAACCCTAACAATATTGCAGGGAGTTGGGGAACATAACAGTAGTGTGCTGTAGTATTTTAAAATTTTGTGGCTTTTTTTTTTTTCCTGCTGATTTATAATTATTTTAGTATTCATTTTTTGACTTTACCTTTTTAAAAAAAGCTATCCCTGGGCTAAATCCATATTTGGTTATGATAGCTTTATATATGTTTTTCTCTAACATGGTTAAGTCCTCTCCTACTGTCATTTCAAAATGTACTTGGTTATCCTTGCATCTTTACTCTTTTTTAAAAAAATTTAGGATTAACATACAACATTTTTCAAAATCCTATTAAGATTTTGATTGGAACTGCCTTGAATTTATGAACTTGTAGCAGAAATGACAGCTTTACAAGGTTCCCCTCCTGAAATATAATCGGTCTCAACACTCATTTAGATCTCCATTTAGTAAAGTGGTTTTCTTCATAGATATATTCATTTCAATCCTAAAGAATTACATTTTTGTGCTATTATGAATGAGATGCATGGTCTTAAACTGAGAGTTTTAAAGTAATCTGGTGAATTATGAACATGATTTGACTTAACTCTTCAACATATATATATATATATGAGAGGTCTAAGATATGACATGTTTATATGTATGACATGTGCTTAAGATATATACTCTTGAAGAATGAATCCAAGCAGCAAACGTTTTAGTTTAAGACAGCGGTTCTCAAACTGTGGGTCGCGACCCAACCTGTGGGGTCGCCCTGTGTTTTGGTCGTTCGACCCCTGCTGGGGTCGCGACCCACAGGTTGAGAACCGCTGGTTTAAGATAACATAGTAGGTGGAACCAAAGAGCCTAAGCTAATCATTTGCTTTAGTTTTCTGTTTTGTTTTAAATCATTGAATCATGCTTTTTAATTATAACCTTGTAATGAAGGTTTTTGGACATTACTTTTAACCTGAGATGCATAGTAAAAAAGCATTATATAAAAGAGAAGGTTTGGTTTTAAAAAAAAATCAGGATACCTAAAATTATTTTTGCACATATCAAAAGATGAAATTATTCGAGTAAGTTCTTTATTATTTACTTACCCCAGCAGTTGACGGATGGGATGGGATAGAGGATCCTGTGGTCTGCTGGGTGGCAACTGAAGATGACCGTTGTTGTGGGAGCTCTGTGGTTTTTGCATGTTTGTAAGCTGAAAGAAATGACATAGTTTATAAGAAGAAAACAGAGCGAGACATTAGATCTGTGTTTAGCAGCTGTGCTTAGCAGCTATCCCCCCCCCCCCCAATTTAAAAAGAGTGATTTCAAATAAAGGAGAGATGAAAATGAAACGTCTCTCATGTATCCCTCTACAGCTCTGGTCTTTTCTCATTAGAAGAAATAACCCAGATAGGCATACATACATACATATATGTATATATTTTTAACTCAAAGCATCTTTATAGTAACAGCCAGGGAGCTGGCCGACTGTACTGTCAGAATCAGCACCAGCTGCTTGTACCTGATGAGGTTGCAGAGAAAAAGATGCTATTGCTGTAGGCAGACAGGTGGTTGGGGGCGGGTTCCGAGTGCTCAGACTTCTCCTCGCCACCACTGATGCTCAGTGCGCTGGCCGATCGTGACTGCTCCCGGCTCCTGCGCTGAGCTTGGGCTGGAGGAGGTGAGATTTTGAGAGGGAGCAGAGATGAAACTTTGATGGCAGTAATCCCACACAGTAATTGAATCTCCATTGGTTTTTTTTTGTTTTTGTTTTTTGTATTTTTTTGTATTTTTCTGAAGCTGGAAACGGGGAGAGACAGTCAGACAGACTCCCGCATGCGCCCGACCGGGATCCACCCGGCACGCCCACCAGGGGGCATCGCTCGCCGCGACCAGAGCCACTCCAGAGCCTGAGGCAGAGGCCACAGAGCCATCCCCAGCGCCCGGGCCATCTTTGCTCCAATGGAGCCTTAGCTGCGGGAGGGGAAGAGAGAGACAAAGAGGAAGGAGAGGGGGAGGGGTGGAGAAGCAGATGGGCGCTTCTCCTGTGTGCCCTGGCCGGGAATCGAACCCGGGACTTCTGCACGCCAGGCCGACACTCTACCACTGAGCCAACTGGCCAGGGCCAAATCTCCATTGGTTTTTGTTTGCTTGTTCCCAAGCATGGTCTTAACTAGATGTCCATGGATGAAACCCTCAAAACTCTTTGATATGTGGTGTCATCCTTGTTTTCCGGAAAAGAGAGTAAGTAAATTACCAAAAGACAGGTAACAGCTAAGTGGTACAGCTAGCTACCGGTCCCAGAGTCTGTCCGTGAGATGACTCCTTCCCCCACCCAGCTCATCTTCGTGGCGCACCAAAATGAAAAGATAGTAATGTTCACAGTTAAGCTCCACCTCTGACCTTTCCAGAAAGTCCTCCCTAACTTTCCAATCAAAATTAAATGCCCTGGCCCTGGCCAGTTGGCTCAGTGGTACAGCGTCGGCCTGGCGTGCAGGAGTCCCGGGTTCGATTCCTGGCCTGGGCACACAGGAGAAGCGCCCATCTGCTTCTCCACCCCTCCCCCTCTCCTTCCTCTCTGTGTCGCCCCCCCCCCCCCCCCCCCCCCCGCAGCCAAGGCTCCATTGGAGCAAAGATGGCCTGGACGCTGAGGATGGCTCCATGGCCTCTGCCTTAGGTGCTAGAATGGCTCTGGTCACAACAGAGCAATGCCCCAGATGGGCAGAGCATCGCCCCCTGGTGGGCATGCCAGGTGGATCCCGGTCGGGCGCAGGTGGGAGTCTGTCTGCCTCCCCGTTTCGAACTTCAGAAAAATCCAAAAAAAAAATTAAAAAATTAAATGCCTTTTCTCTGTGGTCCCACAACCCATGGGTGGCTCTTTAACACTGCCCCATCAGAGTGTAAGCACGGATTCACCCATCTTCGTCAGTAGATAGAGTGTAAATCCTCTGAGGACAGGCACTACACATTTCACATTTTAACGCAAAGAGAAGGCACAAAGCATGTGGCTTCTGTTGAATGACTACTCTTTCTTGACATTAGAAGTTCAGAAAGTTGCTAAAGGTCAAATCTATTCTCTCTTCCTTTAGCCTATGTATTTTTTTTCATTATTTTTATATTAGAAAGATCCACTACCTGTTTTTTTCTTTAGGAAAAAAAAAATTATGTAGCCTGAGGGAGACTGACACCAAGGCAGTGAAATTTGTCTAGAAAATAAGTTTGGCCCCTAGTCAAGGGGTTTTCATGCTGAACAGGCAACTCAGGAAACTGAAAACACTAGAGGAAAAGAACTTCAGAAAGTCATGAACTCTAGCCCACTCAATGGTGACGTTTTTGTCGTAATCCTTCTGTGGCAAAACATACCATTAATCATGTGTAAACTTCGTGATTGAATGTTGTCTTCTGCTGGGTCATAGTCAAAAACGGAGCCAGGATTAGTACGCCAGACACGTAAACCTGAGAATGATATTAAGGATCAGAGCAGATATTCTTGGACTATCTCAGTAACTTGGAAACCAAGGTACAAGCTTATTCAGAGGAGGATAGAATAATACTAATTTAGGTTAGGTTCTCATCATGTCTTCTCTTCAGAGGAGATCAAAGCAGAAGGTAGAAGAGAGGTCAGATTTGCAAACTGTAAAATAATAAGAGGTTTTCTTTCACATCTAATGAAAACACAGACTGAGGGACCTTCATCCTTCGCCTTGTTATAGATAATGCCATCTTTGTTCTTCTACCCCTTTAACTAAAAGTCGATTGCGCCCACCCCAGGGTTCAGTCACCTGTAATTGTTTCCTGATCCTGTTCATTTCGTTTTTGTTGCATTTCTACCACTTTCCTCTGAATCCCTCGGTAGTTAATGTCACTGAAGTCCTGTGTGTTCTTCTTCACTCGTTCAGTGATAGGGTCTGTCACCACTGGTGTGAAGCAGCCCTTGTTTTTTTCAAAGTCTTCATGATATTTCACCTGAAATTTCATGAATCAGCTTTATGAAAATACGATGGTGTGATCACTTCCTTTTCCCCAGGCTCCCACAGGCTGGCCAGCCCATCCTAAGAAGTTCCTGACTCACTGTTGAGATGTGGCGTTGGGTCTCCCTCACCCGTCTCATCTCTGGGGTGTCCAAGACATAGGCAGCTTTGCCTTGTATTTGTTTCCGGAAGCTATCCGAATAAAGAACCTGACAGGAGAAAGCATGAGTGAGTACAGGTCATGGTACTGTCCTCATTCTGAAGCCTCAAAACCTTTCCAGCAGATGGAGATAAAAGGAGTTGGGGAGGGGAGCTTGAGTCAACTGAAAAGACCCAGCAAGACCCGTGACTAACGGCGGAATGGGTTAGTGTGAGGGTGGTGGGCAGGGCTCGCATTCAGAGCAAAAGGATCTGCTTTGACTTTGAAAATGTCTTTTTCATTTTCAAAGGAGAAGGTGCACAGTATAAATTTGAAAGGAAAAAATTTCATAAACCAATATACAAACACAGAATTTAAAGTCCTCCAGACACGAAAAACCCACATCAAAACCGGAGAAGGCATCCATTTCAGAGTATTACCTGTTTCATGGAGTGCCTTAAAAATAAAGGAAAGCTGAAGACTAAGGGTGTTAGGAAGTCAATTTGTTACAGTTCGTTACATAAAACTACCTCAGAGTAAAGTAAAAGGGGTGAAAAAACCTTTGGCAATCAACTTGTTATGTCTTAGCATGATCATTTGGAATTTAAAAGCACCGTTGTGTTAATTTCAGTGTAAATTTTCAGTGGAATAAGAAAGTGCACATTTTTATGGTGTTAAAATGTTATTTTCCAAGATGTTACAGTTCCCTTTCTTTATTTCATTTTAGTGTGTTTTTCAGTCGAATGAGAAAGGCACATTTTATGATGTTAACATGTTATTATCCAAGTTGTGGCATTCCTTTTTTTTTTTTTTTTAATCCTAGAAAATACCGAGCTAATGTTTTCTTGGTTGCGCTTAGCTCTCTCCATCTCTGGAGTAACAGGTGTCGGAGTTGCTTTTCTCATATTTTCTTTGTACAATACCTAGAGGAGCCAAGAGAGCATCCAGACATCAGAGAGCAGAAAACCATTTCTAAAAACCATCATCTAGCTGGTGTTACGGCTCAATTAAATCACACTCTATAAGATAAAGCCATTAAAATGTTATTGTATAAAGCAAAAGATGAAGTTTGGGCTAGAGGGGTTGGTTTGTTGTTTTTAAGAAGAATTTTAATAGATGAACAAAAGTTTGGGGAAAACTGTGAGATAAATTAGTGGTATAACCAGGCTTGTTAAAAGTGTAACAGTTTCTTTTTTCCTCTCTGAAATACCGAGCTAAAGTTTTCTTGATTGCGTTTGACTCTTTCCATCTCAGGAGTAAAAGGTGTGGGGGTGGCTTTCCCCATGTTCTCTTTGTATAAGACCTGTGAGATACAAAGTTGGACCCGAAAGTCACGAGGAGGCAATTCTCAGGCTAATAAGTATAATATAATGCAACTTGGGGGAGAAAATTTCATGTTTAATTTATTATTATTAGTGAGAAGAGCTCTCAACAAGAAAGATTAAAAAAAAGAAAGAACAGTTAATGGCAACGCTAAGTGTAGTATTTAGAGGAGGTTCTAGAATATTGGCATTTTGTTTGTTTTTAACCTGGGATGGAGTTAGGAGCAGGCCAAACTGCAGGGGTTACTTTGCAATATGAAAAACACTTTCGTTTCTCAAGACAATACCGAGCTAATGATCTCTTGATTGCGTTTGACTCTCTGCATCTCTGGAGTGACCGGGGTTGGGGTGGCTTTACCCATATTTTCTTTGTACAAAACCTACACGAGTCCAATGGATCCAAAAAGCCAAAAAGAAAAAAAAATTGCAGTTACCAAAAGATCAAACAGAACAAATAACTTGTTAGGAGGTGCAGGGTGCCAAACCGTTTGGGCAGTGAGATTAGATGCAAAGAAATACTCTTCCAGAGGAAGTTGATGTAGTTACAGCAGGACACACATTTCCAGCGTAGGACCCTCCTGACCTCTGGCAGCTGGCAAGACAGAACTGCGCGTGCTCCACGGAGACGAGGGACCCTCACGCTACCTTTGTCTATGAATTTCAAGCGCCTCGCAGGACTTAGGGACCGAGCTTCCATATCACTGAGAAGGTTGAGGCCACTTCTGATACAGCAGTGGGGAACTTGACCTTTTTGCAGCACTTAAAATCTTACAGACACCTCTGTGAAACGTGGGTCCTTAAACAAGCAGAGGGTTTCTCTTCTCTCTTTTTCTTGCTATCATCTGTGTTGTTTCTCTTGCTGTAATTTACTATGACCTCAAACTTCTCAGTAAGGACAAATGTGTTCAACAATTATATCACGGTCAATCAATAAAATACAGAGTAACACATCATGACAAATCCTCAACCTCGATGTCGCCCCTCAGTGTCATTCTTGGGGACACAGAGGTTTGGGAAATGTCATGCTAGAGGAAGACCTCTGTTGACATGGTGGTTCTCAAAGTGAGGTTCCTGGTCAGCGAGGTCAGTATCATCTGAGCACTTGCTAGAAATGCACATTTTCTGGCCCCAGACCAGACTTACAGATAAGAAACTGTGGGGGCAGCACCCGGCAATCTGGTTTAACAAACCCTTCGGGGGGATTCAGGCGCACACTGAGGTTTCAGAGCACTGCGCTCAGCTACGGGGAGACCTGTAGGCATCGCTGATGCGGAGGAACACAGGGTCTTCATTATGTGAGCTAAACTCCTTTGGACGCAAAGCCCGGCCCCCTGGTAATTTATCAACAGATCTAATATCACAGACACAGGCTTACAAGACACAGTTTACTAAGTTAGCGGTTAAAGACCATGATAAAGACAAAAGAACAAAAAAGAACTAAAATTGGCAAAACAAAACACAGTTCTAGTGACACTTTTTAAGTTAATTGCTAACCATTTGCCAAAACCACTACTGAGTCTTAATTTATATCATTATTTCTGAAGGAGAGGACTGGGGTTATTTTTCCCCAAGGTCTCTTGGTCCAAATCGGACAGAATAGATTAAAATATGAAGAATAGGCTCAAAAACACACACAAAATCCTAACTCCAATGGATGGGAAAGAACCCCTTTACACATACAAGGCTG
Organism: Saccopteryx bilineata; assembly: GCF_036850765.1. Classification (NCBI taxonomy): domain Eukaryota; kingdom Metazoa; phylum Chordata; class Mammalia; order Chiroptera; family Emballonuridae; genus Saccopteryx; species Saccopteryx bilineata. The sequence goes on along the minus strand of NC_089494.1, from coordinate 86,230,301 downwards.
CCTCCCAAATTTCACACGGAAAACAGAGACCTTGGGGGTAGTGAATAGACAGTAAGTTTGGGGAGAGATGTGCAAAACAATATTTTATTGGAAAATCTGTTATTTCCTGATATTAGAATTTTAAATTATGGATTAAAACAATCTTGTTATTATGGGGTTAAGTCTAAGACTAGCCCTATGGGAAAAAAGGATAAATGTGATAAATTCACAAAATTTAAATTATCTTTAAAAGTAGGGTTAATATGTATTATTTTAGATCATTAAAAAGTTTTTTTCTTTTCTTGCCAAAGTACCGTGCTAATATTTTCTTGATTGTGTTTGACTCTCTCCATCTCTGGAGTGACAGGTAAAGGGGTTCCCTTGCCCATGTTTTCTTTGTATAACACCTGTGTGATGAGAAAGCATCCAGAGAAACAACCGTAAGTAACATTTTGTTTGTTGTGAGATTTTTAAGGGTGAGTACAACCTTCTTGTTGCCAAATTACATAGTAGTCAAAGAAGCCAGGAGTTATATGCTGACAGGATGCCACAAGATACTTTATGACAGCCATACTTGGGACAGGGGCACACTCTCTAGGCGCCAAGGACCTCAGCTGTGGAGAAGGCTGTCTGAGCCATGTTATATTTTCATTCCTATGAGCAGGGTACCATTCTTATGAACATACAGGGATTCCGGATGGTTAGAATTCAGTGGTGTTGTTATCCAAGCAAACTAAAAGATAAGGTGTTTAAAAAAAAAAAGTTAAAATACCAGATAAAATAGAAATTAGAGTCAACTGAAACTAAAAAGAAAAGAAGAATTGATAGTAGCATCAGTGAAATGCAAAAGTCCGTATGTCCTTTTGCTAAGCGAGACATATTAGAAGCAAAGGGAGGGAGGTGGGTTTAACAACTATACCACAACTAAATATCAATTTAATTCTGAGGTTAAATCTTCTTTTCCCTGTTGAAAATACCGAGCTAATGTTTTCTTGATTGTGTTTGACTCTCTGCATCTCAGGAGTGATGGAGATTGGAGTTCCTGTCCCCACGTTTTCTCTGTATAGCACCTGTGTGATAAGAAAGATCCAGGACAAAGGGCCATCAGCCCCGCCCCCTCTGTGGAGCAGCTGGCCGCAGAGGGTAGAGGAAGAGGGCAGAGTGTGAGTTAAAGGAAGGGAAATTCCGCAAGCTTCTAGATCCAACCTGTGTGCGCCTGGGGACACGCTGGAAAGCACGGGAACGCAGGAAAGAGCAGTGAAAACTAAGAGGGAGGAAAGGAAAGTTTCATAACCGTGTTGTTTGAGTTCTGCAGCGCTGAGCAAGGAAGAGCACTACTGAAGGGATCAATCAGCCCCTCCCAGCTTGTTAAAGAGGTGGGGGGATAAAATTAAAAGGGCAAGAGACAGAAAGACAACCGAGGAGGTTATTTTTGATTTGGAAATGTTATTGATGAACCACATAAAGATACTGAGGTTTCCTTTAAACATTGCATATATAAAGATACATAGCACACACCCATCTTTTGTTGACTTTCAAAAGAAATCCAAGTATTTGATTTTTAGTTTGGGTGAACATATTTGGAAGAATTAATCATTTTTAAGGTAAATGCAGGGTAACGAGGAGATGCAGAGAAAAGAAAAGAAAAGAGAAGAGAAACTTGAAAATATCTGTACCAATACCAGTAAGGACAGAGACTAAGGTTAGTACAGGAAATCAGGCCAGCAGTCTGATTATTGCAGAATTTTCACAAGCGTAAGTTCAGATAAAATTTTCCAAAGCAGGATAAATGTGGTGCTTAGACATGGAAAATGTTATGCTTTTACAGGCTGGAGTATACTACTGAGTACTTTTTTAAAAAAATCAAGGGATTATATTAATGTTTAACCCAAATGGGGAAACTGATTCATAGGGAATGGTAGCATTAATTTGCAAAAAAGTCATGTCAAAGTTTTTATTGGTATAAGTTGATTAGATTTTAAAATATAGCCGTTAATCTTTTAAAAATACTTTAAAAATAGTTAAGGAATTTTGTTTCTTTTTAAATACCGAACTAAAGTTTTCTTGATTGTGTTTGACTCTCTCCATCTCTGGAGTGACAGGTAAAGGGGTTCCCTTGCCCATGTTTTCTTTGTATAACACCTGTGTGATGAGAAAGCATCCAGAGAAACAACCGTAAGTAACATTTTGTTTGTTGTGAGATTTTTAAGGGTGAGTACAACCTTCTTGTTGCCAAATTACATAGTAGTCAAAGAAGCCAGGGGTTACTGTATATAATGACAGGATGCCACAAGATACTTTAGGACAGCCATTCTTGGGACAGGGGCACACTCTCTAGGCGCCAAGGACCTCAGCTGTGGAGAAGGCTGTCTGAGCCATGTTATATTTTCATTCCTATGAGCAGGGTACCATTCTTATGAACATATAGGGATTCCGGATGGTTAGAATTCAGTGTTGTTGTTATCCAAGCAAACTAAAAGATAAGGTGTTAAAAAATAGTTAAAGTACCAGATGGAATAGAAATTAGAGTTAATTTCTATTAACTGAAATTTGAAAGAAAAGAATTGATAGTAGCATCAGTGAAATGCAAAAGTCCGTATGTCCTTTTGCTAAGTGAGACATATTAGAAGCAAAGGGAGGGAGGTGGGTTTAACAATTATATCACAATTAAATATCAATTTAATTCTGAGGTTAAATCTTCTTTTCCCTGTCTGTTGAAAATACCGAGCTAATGTTTTCTTGATTGTGTTTGACTCTCTGCATCTCAGGAGTGATGGAGATTGGAGTTCCTGTCCCCACGTTTTCTCTGTATAGCACCTGTGTGATAAGAAAGATCCAGGACAAAGGGCCATCAACCCCTCCCCCCTTTGTGGAGCAGCTGGCCGCAGAGGGTAGAGGAAGAGGGAAGAGTGTGAGTTAAAGCAGGGGTCTCAAACTCGCGGCCCGTGGGCCGTATGCGGCCCGCCGAACAATTTTGTGCGGCCCGCAGACTAATCCACGAAGTTCAAAATATTTTGGATAAAATTAAGTAAGCCTAGGGGGCCTACTTGTATTTTTCATTTCTCTAGCATCCTAGCTAGATATTAGCTTAGTTAACAGCAGTTGTGATGCGAACTACAGTTTCTGGTCGTTTTGTGACACTGAGTAAACTGCATGTACGATTGTGCTTGTTGTACTGATTTTTTTTTTGTTTTTAACTGCAGTGAGAAAAGTGTTGCGTAACAGCTGCCTTCTGTAGACCTAGTGCGGCCCACCGAACGGCTGTGATCTTGCTCTGCGGCCCACATGCTGAGTTGAGTTTGAGACCCCTGAGTTAAAGGAAGGGAAATTCCACAAGCTTCTAGATCCAACCTGTGTGCGCCTGGGGGCACGCTGGAAAGCACGGGAACGCAGGAAAGAGCAGTGAAAACTAAGAGGGAGGAAAGGAAAGTTTCATAATCGTGTTGTTTAAGTTCTGCAGCGCTGAGCAAGGAAGAGCACTACTGAAGGGATCAATCAGCCCCTCCCAGCTTGTTAAAGAAGTGGGGGATAAAATTAAAAGGGCAAGAGACAGAAAGACAACCGAGGAGGTTATTTTTGATTTGGAAATGTTATTGATGAACCACATAAAAATATTGGGGTTTCCATTAAACATTGCATATATGAAGATACATAGCACACACCCATCTTTTGTTGACTTTCAAAAGAAATCCAAGTATTTGATTTTTAGTTTGGGTGAACATATTTGGAAGAATTAATAATTTTTAAGGTAAGGTAATGAGGAGATGCAGAGAAAAGAAAAGAAAAGAGAAGAGAAACTTGAAAATATCTGTACCAATACCAGTAAGGACAGAGACTAAGGTTAGAATAGGAAATCAGGCCAGCAGTCTGATTATTGCAGAATTTTCACAAGCGTAAGTTCAGATAAAATTTTCCAAAGCAGGATAAATGTGGTGCTTAGACATGGAAAATGTTATGCTTTTACAGGCTGGAGTATACTACTGAGTACTTTTTTAAAAAAATCAAGGGATTATATTAATGTTTAACCCAAATGGGGAAACTGATTCATAGGGAATAGTAGCATTAATTTGCAAAAAAGTCATGTCAAAGTTTTTATTGGAATAAGTTGATTAGATTTTTAAAAATAGCCATTAATCTTTTTAAAATGTTTTAAAAATAGTTAAGGGAGTTTTTTTTCTGTGTTCAATACCAAACTAAAGTTTTCTTGATTGTGTTTGACTCTCTCCATCTCTGGAGTGATGGGAATCGGGATTCCGCTCCCGACGTTCTCTTTATACAACACCTGTGTGACACAAGAAAGCAGCCAGGAAACACAGAACAGTCAACACAGCCCTTCCTCTCTATCGTGTAGAGGGCCGAGTATGAGACTAGGACATCAAACAGGAGAGACTGTCATTTAACTTAACTTCATTAAATCAGCCTGTCATTTCAAGCACGAATCTGGATTAGAACACGCACCCCCATATCCTTAGCTAAAGTGCCAGTGTATTTGTTACTCAACCTTAGTCTAACTCATATGTTAAATGCTGTTTCTGGTATCAGGAAATAAAGAAACAAATACAAATGCTAATTTTATAAGAGCACTGAAATACTTAGTGTACAGTAGAAAGATTTTTTTTTTTAGAAAGATTACTTTTAAATTAGGTTGGCAAGTGTATTTTCCCTACCCAGAACATCTGTTTTACAGAATAACAGATAATTAAAACCCCGGGCCATTCCTATGCAATTTGGCAAAATTGGTCTTTGCTGAGTAAATTCAAGTTGCGGAGGTGGGTCAAGGCCACAAGTCAAGGTTTTAAACCTAGCACTGTTTATCCACCATAGTATCATAAAGGCTCCCGCGCCACTGGACAATTTACCTAAATGCAACTTGTGTAAAAATTAACACAAATGGTTACTTTAAAAAGAGAAATTGTCTAGGATCAGCAGGGTCATCAAGATTTTAAACAAATATAAATAATAATAATATATTTACTCTAACATAAAAGAAAATAATTGAAAATAATTCTGAAAACTTAATGTAAACCTTTTAAAAATAATAATAAATCCACAAGGAAAACAGTGATTATACCATTCCAAAAATAATATTAATTTACATTGAAAATTTAAACAAAATCAAGATTGTTAGTGAGTAATTAAAAACCAAGGAGAACAAAACAAAAACACACCGGGACTTATTGGGGTGATGACTTTGTAAGTTACATAAATGTCTAATCACTATGTTGTGCACATGAAACAGAAATAATATTGTATATTAACTGTAACTAAAATTTTTTTAAGTTATTAAAAAAAACAGTGAGACCAACCAAAGAAAGTTAATGATCTAATTATGTGGAAGAATCAAACTTAAAAAAAAAAATTTCAACTGATAATTAAAAAACATTTTGCATCAAACCTCCTCCCATTCTCCTACCCCCAAAATCCAGCTAATAACATTTGATTCGATTTGACTCAAATTTTTAGATCTGAATCTAAGATCTTTACATTATAGTTTCATAGACTCTTTGAGGATTTTAGAGGTTTTCAGCAATAAAAATACAAGCGAAAATAACATTAAATATAAGCTTGTGATCTGATTTATGTGTTAAAAACAAATTGGAAGATTTGGATTTCTACCCATGGAATGGCTTAAGACACGTATCAAGACGAGGCTGCTTTGGGTCCTGCTACTGAGCCATTTCCTTTCTTGGTTCTGCTGTTTACGCAGATAGGATACAATGTGAAGGCAATTAATGCCTGTTCCCAAGCAAGAGCCACTGGTTTTTCATGAGGCCTCAATCCTGTGTCTTTTCTTGTAATGCTAAACCCAGAAACATTGAACACAACGGAGTTCTAAGTAAATAAGAACTACAGTGGTAGAAACCTTCGAAACATCAATTAACTTGAAAGTCCCAGTAGTAACATAAAAGATGAAAAGGGAAGGAAAAGAACCAATTAAAAATTTTACGGAAATATTATCAAAAGTATAACATGTTAGAATCAAATGGTGATTAAAGATGTGGAAAACAGAAGGATTCAGTTGAGATTAAGAAGACAATTTGTTAAATTGATCATTTTAAAGGGACTCATGAGGAAGTTTGGATTTATAGAGTTATTATTTTTTTAATATGAGTTAAAGGAGCTTTCTCCAAGTACCGAGCTAAAGTTTTCTTGATTGCGTTTGACTCTCTCCATCTCAGGAGTGACAGGGATGGGGGTCCCCTTGTTCAAATTCTCTTTGTACAAAATCTGTGTGCACAAAACCAACAATCAAATCAGCCTGGACAGGAAGCCTGGACACATCAGCCTCTTTTAGGCAGATGTAACCTTTAAAATAGTCTCTAAAAATATTTGTTTGTTTGTTTCCATAATTACATAAAATAGGCCTAAATAACTTTAAGAAACAGAACGAATCTAGGCCACCTTTGGACATTTAGTCACACACAATATGATGTCTGTCTCTAAGTAGAATAATACAGACAGAGCTGCCAGGATAAGGCAGGACTCACATAAATAAGCCTTCTCTCAAGGACAGATTGGACCTTATCAGATAGCATTCAAGGCAATTCTAATTAATATCCATAATGAGTTGTTGCTAACAATGAATTAGGGAGCGGGAGGGAGAAAGGTTTGGGGGAATAAAATAAATATTAACAAATATTAAAAAGCTAAATAAATATTAGCTTTCAATGATCCTGAAATTATTCCAAAAGAAAGCTCAATTTTATCTTGCACAGTATACAAAAATAGCTAAGTCAAGGAAATTTGTACAGTATTTCTGAGTTACTAAAAATTGCTATATTGTCTTTTGAATGAAAATATTTAAGAATCATATTCTTTTAAGAAAAGCTGAAAACACAAAAAATACATCAAACAGAGGCCAGAATAAATACAACTAAAATTCTAATTAAGATTGACCTTTTAAAGGGGTGTTAGATTTTACTTTTGAGGTGTGCCACACTAGTTAGAAACACCTATTGTTATTCAAACAGGATCTGAGGAAGGAAACACTGAATAGTACAGGTGTTTAAGGGAGTGATCAATACTATGTTTCAGGGAAAACACAGTTAAAATTTCACACCAGAACTAAAGTAAATACTAAATTAGATTTAGATAGAAAGCTGAGGTAATATTTGGTATCATTATATACATATGAATTTAGTAATTTTATAGGAAGAAAAGTCAGATGTTTGTAATGTGTTAAAATGTTTTAAATAAGAAGGGATTTTATTTTTGTCCCCTAAGAAATACCGAGCTAAAGTTCTCTTGATTGCGTTTGACTCTCTCCATCTCTGGAGTGATAGGTGTTGGGGTTCCTGTCCCCAAATTTTCTTTGTACAAAACCTGTGAGATACAAGAAAGTACCCAGAAGACATTCAGAATGAGCACAAAGATTAAGGAAGAGAGAAATGTAAAGGCTAGGATGTGAGGGGGGAGTTTTTTAGTGAATAATATTTAGTCATTTAGCTTTTACTTCACAATTTTGACAAACTCTCCAATGCTAATTCTAATCATGGAAAAGTACACATTGAGTTAAAGGATATGAGTATAATGATGAAGAATCTTGTGTTAATTTTATTTACATCTAAGTTCTCACACTTCTAAGTACTCACATCTAAGTACTCACACTTGTCAGTTGCTGAAAGTGTTAAAATACCATCAGAAAAGTGAGTCACTTTGTGTGAGTCCAGAGGGTTTTGGTCAGGTAATAACACACACACACACAACCACACACACACAGACACAAATACACATAGAATTGTTGTTAAGATGTTACTTTTTAAGAAAAGGATGATGGGTTATTCTGGTAATTTTTTAAATGAGAAAGAGAGTTTCTTATCTGATATATTTATAAATACCGAGCTAAAGTTCTCTTGATTGCGTTTGACTCTCTCAATCTCAGGAGTGACAGAGGTTGGAATGCCTGTTCCCAAGTTTTCTTTGTACATCACCTGTAGGAGATAATTAGAATACCCAGAAAGGTAAAATGACTGCAGAGCCTTCGGATTACAGCTACGTGTTTATCATTTGGTGGAAACTCAGAAAAATAATCGCTTTTAACTATGACACTCAAGAAATAAGGAAAAGAAATTCTACAAATATTTACATTTTCTTTTCAAAAGCAGTTTTACTACCTTGAAAACTGCACACTAAATTGTGCATTTTTTATAGTCAACACATAGCATGTTCCTAAAATGCACTATGGCCCTGGTCGGTTGCTCAGTGGTAGAGCGTCAGCCTGGCGTGCAGGAGTCCCGGGTTCGATTCCTGGCCAGAGCACACAGGAGAAGCACCCATCTGCTTCTCCATCCCTCCCCCTCTCCTTCCTCTCTGTCTCTCTCTTCCTCTCCCGCAGCTGAGGCTCCATTGGAGCAAAGTTGGCCCGGGTGCTGAGGATGGCTCTGTGGCCTCTGCCTCGGGTGCTAGGATGGCTCTGGATGCAACAGAGCAACGCCCCAGATGGGCAGAGCATCGCCCCCTGGTGGGCATGCCAGGTGGATCCCAGTCAGGCGCATGCGGGTGTCTGTCTGACTGCCTCCCCGTTTCCAGCTTCGGAAAAATGCAAAAAATAAAAATAAAATGCACTATATACCGGTAGTAATAATTTCAACGATGAGAAAAATCCATTTTGTCACATCTCATATTAGTGCCTTTAATATAGTAGGTCCACAAAAAAATCTATTTTACCTAATAAATAGGTCGCTTGCTTAAAATTTTTCTAATCACACAGTACTGTATTCCTTCAAGGTTACTGAGAGTTTGTTTTATTTTTATAAGATTTTAAAATTTTTATTTGTTTTAGAGAGAGAGAGAGAGAGAAGAGGGAGGAGCAGGAAACATCAACTCTCATATGTGCCTTGCCTAGGCAAGCCCAGGGTTTTGAACCAGTGATGTCAGGTGTGTGTTTTGTATTTTCTATGAAAGATTAGAAAATACCTAGCATACCTGGCCCTTAGTTTGCAGGTACCTTTAATGTGGGACTTAAACAGTTTAGTTTTTCAGAAGAGCATCTTTTTTTTTTTTTTTACTGGTGAATGCTGGATCATGTAAGCTGTAAATTGGTGTTTTGTTAAAGGGGTAAGTCTCTATTTGTTAGGGGCAATATCAGTGGATGGTACATTTTCATGAGAGTGAGGGACTTCCTGAACCTCTAGCCTTCTTCCCTCTGAATGTTAAGATTTTCAGCCTAATCGAATGAATGAGCTCTTTTTAAATGGATGGATTCTATGGTGTACTAGCCCCTGGGGTGGGAGCAACAGGGAAATCTAGGGATTTGTGTCACAGATGAATTTCCTAAAATCACTGATCAACTGGTGTTGCTATCTTTGTTTTGCTAGGAGACTACTGGAGATCATTAAAAGTCTATCTTGGTATCAAGTTGTGTTTCTTCACCCAGTAAGGCAGCAGACTAGCCATGGACAGAAAAACATGATAAAATCAGGTAGGACTGGAGCTTGCAATAAAATGACAAAGGAGCCATAGGCTACTTTTCTTGGATTAGCTGGCACAAAACTCTAAGTGAAGCTTGAACCACCAGGAAGCCAGAGTGTAAGAAGGGAGTTTAAAGGGAATGAGGTCTAAACAATAGGAAAGACATGCAAGAGAAATGTCTTCTAATGAAAATTAAATGAGAGACCAGTATTCCGGGACTAAAAGAATCTTGAATAACAGGGTCTTCACCGTTTGTTGGCCATAAACTATTTCTCAAACTTCATACAATCTCTTGCTGGTAGCCAGCAATTGCTTAGAATCTGTTGATGGATGAGAAAGTGTGTGCATGTGTGTGTGTAGAAGCACACATGAAATTCCTGTTAGAGAACAGGCATAACATTTTGTGGGTAGATTACAACTAGCACCTTAAACACACACAAAAAGAGAGCAGAAGGTGCAGGGCAAGAGATCTTAAAAGGGAGGGAGAAAGTTGCAGAGACTTCACAAGTCTACCTAGGGCCTTCCAGATGATGGAGATTGTCTTTAGATATACACATACATGCATACACACAAATATATGGATATATAAAAATTCTTCTTATTTATTTATTTACTTTGGTGACAGAGTCAGAGAGAGGGACAGATAGGGACAGACAGGAAGGAGAGAGATGAGAAGCATCAATTCTTCGTTGCGGCACACTAGTTGTTCATTGATTGCTTTCTCATATCTGCCTTGACAGGGAAGAGGGGCTACAGCAGACCGAGTGACCCCTTGTTCAAGCCAGCAACCTTTGGGCTTAAGCCAATGACCATGGGTTCACGTCTATGATCCCATGTTCAAGCCAGCAACCCCACGCTCAAACAGGTGAGCCTTCGCTCAAGTGGATGAGCCTGTGCTCAAGCCAGGCGACCTTGGGGTTTTGAACCTGTGTCTTCTACATCTCAGTCCAACACTCTATCCACTGTGCCACTGCCTGGTCAGGTAGGATATATAAAAATTATTTTATATTACTTTCTGTTTATATATACAGGTGATCCTTGGGTTTTAACAGTCCCGACATATGACGTTTTGAGTTTACCACGCTCACTCCCATAAAGACTTAAAAAAATTGACCCTGGCCAGTTGGCTCAGTGGAAGAGTGTCAGCCCAGTGTGTGGAAGTCCTGGGTTCAATTCTTGGCCAGGGCAAACAGGAGAAGCACTCATCTGCTTCTCCACCCTTCCCCCTCTACTTTCTCTCCATCTCTCTCTTCCTCTCCCGCAGCCAAGGCTCCACTGGAGCAAAGTTGGCCTGGGCGCTGAGGACAGCTCCATGGCCTCCTCCTTAGGCGCTAGAATGGTTCTGGTTGCAACGGAGCAATGCCACAGTTGGGCAGAGCATCACTCCCTAGTGGGCATGCCAGGTGGATCCCGGTCAGGTGCATGTGGGAGTCTGTCTCTCTGCCTCTCTGTTTCTCACTTCCGAAAAATACCAAACAAACAAACAAACAGACAAACAAAAACCTTAAAAAAATTGAGATATGAATGTTTCAGCTTATACCATTAGCATCGTACTTATGGAGTATGTGCTCAAACTATATAGTTCCAGACTAACCGGGAACAATTCTTTAAGAATGTGGAAAGGCCTACAACACATCCTGTACCCTCTACATCAACTGCTTCTTGAGATGAGACACCTGTAGTACAGGTAGAATCATTTCCAGCATCTCCTGCACGCTCCTTAGGAATCCTCATTCACCTGACCCAGTATCTCCAGCACCTTCTGGTTCTCCTGCCTCTCCAGTTTCCTCCTCCCAATAGGTCACTCTCTCCCACCTTGCAATGCCCCTTCCAGTGTGCAAGCCAACCACAGAAATAATGGCAAGGAATTTTTTTTTTTGACAGAGACAGGGAAAGAATCAGAGAGATGGACAGATAGGGACAGACAGGAAGGGAGATGAGAAGCATCAGTTCTTCATTGTGGCACCTTAGTTGTTCAATGATTTTTTTCTTATATGTGCCTTGATGGGGGAGGGGCTACAGCAGAGCGAGTGACCCCTTGCTCAATCCAGCAACCTTGGGCTCAAGCCAGTGAACCTGGGCTTCAAGCCAGTGATCCTAGGCTTCAAGCCAGTGACCTTTGTGCTTGAGCCAGTGACCATGGGGTCCTATCTATGATCTCATGCTTAAGCCAGCAACCCCACACTTGAGCTAGTGAGCCCACCCTCAAGCTGGATGAGCCCACGCTTAAGCCGGTAACCTCTGGGTTTCGAACCTGAGTCCTTCACATTCCAGTCCAACACTATTCATTGTGCCACCACCTGGTCAGGCAGAATTTTTTTGAACATTCATTTTTTGTCATTTTTTTTCTTTACTACATTATAGTGTACAGTATAGTATATTTATGTTCTTTTCCTTTTTCTGTGGCTTAGTTGTGTTTTTATGTTCTAGATTATGATTTTACAACTGTGTTAGGATAGGTAAGTGACTTAGTCTAGGGTGTTTCAACTTACACTAAAGTTCGGGTTACTTCACTGTCATAGGAACTGACTGTGTCGTAACCCAGGGACCCCTGTATATGCCTTTGGCTAATTAACTTGAGATCATCCCAATAACCTTATTACTACTGATGGCACATTTCAGTTTACAAATTGCAAATGTAATTAATCAAGAAGCCAAGCCCCTGCCTTCTGCTCCTTGATCATGTGAAAATAGAACTGTCTTAATCTACTTTTGCAAATTGTAGTGCTCTTCTCAGGACCAAGTGGGAGTTCACACCATCCCCAAGGCATGGGGAGCCCTTGGCCAAAGAAAGAAGGGGTGAGATGGAGCTGGGTAACGACTGTGATGGGGCTGGCTACACGCGCGCGCGTGCGTGCACGCACACCACACACACACACACACACACACACACACACACACGGAGCAAGCATCAGGGCTACTACCGAGCTAATGTGCTTCTGCGTCTCCTTGACACGCTTCACTTCCGGCAGGTCGGGGATTGGGGTTCCTTGTCCAATTGCTTCCTTATACTTGACCTGCAGATATAAAAGGGGGACCATGTGCAGTGTGTTTGATTAGTAGTTCTTCAATTTTTAAAATCACAAATGGCATAAGCTCTACACTTATTTTGAATGGGGCCACATTCCGATATTAGGTCAGAGGAGAACAATGCCAAGGACAAACACTTGGTCGGTCTGTTTTCTCCCTGTGGGGTGGGCTGGGGGTGGGTGGGTTCCATACTTGGGCTGTAGTCCCTTCTCTTTCCTCTGTACTCGGGTGTTTTTATTAACAGTTCATTTGACGAGGACAGATAGATTTAGGAAGGCAAATTCTTTGCCTCTTAACATACTCTATTTTCTTACAAGTGACAACGAGTCTCTCCTTAACCAAACTTTAGTTGGGCTCCTCTGAATCTTCTTCCCAACTGGACCTTGACTTTCAGACTTTAGCATCTATCTCTGCATTACCCAAGTTTAGCAAAAATCCTGATAAGTCAGTTTAGCCAGAATCTCCCACCCTCCATATCTGATCAAGTTCCTCTGTCCCCAACCCCCATCCCATTGGTGAAGCCTGGTCACCTGGCTTGCCTCCAGCAGGAGTCCTGTTAGGCCGGTTCAGCCACAAGCCTCCTTACCCATGGTGTTACCTCTAAGTAAGTTTCCATCCACTGACCCTTCCCCGAGCTATAAAGTCTCACTTTTCCTTGTTGTGTTTGAAATAAGGTCTGGTTCCATACTGAGAGCTCTTTCCCCCTGTATTGCAATAGTCCTGAATAAAATCTGCTTTTTACCACTTTAACAACCATCCCGCTCTGGTTTGCTCTGACACAGGCTTCTCCATTTTCCATATCTAACCTCACCTCATGAAAATCACCACAGCACTGCACTGTCAGATGACCCTAGCCACAGGAACCGATTTTACCAACTTAAGCTGCTTTGGGTGACAAAGGTTTTGAGTGCAGCTCAGACATCAGAGTCAGCTGTCAAAGGGAGGTAGAAAATATGACGAGTGAGTCCACGGGGGGCGTCTTTACCGAGCTGATGTGGTCCTGCGTTTGCTTCACCCTCATCATCTCAGGTGTCTTGCCGATCGCTGTTCCTGGTGAGAGGTCCTCTTTGTACAAAACCTGGATATTCAGAATCAAGACAGTGTTACACAGAGGAAGGGAAAACACAGCGATTCCTGGAGAAACTCTAGGAAACATGGCTCTGTGGAAACAAAAGACACTAGAGAGCGTCTCAGGCAAGTGCCCGAATACCTGGTGTCTCTGATCAGCCCGAGTGACTCAGGCCCAGTGACCGGTCACTCTCCACATTTTGAGATTTCTTTTAAGATTATCACACCATATTAACACAGAATGAGGAACCCCAGAAAACACTGGTTTAGAAAAGCCTGTGCTCATACGAAATAAAAACTTCATTAAAGAAATACGAAGTCAGTTAGTTACTTTGGGGGAGGCATACCAAAAGAAATCACAATGTCAGAAAGAAATCCATTTTCCTGGAGCAAGACAACACATGTTACTGCTGCGGGATTTAAAAAAAAAGTTAAAGAAAGAGAAATTACTTTGTTAGCAGATTTAAATTGTTATTCAAATGGTCTCCGGAATGATGATTTTAGAGCAAAGTACGGGAAATTTCAAAGAACTGCTAGGATTAACTGGGGAAGTTAAATGTTATTTGTCTGAATAAACGTGAGGCTTATATATTTTTAAAGAGGAGAATGGAATTATTAGGTTAGCATTGAATGGAAAATAAATAGTAAATGTACCGAGCTGAAATTCTTTTGATTTTCTTTCACACGCAGTATTTCTGGTGTGTCTTGAACAACTGTAATTTTTCCTTTAGTGTTTTTAAGGTCACTCTGGTATTGGAGCTATGAAGAGAGAGTAAACACCTTGTTAAGATTTCAACATTGTTTTATATATTTTTAATCGTCTTATATTGTGTAAAGGAAGTTAAAATCCTGTGTTTAAGAAAAATGTCTATGCCACAATAATCATAGTCTGATAGCCAAAGGGAAATTCTTTAATAAGAATGGTGTGGAGAGGCTAAATTTTTTAAAACCCTAAAACTTGTAACATGTCAAATTATTATTATTTTTTAATGTACAGCTTACCTAGAATTAACTTTTGAAAAAGACGGATGTTGCCACTAATGAAAAACGGTGAGAGTTCATATCCAGTGACAGAAAGTCACCAACAAAGTGACAGAGGGGTCTTTCATGTTTTGATTTGGTACTGAAATATGAGGGAAGTCTGGAAGAATGGCACACACATTTGGGGGCCTGTTCCATGGCCCCCGAGTGTGGGTGCACGGAGGCAGCCCCCTTGCCCTGCCTCTTCCCGGGTACCAGTGGGCTGTGTTGTAGATTCAGTGAAAACTTACGAGGCTGAAGTTCTTTTGGTTCTCCCGGACTCTCTGCATCTCTGGGGTGTCCAAAACTGTTTCATAATATGACATGCCCTTCTCTGCATCTTCCTTGTACTTTTTCTGGAAATAGATTGCAAAAATCCGGGTGGTTACCATCACACGACTCCGAACCAACAGGACCTAGCCCCTTCCGCTCAGCAGAGGGAACATCTTTTCTGCTCTTGACTGCTCAAGGACGGTAGGGAGTTATAAAGCAGAGCTCTCTCGGTGAGTAAGCACCATGCCCTTTCTTTCCTGAAGACCCGAGCCTAGGGATCCAACAGGACCCACTGTCATGGTGAAACTGGCAGAGGGTGTATTGGCTTGTCCACAGAGGGAGGTGAGAGCCAGCGAGGGTCCTGGTTGGGAGACAGGGATGCCTACAGCAGACTGGATGGAGCCAGATGGTTCAACTGGCAGATGGACCGAAGCAGGAGGGTAAGAGACCAGAGGTGAACACTGCTCTGAACTGGAGGGAGTAGCCTGGCTGGCCATCGCTTAGGCTTTGGGGACGAAGCCAGGAGAGGCCTGGGAAAGCACACAGAAGCACAGTAAATGAATTAATCCCTCCCTAGGAAAGATCCCCATGCTGAGGCTTACCTTAAAGATTAATAAGGTCAAAGGGCAGAGGTTATTTGGCTGGTGAGCCATGTGTAGCCCCAGAATGTTGGTCTCCCTGTCTCTCCCAATGAGCACAACATGGTAGTTTGGGGCCCATATGATTTGGTAATAAAATTCTTTCCCACCTCCCACCTCTAAAATAAAAGATTCAAGTCTCCTATTTGAATATATTTGCTTCCTAATTAAGTCACTCTCTGGGGGTAACTGTATTTTATTTATTTATTATTTTTATTTATTTATTCATCTTAGAAAAGAGAGAGAGAGAGAGAGAGAGAGAGAGAAGAGGGGGAGGAGGAGCAGGAAGCATCAACTCCCATATGTGCCTTGACCAGACAAGCCCAGGGTTTTGAACCAGTGACCTCAGCATTTCCAGGTTAACGCTTTATCCACTGTGCCACCACAGGTCAGGCGGTAACTGTATTTTTTATGTCTAAACTTTATGATTAAAATTATATGCTGCTAAGGAAGTGTTTAAATTTATGATCCTCTAAGCTGATTGTCATTAAGAGATCATCTGTGAAGGTTAAAAACAAACAAACAAATAAATAAAACATTGCCAGGGCCTACATCAGACTTACTAGCTAAAAATTCTATAGTGGAACTGGGAAAAATCTAATTCCCAGGTGTTTAAAAATGTCGCCAGGTCAGGTAACTACTGCTTAGAACTCACTGATCAGAAGACAGCAAAAATTCTAGTTCGGGGCTACTCAGATAAAGTGCAGACTTCTGATATTACGGAAGATGAAAACAGATGAGGGTGCATCCTGGTGTATGAAGGACATCTTACATTTCTTCACTTCTCTATTTGTAGGATGAGAGAGAGTTATCCACCATGGGAGGAACTGGGGCTAGACTGTGTGGTTAGCAGTGATGACATGATCTGTCTGGTTAAAGAAATTGATAATACAAATGTGAATTCCCTACTTTGTTTCTTCCATATTTGAGCACAAATTTTACATCCACATTATAAAAGACTTTGCGTGTTAAGATACTGATTCATTAATTATGGATTTCATGTAAAAGTTTTTCAGTATCTTAAAATTCTGTCATATAATTTATTTTTAATTCTGAACCTTGAATCTCAAAGTTTAAATCAAACTTGCATTATATATAAATACCTTCCCTTTAATTGGGCAAAACTGATTTAAAAGAACCTCCTTAAGAATTAATGAAAAGATTTTGTGTTTTTTGTTTATTTGTTTGGTTTTTAGCAAGACAGGGAGACAGATGAGAAACATCAACTTGCAATTGCATCTCTTTAGTTGTTCATTGATTACTTCTGCTCGATGCCTTGACCAGGGCGGGGTGCGGAGGACTCCAGCTGAGCCATTGATTTCTTGCTCCAGCCAGTGACCCTGAGCTCAAGCCAGCGATTCTGGGCTTCAAACCAGCAACCTTTGGGCTCAGGTTAGCGATCATGGGATCATGTTTATGATCCCATGTTCAAGCTGGACGAGCGGCCTTGGGGTTTCTAACCTGGGACATCAGCGTCCCAATTTGATGATCTACCCTCTGCACCACCACTGGTCAGGTTGAAAGACTTCGTTCTTTATGATTGGGTCAATGTGTCGTATTCTTTTTTTCTCTCTCTTAAGTGAGAAGCAGGGAAGCAGAAAGACAGACTCCCACATGCACCCTGACCGAGATCCAGCTGGTAAGCCCCCTACTGGGTGATGCTCTGCCCATCTGGGGCTGTCGCTCCATTGCTCAGCAAATGAGCTATTTTAGTGCCTGAGGCAAAGCCATGGAGCCATACCCAGAGCCCAGAGCCAGCTTGCTCCAAATGGGCCATGGTTGTGGGAGGGGAAGAGAGAGAGATAAAGAGAGAGAAAGGAGAAGGGGAGGGGTGGAGAACAAGATTGGTGCTTCTTCTGTGCATCATGACTGGGAATTGAACCTGGGACATCCATATGCTAGGCTGATACTCTACCACTGAGCCAACCGGCCAGGCCTATGTGTGATATTCTGATGAATATCCTTACCTGGCTTGAAAGGTTCTTGACTTGCTGGGCATGAATGATCTCTGGAGTATCAACCACAGAAGTGAAATTGGCTTTTTCCATTTCTGCTGATTGCTTATACTTAATCTGCAAAAGAACAGCCAACGATTGGGTAAATATTTACAATATGCACATAATTTTTAGTTTAGTTTGATTAAGAAGTAGTCACTATTTCTTTTTTCTTTCTTTCTTTTTTTTTTGCAAGAGAGACAGAGAGAGGGACAGATAGTGACAGACAAACAGGAAGGGAGAGAGATGAGAAGCAACAATTTTTCATTGCGGCACCTTAGTTGTTCATTGATTGCTTTCTCATATGTGCCTTACTGGGGGGCTACAGCCAAGCCAGTGTCCCCTTGCTCAAGCTAGTGACCTTCGGCTCAAGTAAATAAACTTGGGCTTCAAGCCAGCGACCTTTGAGCTTAAGCCAGTGACCGTGTGGTCATGTCTATGATCTTACACTCAAGCCAGTGACCCCATGCTCAAGTTGGTGAGCCCCTACTCAAGCCAGCGACCTCAGGTTTGGAACCTGGGTCATCTGCATCCCAGGTCGATGCTCTATCCATTGTGTCACCGCCTAGTCAGGCTCAATATTTATTTTTCAAAAAAATTTATTCATTTGACATTCAACAGACATTTTTCTTATTATATTTATAAAGAGTGAAATTCAGAAAGAATGATTGAATTCTAGTTGGTGAAAGACTAGTTAGGCATGAAAACAGGAGAGAAAGGAGTGAGGGGGAAGGGAAGGGGTAACGGAAAATGAGAAAGGTAATCAGTAAATAGTGAGACATGGATTGTTTATATACATAAGAGCTAGAAGCAAGACAAGTAAGAAAAAGACCCATACCAATCACTGTGAGACAATGTGTATGCCTAAAAACTGTGTTTTAAATTTAGGCCTTGAAAGGAGAGATAGAAAGAACTCTCAAAATATTCTAAGCAAGAAATTCTTCGTGATAATAGGGAGTGTATTGATTAAGAAACAAGGCCTGGATGTCAGTCTACCCCCTTTCCAAGCTGCTATTTGCTTCACCAACTTCTAGCCTTTGCTTTGAATGTCTCCTATGGCGGTAGACTTGAAACGGCAGGGATAAGTAGGCCTGGCAGAGAGTCCTTAAATCCTTTATTAGAATGGACTCACCAGGCAGATATTTAAGAATGATACTACATGCACTTGATTGTTATTGACCAACAAATAAGATAATGGAAGGGAATCTGTGCCCTTGTAAGCACAGCTACTCCTTGTGGAGGGGGGGAAGATTGACATGAGCAGGAACACCGACCTGACTGGCGATGTCAGTGGCATTCTTGGCCCTCATGAAGTCAGGAGTTTCATTGGCCATGGCGTTCAGGCCTTTTCCTTTGACTTCCACTTCCAGGTCTTTCTTATATTCTTTCTAGAGTAGCATTAAAAAAAAAAGAAGAAGTTACCCCACTTCCACGATTAGATGATAGATGTACAGAGCAAACACACGTCCACACC
Source organism: Saccopteryx bilineata (assembly GCF_036850765.1). Lineage (NCBI taxonomy): Eukaryota > Metazoa > Chordata > Mammalia > Chiroptera > Emballonuridae > Saccopteryx > Saccopteryx bilineata. The sequence goes on along the minus strand of NC_089494.1, from coordinate 86,211,414 downwards.
ACATGCTCCTTGGTGGCTAGTGTCCGCCCTTCCCTGTGACAGGCGACTGCCGCAGCCTGTATTAAGGCCTCCTTTTGAACACTCTAGCATCCTCTAGTTAGAAAATTAAAGTATAAAGCAAATTTTAAATCTGGTTTGGTACACAACTAGGATTAAACTTAGGTGCACACCACTCCTGTGTGGGCATTTTTATTTAAATGAGCACACCAAATGAGTCAAGTTTAAGTCAAATAATAGTAGATAAATAACAGGTTATGATAGTGATAAGCACTACAGACACAGGCTGTTATAATATCCATTCATTTTTTTTGTTGTTGTTTATTTATTTATTCATTTTAGATGGGGGGAGGGAGTGGGGGAGAAGCAGGAAGTATCAACTCCCATATGTGCCTTGACGGGGCAAGCCCAGGGTTTTGAACCAGCAACCTCAGCATTTCCAGGTTGACGCTTTATCCACTGCACCACCACAGGTCAGGCAATTCATTATTAATTAAGATATATTTTAGTTGATATGTTAAAGTATATTTTAGTTCATGTTGGATACAGAATATGAAATTCAAACACTTTTTATTTCTTTGTGCATGTGTATGTGTGTGTGTGAAGGGGGGACTTGGCTGGGAAGGAGAAGATGCTCTGTGAATTATGCACATGCAGTTGTCTGTGGACTCACCTCATTCAGGATTTGAGTGGCGTTCTTTGCTCTTAACATATCAGGAGTATCTTCCATTTCATTGAGACCCTTCCCACGGATGCTTTCCTCTAGATCTTTCCTGTACTCTTTCTATATCACAAAATAAAAGCAGCAATAATCACCAGAAAGCCTGGATTGTTCCTCTCAGGTAAAGAGCCAAAAATCTCCCACAAGATAACAAACCCTTTCAATTTTAAACTGCTGCAGTTTAGTAAATAAAGATATCAAACAAAAGCAAGATATAAGCTTTATCATTTAATATTAAATATTCAATAAAAAACTAGAATTTAATGGAATGGTAAGGTAAACACATTTTGTTAGCTAGTCAATTAAAAAATTAGAAGAATTAACATGGGTAATAGATTAGGTGGTAGTACCAAATGTGAACCCAACTTGAAACACGCAAAATTAGGTGGTGGTAAAACATGGTAGAAGGAACGTATTGATAAGTGACAATGGTGCAGTTAATTGAATCGAGAGGGAAAGAAAAGACCGACTGGGCACTACCTCGCTGGCTATTTTGGTTGCATATTTGACATGTAATAAAGCTGGCGTGACCTCCAGGCCAGTCAGGTTTCTGCCTTTGATGGACTCTTCATACTCTTTTCTATATTCTTTCTAATGTGAGTAGGAAGGAAAGACAAGTTAAGAAAAGAACCTTTATTATAATTTATTTCTTAATCTTAGGAAGGCAAAATAGTACATTTTCTTTCAATGTTGGTGTGTTAATTTGATCATAGTTCTGCTAATGGTCACCCATTTGAAACATGTCAGATGGAAATTCTTTGTTTGGAGCAAATAGCCCTGTATTCAATGCTGTGACTGGGGCTGGCCCTTCACAAGAGCAGAAGGAAGGACATGTGTGCCATCCATACTTTGAAGTCACTGTCATCTCTCTTGATGACATTTTTCTTTTCTTTTTTATGTGACAGAGACAGAGACAGAAAGAGAGGGACAGACAGGAAGGGAGAGAGATGAGAAGCATCAATTCTTCATTGCAGCATCTTAGTTGTTCATTGATTGCTTTCTCATATGTGCCTTGACCAGAGGGCTACAGCAGAGCGAGGGACCCTCCCCCTTGTTCGAGCCAGCGACCTTGGGCTCAAGCTGGTGAGCCTTGCTCAAACCAAATGAGCCCGTGCTCAAGCTGGCGACCTTGGGGTTTCAAACCTGGGTCCTCCACATCCCAGTCTGATGCTCTATCCACTGCGCCACTGCCTGGTCAGGCCTGATGACATTTTTTTTTAAGGCAATAAAAGGTTTTACTTCTGAGTTAGAAGTAAGTGATTCAAAGGAAAAAAAATAAAACAATGCAGAGGAAGGAGAGCCTGAGGACATCAAATAGAAACATGGCTTTTTTTTTAATAATCATGACCTATAATTATTTTTAATCATTAACTAGAGTATGTGGACAAAATTATTTTTAGATGCTTCTGCTTACATCTCTAAAATAGGCATTATGTCACCTTGATTTTGGATGTTTTGATAAACATCTTTTTTTTTTTTTAATTTATTCACTGATTTTAGAGACAGAGAAAGAGAAACAGAAACATCAATCTGTTCCTATATGTGCCCTGACTGGGGATCAAACTGGCAACCTCTGTACTTCGGTACAACACTCTAACCAAAGGAGGTATCCCATCAGGGCTTGAGAAGCATATTGATCACTGATCTCCTTTTCTTCGGCTTGGGGCTACATATCAAGAAAAGAGCAATCCAAAACTGATGGTAAGTCTATTCAGAGGAAACATTTCATTCATTAAAAAATATATATATACCCAATATAATTTCTTTTAGTGTAAGGAATAGTTTGTTATGTTCTAATTCTATAAAAGTGATAGTTGAAATAAAACATATCTGGTCAATTATACCATTCAGAACATTTTTAATCACTGAATCATAGGTTTTTGAGATGGAAAAGATTTCAGTGATCACATATTAAAAATCCCATCATCTACTGGTTTCAGATAACACAAAGCTGGGTACACTTGTGGGCAGAGCTTGTTTTCATCAGGTGGATGGTGTGTTTGCTGTGCAGTGCTTTTGTAGGACTTACCCCGCTTTGCATCTGCTGAGACTCTTTGGCAGTGATGTACGTTGGTGTTTCAAAGTCCAACATGGGCTTTCCTCGTTCCTTTTCATACTTTTCTTTGTATTTCACCTAGTGATGAAAAGCCTTATTAGAGATCTCTCTCCTTAGGTCAATTTGTAGACAGATACTAGTTTAAGGATAGTATATTTCCACTGATATAATATGTCCAATTGGGTGGCATCTCTGCCACTTGAAACGGATCCAGAACCTTTTTGTTGCTGCTTGGGGGGAGGCAGAATCTGTCTGCGAGGCAGAATCAGGACGTGTGCTCAATGCAGAGAGACAAATGAATCTCTGCAGAAGGATCAGCAGAGTGAACTGCTGAGGGAGGAACTGCCCAGAAACAACCGCACAGGTCACCTTGCCCAAGCTTTGTCATGTGTAGGGGTGAACATTTTAACCATGGCAGTAGTCAATACTTCCGATTTAAAAAATCTCCAGTTTTTCTTTCAAAAGAACAATTATTATCAGACACCTGGGGTCTTGAATGAATAGATAATGTATGCCACTTTATAGGTTAATAACTCTATCTGGGTCACATATTTAATGCAACCACATAAATTGTTATAAAAATGAAAACTAGTTAACATATTGACTGACTTACAAATAAGCCTGACATTATCTAAAACGCCCAACACTCTTTTACAAACACACTCCCCTCATCCTCATGGGATGAAAGGCAGAGGTCTTTGGCTGTGCAGCATCTTGGTGGCGAGGCTCTCAGTTCAGTATAAGCTCTTTTTCTTGTAACAATACTTTAATACAGAGGCCTGGGGGCATGGGCCGCCTTATAGACCATAACGGGACATTTCGAGTATCTTAGTGGCTCTTGGTTAATGCCCAACAGAGGACCTTAACAATGCTGAATTTGTAACACAGGTGGTTATGTGACAGCAGCACTTTCTCTGAGTTCTTTCCTCCGATAATCTTAATTGTTTTACAAAATGTGCAATTTCTAAAATAGCCAGAGACTACTTCAGTGGGACAACTGATCATATTAAAATCTTCTCCGATTAAAATCTCCCTAGGCCTCCCTATCATCCACTGTTTCCTACCCTGCGGTGCAGGCTGGGGGGGGCACAGCAGGGTTCCTATATGGGGGTTTCTCCCAGGTAACATAACTTGATGCTTCTGGTCCCAGTCAGTAACCTGACTCACACAGATTCACACACACGGCCTGTGTATACACTGTTTCTCCAATACATGTTGATACTGTTATGCTTATAACATAAAAATTTGTTTCAAAATGTTATTAAATTCAAAACCCCTTTTTCCTTTGGGCCTTTTCTCAAGTAGTAGTTACTAAAACTATCACCACTATGCTGGGGGGAATCCACGGAAGTTTCCGACACTGCAGATGCATGGTTGTCAGGGGGAAGGTCAGTCTGGATCGACTCACTAAACTCTGCAGTTCTGTGGCCTCTTTCAGGTGGAGCTGCTCCAGGTTGTCGGGTATGGTGTGGTAGTGGCCCTTACTCTTCTCATAGTTCTTCTTGTACTGGTACTGGCGGGGGAGGTGGCAGAGAGGCACACTGATGTCAAAGCTGTTCGGTGTTCCTCTTTAGATTAGACGTTTACACAGCAGCCGCATCAGGGCCAAATTAAAATGAGCAAACACGAACAGGGGGGTTAAGCAGAAGTATTAAAGGATGACAATCCACGATTCACGTTCAGCACTGTCAATCAACACAGGTGTAAACACTTCGGTTCTATGGCTTATTCAGAGCACTTTTAAGAGTGAACAGTTAAAAGTGAAAGAAGTCCTTTAAAGGAGGAAAGGGACTGAAGAAAAAAAGAGTTTAAGTATTCTAAGAAAAAACATTTTTAAAAATATTCTGAGAGGTGTTACAGTTAGTGGCATAGTGGTAGATTATTAGTGTTGCAATTTGGAAGAATGCAGTCAAACAAGAGAGGAGCTTGCTAATCAGGCTAGTGTCAGTAGCAGGGGAGGAGAAGTGTGTGAGCTCAGAGGAGGAATTTAGTTGCAAATGGGTGAACCAAGCTGTTTCTGGAGCAAATGACAGCTTACGGAGCTGGCCAGTTGGCTTGTATTGAGGACATGGTTCATTATCAGAGATTCCTTCATGTCAGTCACAGGCTTGTGAAGTTTCTTCAGGTCAGCCTTATATTTCACCTGTATGTTAATCGGAAAAAGGATATCAATCACATAAATAGGAAAAGGTAAAGAGCACAGATGGAAACCATAGTAAGACATCCTGAAACAAATGCTGGAATGGTAATGAAAAACCATTCCTATTCACGTAGTGGAATCAATAAAATTCATCAACAGATGAAGGAATAAACAAAATGTTTATACATACCATGGAATATTATTTAGTCATAAAGAAGAATGAAGTTCTGATACATATTACAATATGGATAAAGCTTGAAAACATTATATGAGGTGAAATCAGCCAGACAAAAAACAAACAAACAAATATTGTGTGATTCTACTGAGATGAAATCTCTAGTAAGTAAATTCACAGGGATGCAGAATAGATCAGAGATCACCAGGGTTTGGTTGCAGGGGGAATGGGGAGTTATTTGCTTAATATAGAGTTTCTATTTGGGGCTTTAAAAACAGTCTTGGAAATTATGATGGTGGTTGGGCCAAACTATGAGTGTAAGTAATATCACTGAATTGTGCACTTAAAATATTGATAGTTAACAGGACAAACTTCATGTTATATATTTTACCACAATTTGAAACATCTTACCTCACTTGCGAGATTATTAGCATCTTTCATGACTTTGTACAGCTGGCTGTCTTTTGGATTGTATTTTGGTGTCTTGCCCTTCTCTTTGTCAAAATTTTCTCGGTATTTAACCTGACAGCAAATGGAAAAATCAAAATTATTCCTGAACACACATTAATTTGAGAACTGAGTAATGGAGGAAATACAAATATAAAAGAATATATGCTATACATAAAGTGATCATGTAATTTATCTAAACTAGGATGCTTTTAACAGTAAGAGGGGCATTATTAGTAATTAGGTTGGGACAACAGTCAATCAACAATAAGATCTAATGATATAGTATTTGACTTGTTCATTTTTATATTATTCAGAGTTATGATCACCTCTTTTTAATACAAAACAAAAATAAGTGGAAAACACATTAGGCTCAATTCAGAGAGGCGATCTGATGTATTTGGTTTGGAACACCTTGGCCCTCCTAACTGAAAAAACTGAAACTGTTTTAAATTTATTGCAAGGGGTTCCAAGAGGGTTTGTCTATCATCAAGAAGGGTGAGATGCTAGGCATCTGTTAAATTAGGAGAATTTATTGTTATTTTAAAATAATATTTGGCTATATCATTTACCGTATTTCCTCCTGTATGAACTGAAACTGACAGAAACCTTTCCTTACTGAATAAAAAGACTAATGTCTTTGTTAAGAGTATTCTAAGATTAAGTCCAGATAAAACTCTCCCTAGTTATTCACTCTAAGAATGAAAACAATATATCTCTAGATCAGGGGTCTCAAACTCGCCGCGGGCCGCGAGTTTGAGATCCCTGCTCTAGATGTTAGTCAGTGAAAAGGACAATATTTGGCTCTTTGAGAAATCTAGAATTTCTGTGAGTGGCAAGATGGAAACCTCGCTCATTCAAAGTGAGCTCAGCAGAATCCAGGCCCCCGGACACTTCACTCTGTAGACATTAAAAGTCAGCACCCTCATGCGTGATCACTTCACAGTACTTCCCCCCAAGCTCACAGTGTCCGCAGAACAGACACAAAATGAGACCACTCAGTGCTAAGAACAACGAAATCTGCCACCTTGGAGAAAACGCATTCGCAAGGTTAAGACTCACTCATTTTGAATAAACCGACAATGGAAATGCATAGAAAACAATAGCATGCAAAACAGGACTGTGTGATGCAAGCACACTGCGACAGACACCCAGGAAGAGGCGGAAACACGCCATGGAAGGAAAAGAGAATGTAAAATGCTGCAATGGCTCCTCTCTGGAAAAAAACCCATCCTCAAGGTAAAGAAATGAAAAAGAAAGTCAGAGGTGGGGAGCTGGTGTTGTGGCCAAAAGGACACTTTCTATGGGACGTAAGAACCTGAAAGACTAGGGTTGACCGCAAGAGCTGTGGAACACACACAGGCAAAGTAAACTAGGTGTCCAGACTCAGGCTGAGGAAGAGAAGCTGCAAAGGCCCAGCTGGGGCGAGAATAAAATCCACTTCATTTAAAGTACGTTAAATTCCTCTGTCTTTAAGAAAATAACTTGTTTCCGAAGAAATACATACTTGAAGAGCAGCAAACTGATTGGTCTCTCACTTCAGTATCTTTTTCTTCTGTTAATTTCCAGTAAACTTGAATTTTCAACTTTTAAATTAGATATATCTATGCCTCCCTGTTTCACAGAAAGGCCTTCCAGCAAATGCAGCCTATCGAACTACTAATACAAACGTGTTCAGTACAGAAAGGCTTCCTTTTTGACTGGATCTTCTTAAGAACTACTCACTACATTTTGAAAGATATGGACACACATCAGATTCAGGATTCCAGGAATTCTTGGCCTAGGCAGAAGGTATAGTAAATTCCTGGCAATGGACTAGGTAGTGAGTATAGTACAACTATACACACGTACACTATGGAATGGGAAAGCCTTCTTTTTCTGTTAATCATGGAAGCCTGAGAGGCACCATGCAATGCTGTGTGCCAGTGTTTATAATCCCATCACGCTCAGACACTGGCTTGTATGGATGTAGAACAGGAAGTGATTTTAAAGTAGTTATTCTTTCAGCGTTTACACTTAAAGGTCTAACATCTAACTGTTCAGCTCCTTATCATCAAATTGGTACTTCTGAAGACAGAAGAACAAACCCATGAATTAGACATATTCTTGCGGTTAAGACTGTAAAACAGAGGGTAAAAGAACCGTGAGTAAAACACTTAAGTAGCCTATTCTGTTGGTTCACAGTATGCCCCAACTGAGAGACTGTACTAAGTACCGGTCTTAAATCAACAGCGGCCATCGGCAGAGGTTTTCTTTGTGGGGTTGAAGGTCAGATTCTTCATTTGTTTTCATTTCATCTTTCAATTTGATCTTTGTCAGCAACCCAGAATACATTGGGAGGCCATGTTCAAGTCTAGTCTATCTTCCTATTGCAAGTGATAGATTCCCGAGGGAAAGCTTCATGCAAGAAAAGATGGGTGTGTACAAAAGTATATTCTTTGACAAGTCTCCACAGCATTCTACACATTCCAACACAAAATCAACAGAAAAGAGTGCCACTTGGTCAGTCCCCTGACCAAGGCTAGGAAAGTCGACAAGAAAAAGAGAAAGACAGAGATCTCGGCTTGCTGGTGCCGGTCTTACATCGCTGATGAGTGCATTAATTTTCTTAAGATGCCTCATCATAGGGGTGTCATAAGATGCGGCGCCGTGCCCGTGTCCTCTCCTTTGGCCTTTGAAGTATTCTGCCTAGAGTGCCAGCAAGACAGCAGAGTGAGAAGGGGGAGGCCCCAGGTGAGTGTCGCCCAACCTGGGCCAGGGCTGCACCAGGGGGCTCCAAGTCCCGAGGCGAGCCTCACCCAGGAACAAACCCAGGAAGATGAGCTTGTGAAAGCATCTGGTTGGGTCTCCCTTTCCACATCAGAGCATTGGCTTAGAGTTAGAAATATGAGCCTTTTGATTTTTAAAAACAGCAAAGTCTTCAAAATTTCAACATCAAAGTCATTTCTTAGTTTTTCACTTGATAATGGTATGACCTTGGGCATTTGAACACATTACCATTTTTTTTACATTAAAAATTCTTGTTATATTTCATTACTCTTAGAGATGACACTGTTTTTTGTTGGTGATTTCATATCTTGGTCTCAAATGCTTATACAACTCCATAAATTTATAGTAAAAACATTGCATAAGAGTGTTAAAGGAAAAAACTTCAAAAAATCTTATCTGCTTGTCATCACTCATCTAAACCTTTTGTGTCTTCATAACTGTGACTTGATTTGTCACTTGATATTACTTCTTTATCCTCTAAAAGATTGGAATCCCACGTGTGCTATTCCTGAAAGTGATACATACAACAGCCTAATGTATCCCAAGCCTATTTCTTTAAACAAACACTTGAGAGAACAGACAGTGAAGAAGAAGGTAGGACCTCTAAATTGGAGAAGAAATAAAATATTCTTGAGCTCAAGTCCCATAGGACTAAAGCTTGCTCTCTGAAAGAGCTGGTGGTAGACCATGGGGTCTCTGAGCTAACGTCTGAAAACCTGTCACCACTCAGGGGTGTCCTAGGTAACTGGCTTACCAAGGGAAATTAGGTGAGGTGGCAATCAGGTTTGGGCAACACATTTCTGAGTCCATCTTCTCAACAGTATAAAACCTGCTAGAATGAAGCACTCCCCTCCGCACCCTGTGCATACCTTGATCAAACACTCACCGCCCCCATTAAACTTATTTATCCATGGATATATAGTCTGAGGACATTTACTCATCCTAGTTCCTAACCCAGGCATTTAACATATGTACGTTAAATAAAAGAATAAAGGTTATTGCATCTGGTTGGATTCTAGAAGTCAGAATTTTATGACTCTTGCATGTTGACAAGATCCCACAGGTGAGTTAGGTATGAATCAAGCCTTTGGGACATAACTCTCAATGCCTGGAGGGAGGTTCCGAATGAGCTGATGTTCTTGTCATGTGAAGTGTGGTTAAGCGTTTAAACACCTAGACACATACCCATAAATGGAAAAGTGAAGGAACAGAAAGACTAGATGTTAACTGGAAACAAAAAAGAAGGTCTTATGGCACACTTCTTATGGTACAACATTTCAAAACTCTGTAGTGCTTATCCAAGACCCAGGACCTCTTTGGGTGCTAATATTGCATTTCCCTTTTGAGAATCACTTCTTCCTGAAAGGTTTTAAAAAAATTTCCTCACATTAGATCTGCTTCTTGCCCATCTGCATTACCTGGCTGCTCAACTTGGCTGCCTTCTTGGCCATTTCAATGTCTGGGCGACCAAGCATGCTTAGCCCATGGCTGCCCTCCTTCCGGTGCTTGGCTCTGTACTCCACCTGCATCAGAGAGAACCAGAATGGGCAATGCATTCTAGATGCCAGGTGCCAGTTACTACTTGATGGCAGTGACCACGGGGGACCAGGTACATTTTAACCACATCTTTACCTCGCTGGCCTGTTTGGCTGCCTGCGTGGCCTTCTTGATGTCCGGCCGATCAGCCACAGTGGTGTAATGCAGGTTTTCCTTGGCATCTTTTCTGTATGCGACCTTGACATTGGGAAAACAAAATGTTTATTCCTTTGAGAGATGTGCTATTTTTCCAAAGTCCTCCTTAAGTACAAGGAACCTTTCTATTAAAACCAAATTAATGCCACCGCCATATCTATTAAACTAGAAGATACAAAAACTATGCTGACTGGAACCAGCATGCACCAGTTTGAAGCCCACAGGCTCAGTGGCCCCGAGGGTGTGGAGAGGAAGAACTCACATCACTCTGCTTCTTGGCCACGTCCATAGCATGTTTCACGTCTGGGGGCTCCAGCATGATGGAGTAGTTGGATTTTCCTTTCTCCTTGACAAACTTCTTTTTGTAATTTGTCTAAAAAGATCCAGAATTACATATGTGAGCAAAGGGAAGAGAACTGATTTACTTGAGTGCTTTGAGAAGATCTCCAGGACAACCCACAGCTCCCCATCTTGGGTCCTTCCGAAACTTGGGTCTCTGATCCACATTCTAGTTTTTCTCTATTGTTTCTGTCCTGCAACTTAAACTTGACCCACACACCAATCTTTGGAGAAATGACCACAAGGAAGCTACACTCTCCCATGCACCACTTCTACCTTCTTAAAATACATGGAATAAAATATGATACTGTGATTATTAAAGTATTATTGATTAATTCATAGTAGGCAGAGACTACCGAGATACAATGAGGTGATTTTACTTCTGATATTGCCAGATAACATGTGTGGCAAAACCCACATCTGCCACAGTTGCCATAGTTTGAAAGCTAAATAATGAGTTGCCCTTGAAACCAGAGTTTAAATTTCACAGACAGGTACTGATGGCAAGAGTGAAGTCACATAAAGGAGAGTGTTTGTAAGCAACATGGCAGCCTTTGGCTGCATTCTCAGATGAAGTGGCCCCCCGGCTGCCCAGTGTCCGGGGCTGGTCACTCACATCACTGACATGCTGGGTCACTTCCTTGACGCGGATAGTGTTCGGGGTCTCGGGCAGTGTGGTGTACGAGCCCTGGGCCAAGTGCTTCTTCACGTAGTCCTTGTACTTGTTCTGAGGGAACCCACAGAAAGCCGGTTAGAGTCTGGCTGGGCGTTAGCCTGAGGTAGAAGCGGAGCATGTGGCAGCTGGACGGTTACCTCGGACACCAGTCTGCTGACGGTCTTGGCCAGGAGGATCTGAGGGGTGTCGGGGACAGCATGGCAGCTTCCTCTCTCCTTGACATGCTTCTCTTTGTATTTCAGCTGCAGGGGTGAAAAAAACATAATTTTAGCAGCTCTGCATATTTTTATTAAGTCACTAGATAGAGCTGGGAAAACAGCATGGTCGACAGAGGAGGAACACTAAACTCAATAAAATAGTTGATGTTTGGGAATCTTGGGAAATAGTAACAATTTTCTTTATCTCTTGCAAGTTGTTGAGGTTTTAATGTCGATCAGAATGGGTGTCGCGATGAGTCTTTATACATAGAGTCTAGTTCAAAGCACTTTCAAGTAAGTCATGTGACCTCCCCCAAAGCCTGGGAGGCGTTACTAGTTCTCCTTTCCAGATGAGGAAACTGCAGCATAGGAGAGACAGAATCCTACAAATATGAATTAGTTTCCTTATAGAATTCAGCGGGGCCTTCAGATTCCCAATTCTTGCTGTGTGAATGATCTCATGGTGCAAGAACGGTCACCTGGATTTAGGAGCTTCCCCATGCTGCTGCCCCGCTGCCATGTCCCTGGCGCTCACTGGGGGCAGGCTGTGCCTCAGGACCCACCCCCGAGCTCCCGCGGCAGCAGTCCTCGGTCCTCCTCTGGGTGTCCCTGGGGGGGGCAGCAGACAGCCCCTGCCCGATGGAGGTCCGGCATGCTGGGCGGGACTGGACACTTACCTCACTCTCTATCAAGGAGTTCCTCAGCGCCAGCACCATGTCTTTGTCATCAGTGACGGAAAGCTTGCAGCCCTTGAGGAACTCTCGATCCAGCTTGTATTCATACTGTCACGGAAGGAAAAAGAGGAAGATGGGAAAGCCAGAATTTGGTTAAATCCCTACACCATCCTCCTCATAACGAAGATTTGCTACCAGGATGGGAGCAGGGGTTTCCTGGCCCCTCACTTCGTGCTGAGCTCCTCCTTTCCAGCCCCAGACAAAGACCAAGCCACCCCCCCCAGCCTGCCTGCCTCAAGCCCCCCCCCAGCCTGCCTGCCTCAAGCCCCCCCCAGCCTGCCTGCCTCAAGCCCCCCCAGCCTGCCTGCCTCAAGCCCCTCCCAGCCCCCCAGCCTGCCTGCCTCAAGCCCCCCCAGCCTGCCTGCCTCAAGCCCCTCCCAGCCCCCCAGCCTGCCTGCCTCAAGCCCCTCCCAGCCTCGCTCAGGACTCTGAACCACTCGTGTCTGGGCCCAGACAGGGAAACCAGGCTCTGTGGCCGGGGCTGCTTCCTGAGCTTGCCTTCTGCTCCCCACCACCCGCCTGCCCTTCTTGGATCTCTAATCAGCTCAGGCTAACACCCACGGCAGTGCCTATTATGACTGATAATTAATTTTCTGTCTCAGCCATGTCTCTCCTATCTCACATCACTTTGCTGCAGGGATGACTTGGCGGCCTGGATGAAGTCCGGTCGGTCAGGGGTCCACTTCCAGTGGGCTTTGTTGGCTTCATACAGCTTCTTGTAGTCCAGCTGTTTTTAACAAGAGGAAAACAAGCCATGTCAGTCAGTGGGCTGAACTCCTAACCATGCGTGTGGCACAGAAGGACTCGTCTTGCATTTCAACATACAACAAACCAGTTCTTCATGCAAGAGAGAGCCCCGATGAACACTCCTCTACAATCTATGCAGCTACTCAGCCACTCAAGAGGTCATCTTGTGGGACTCTGTGGTCTGAAAATAGGGGCTACAAATTTTAAGGGCCTATGGGTGAAATGACTATAATCTTTCTTACTCTGCCAGTGTAGCTTAATCATTTTCAGAGTACTTGAGAACTTCTCATTTCTAACTAAATTCAGCCTTAATTAAAGAAATATTAAACATAAATAGTAAATTATTTTGTACCAGGCACTTTTCTTTTTTCTTTTTTTTTTTTTCTTTTCTGAAGCTGGAAACGGGGAGAGACAGTCAGACAGACTCCCGCATGCTCCCGACCGGGATCCACCCGGCACGCCCACCAGGGGCGATGCTCTGCCCACCAGGGGGCGATGCTCTGCCCCTCCGGGGTGTTGCTCTGCCATGACCAGAGCTACTCTAGCGCCTGGGGCAGAGGCCAAGGAGCCATCCCCAGTGCCCGGGCCATCTTTGCTCCAATGGAGCCTTGGCTGCAGGAGGGGAAGAGAGAGACAGAGAGGAAGGAGAGGGGGGTGGAGAAGCAAATGGGCGCTTCTCCTATGTGCCCTGGCCGGGAATCGAACCCAGGTCCCCCTCATGCCAGGCCGACACTCTACCGCTGAGCCAACTGGCCAGTGCCCAGGCACTTTTCTAAGTACTTTATAAAGACTAACTTATTCAATCTGTGTAACTGCAGGAAATGAACATAACCTGCTGGGGGTATGTCCACTAGAAAACGTGAACCTGGGAGTCTGACCCGGGCCATCTGGCCTTAGGGTGCTTGTGCACTGCTAGACCCCCCTGAGCTGGAGAGCTGGCTGCCTCCAGCCGCATCTGAGTGTCTGTGGTTTAATTTGAGCATGCTTGGGAGGTGTCCTCTCTGTCAGGCACATTCTCTTCCTCATTCTTTCTCTCTCTTTATGTCAAAGTTTAATTTGCACACAAAATGTATATGCATCTATGGATACTATTTGGTGAGTTTTTTCCCATATTACTGTGAAATTTTTTGGACATTCAACAGAGTTGCAAGAATGTTACAGAGAACACCCACCACCTGCACTCTACGTTTTACTGCACTTGCCTTTTCTCACATCTGTCCTGCTACTCATCCCTAGTCCAGCCTCAGGACACCTGTAAGTCACCTGCCAGCCCTACAGGCATTTCAGTTTGCTGGCCCTCACAGACATATGTTCTCTCTGACACTTGTGTGCACTAGTTGGGTTATAACAGTTGCATTATAACACCATTGATATATGCTTTAAAAAACTAATACTCGTCTAAATACACAAAAATATTCCTGTGGTTGAGGCTTTAAGATGTCCTATCACAAAGAAATGAGTCAGCCCAAGTAGTTCTGAGCAGAAAGAAGGTCTAGGCCAGCTCCTGACAGGAACAAATGACTAAAGCAATTTTTTTTTTCTCATAAGAAGTAGGCTCTAAGGTTTGGGGCAGGAAAAGAACACAGAGGGTGGGAGGGATGAAAGATGCCGAGACACTTTCCAACATGCAGCTTTCATTCAGAATTAAGCCTCCTATTTCTCCGCCACTGTGCACAAGGGCTGAGTTGATGTGGTGTCTGTAGCAGGGGCTAGGCCAGCCTGCTCTTCCCCACCGTCCTTTGTGAGAACCAAAGGCAGCTTGTAGATTTCAGCGTCATTGTGCATGGTCTTAGGGACTAACTCTTGGTTGGTCTGGACTCATTAGAGCCCAATCCCCTGAAGAGATGAAAAAGAGATCATGTTTCCTGCAGAAGCTGATCACTTCCCTGTTAGGCCTGGGGAAGTTTCCGGACTTACATTGGTGTTGACTTTGTAGGCGTCCTTGGCTGCTTTGATATGAACAGCGTCTGGTTTAATGGTGCAGTTGGACTTATTTCTTTGATAAACTTCTTTGTATTTCAGCTGTGGGAGGAAACACAATGACAAAGTTAACTTTTTATAGCAGCCTACTAAGCATTTAAAAAAATAAGAAATAAAGACCTTGAGTAGTGTATATAATGCTCCTTAAGACAGAATAAATCTGCACGTAGAAAGGACACAGCCATGCAGACGTGTACTTTCTTGTCTCAGATCTTAAAACCATCTTCCAGGACACACTGTGTGCTCACTAGTGTCACCGTGGGATTTATGTCCCCTGAGGTTGTGCTGAAAGGGCCAGCTGCACAGCCATCCCTGAATGTCTCCTCTCTTCCAAAGCAGAAAATTCTAAGTTCAAAACATCCTGAAAACTGCTGATGGAAGAAAAACTTTTCCCACCCAGATGGAATGAGTCTCGCCCTCCTTCTGTGACCCCCATGTTCCAGCTGCTACTACCTTGTGTTATAATTATTTATCTGTCTATTCTCTCTATTGGGCTGAACCTCTCCAGGGCAAAAATTGTGTGTCATTCATCATCTGTGCCTAGTGCGGCATACATAGAAACCCGATATATATATGGTGGATGAATGAACCAATGGGTGGATGTGGTCCTCTCTGTCATCACGGTTAGAGGCACATCTAGTAAGTTTGGGCATATGTGGGTTTGCGTGGGAGGGGGAGTGTCAGGGAAGGCTTCGTCTCTGAGGGCCCGATAGGTAGTTTCCCCGTCCTAGGCCTGGAAATTCTAGCTTCATTCCATTTCTCTCCTCTTAGATTTCAGGGCCCTAGAACCTCATCTGGATTTTCTCACTCATTGTTGCTGAGGGAGCTAAGGTTTCAAGGTGATGAAATTGGAAGTGAAATTGTCTTTTCTTTTCCTGTACACTGCATTGTGTGTCCACCAACCCGCAGTCGAGTCTCCATCCGTCACTGTGTATTCCCCTGCACACTCCTCAGCCGCCACCCAAACGCCCAGCAATCAAATATTGTTGTTCATGTCAATAAGGGTTTGAGTTTCTTCTTTTTTCTTTTTGTCCTTCTTTGCTCAATTGAAGTGAAACTGTCCTAAGGAAACTCAGTGGTATTACTAAATTTGCTTGATCATGATTTCCTGCATTTCAGTCTTGGCCAGATAGCTCGCTTAGTTAGAACATTCTCTCAAAATACAGAGGTTGCTAGTTCGATCCCTGGTCAAGGCACATACAGGAACAGATCCATGTTTCTGTCTCTCTGTCTCTCCTCTCTCAGTAAAATCAATAAAAAATTCCTGCACTTCATCATCAGTATCTTTAAGGGAAAGGCCTGGAAATCCATATTTTTCATCAATAGCTCAGGTTATTGTTATCGTCAGAAAGTGTGGGAGAGAATGAACCCAGAAAAGCTTCACTTTCTATGGTGAGAGAAACAGGGCTGTCCCTCAGAAGGGTCCACCTGAGAGGTGTTTATGAATACCTGATGTTCACATTTGAAACACCAAAGCTTATTTTAACATGAAAAATATTTTTAAATGTTTTATAGATTTCTACCTTCATGAACGGTACACTGAATGTACACGTAGTTACATTTTTTCTTGGCAACTCAGGGTCAACACTGTGAATACATTTATTCATCTCTCAAAAAGCCCCAGCCATAATCAGGTCTTGGGGTGAGGATGAGTTCTCTTCACGGTTGCCTGTCTTGAGTGCACATGTTGCCATGGAGTTTTCTTTTCTATATATTTTTTTCTTTTTGTATTTTTCTGAATTTAGAAGCTGGGAGGCAGAGAGAACAGACTCCTGGGATCCACCTGGCAAGCCCACCAGAGGGCAATGCTCTGCCCATCTGGGGCGGTGCTCCGCTGCAACCGGAGCCATTCTAGCACCTGAGGCAGAGGCCATGGAGCCATCCTCAGCGCCCGGGCCAACTTTTGCTCCAATGGAGCCTCGGCTGTGGGAGGGGAAAAGAGAGACAGAAAGGAAGGAGAGAGGGAAGGGTGGAAAAGCAGATGGGCGCTTCTCCTGTGTGCCCTGGCCGAGAATCAAACCCGGGACTTCACACACCGGGCCTATGCTCTACTGTTGACCAACCGGCCAGGGCCTTTTTACATTTTTTTTTAAAAAACGATCATAGTTTTCAACCATTAAATTTAGCTTTATATCTGAAAATTTATGAATATAATTTCTTCTCAAATTCAGGGTCTTAGAATTTAATGGCTACCTTGTTCCTCTTAGTCAAGATAAAGCTTACAGAGTATTTATAGCAATGATGGCATACTGCATTTTTCAAAATGGTCTCTACAATATCCTCCTCCCCCCCCCCCACTTTTCTGCAGTGTAACCTTGTCATTTGTTCATCCAGAGGTGGCATTTATCTCTTTACCCATAAATCTGCTGTCTACCGTGCCCAGTCAAATATAGCAAAGATGACTGGGGTCAGTTCTAGGAGTCGTCTTTAACTGGTATGAAAGCTTCTGTTGTGGATTGTTAATGGTAAAAAGCCATTATAGATTCAAGGCTTGGCAGGGGGCTAAGTTCTCTCCCCTCCATCTCCATATTTGGCTTTGATGCTGAGTATTTGCCCCACTCCACTTCCTTCCTTGGGTTGCTGGAAGCAATATACATGCCCTTCCTCTGACTCTTTGTTTGTTTCAGATGTTTGTAAATTTCACTAATGTATCCTGTTTTTGCCTTGGGAGAATTCCTGTCTTAGCCTTTGATGTGCAACTTTGTATCAGGGTCCTTGATTTGCATAGGTCTATATAATAAAGCGAACTGGGGCTGTGGGGCACTCAGATACTGCCAGGCAGTTTGAGGAGTCCTCCCGGTCCCATTGGTTTTGTTCTGACAAAGTGTGTTTCCTCAATTCCACACTGTTATTAGGAGCTGCCCTGGTCCGTGGCAAGCTTCTATCCAGCCTCTGGGAACATACCCACTGTGCTGTGAGGCATCCGATTCACATGAAGGGCCACCTGAAAGGGCTCCTGACTGTATCACAGCCACACTCCCAGCCTGCAGCCATCACCAACTACTAGCCCTGTAGGGAGCGACCTTGAGATCTTGCCCATCTGAGCCTCAGCTGTCTGCCAACAGCATGTGGAACGAAGATCCACTCATTTCCACTAAATTGTGGAAGAGAATAACAACTTACCTCTAAGAAGTAGAAGAGAAGGCTTTAAGGAATTTGGTTGTGCCTAGTCAGCTCACAGAATCATGAGCAAAAATATGATTGTTCTTTTAAGTCACTAAGTCTTAGGGCGATTGGTACACAGAAATCGATAACTGGACCAGGGCTTGTTATGTCACATTAGAGCAGCCAAGCTGAGAGGCACTGCAAAGACTTTCTGTACTTACATCACTGACTTCATCTCTGACCTTCCGGACATGCAGCAACATGGGCGTGTCATGGATGGTGGTGTAGCCTCGAGGCCTGGCTTTGTTGTATTCCAACTTATAAAGAATCTAAAGGAGTTTGAAAAAGCAGAGAGAGTGTTATACATCTTAATTTACAATGTAATGTAATGTAAAATTATAAATGCAAAACTTTAAAAAAATTGTTTCTAATATTATCTTATTACTTTTATTTTTTATTTTATTTATTGATTTCTTAGAGAGAGGAGGGGGAGAGAGAGAGAAAGTGGGGGAGGACCAGGAAGCATCAGCTTGTAGTTGTTGCTTCTGGTATGTGCTTTGACCAGGCAAGCCCAGGGTTCCGAACCGGCGACCTCAGTATTCCAGGTCGTCACTTTATCCACTGCGCCACCACAGGTCAAGCAAGAGTCTTTTTGAGTATGTATAAAAGAGAAAGAATGCTATAAATTCTGTGCTTTCTAGTAAGGCACCAATGCCTCTGTAATGGGATGTCTGCCAATTCGGTTGGCACAGTTCTTCACTGTAAAAGAAGTCCTAAGCGTGGCAGGATGTTCAGCACCCCCCTCTCACTCCCCTTCAACGGCAGTAGCGTCTTTCAGACATTGTGACAATCTAAAATGCTCCTGCATATTTGCAAATGCCCCCTGAGTTTGAGAATCCATTCAATGTTTCTTGTACTTACATCACTGATTTGTTTGTTGACTTTTGTGGTACGCAGGTGTTCTGGAGTGTCGACAACTGAGGTAAATTTATCCTTAGTTTTTTCATAGTTTGTCCTGTACTTGATCTAAATTGTGGAAGAGAAGAATATGTTACCTCTAAGAAGTAGGAGAGAGGGCTTTAAGAAATCTAATTTTCCTCTTGAGAGAGTCCCACAGCAAACAGGATTATTATACAGGCCACAGATGTGGGGGCGGGGGGCATGCTTTCTCTTTACATACAGACTGAAAATATTTAACACAAACCTGTATTTGATAGCTATTGTGTAGTAGAGTGAGCAAGTAAAATAATAATAATAATAATAATGATAATTTTCATATATTTTATACATGTGGAAACTGAGGCCCCCAGGGGTTATGAGACTAAGCTAAGGGCACATACAGACTGAGTCTCAGAGCCAGTAGCAGACCCTTGTTCTCTGGATGCTAATTAGCAATGATTCAGTGACAATACAGGGTGGGCAAATGTAGATTTATGGTTGTTCATATGGAAAATAATATATACAATAATTAATAAAGAATAATATAGGAATAAATTCCATGTTTTGTGTACCCACAACTGCAAACCTACTTTTGTCCAATCCTGTATGCTACATTGAATATGTGTGACCTCTTAAGCAGTGGTGGGATTCAAATAATTTAACAACTGGTTCTCTGCCCTAAGACCGTTTTAAGTATAAAAAAATGCATTTAATACTTAAATAAGAACAATAAAAGAGGTACACAAAGCTAGATTATGTTATAAGGAGTTTTAAAATATTAATGAAAAAATATTAATACCTGACAAAAAACTGTACAAGTTGTCACCCTCTGGTTGTTGGGCACTTTTTCTCTTTACAGTATAAGTTGGTTTACTGAAGTAACTAACACGAGGGAATTAAAGTGTAGTATTTCATCAAAGGTATAATGAGTTTTATGAAATGAATAAATAAATATTACAAGCATAGTTCCATCATATTTTTTTCACCTATAGACGGAATGAACATTACTACAGGTGCTTAGAAAATGCTGTTGCACAGATGAATGTTAAAGAAGAGTAAGGAATGTAAATCTGTGATTTCCACATTGGGTGGCTGCCCGTGCGCCCACCGTAGAGAGAACCCTGATGACAAGTGCCATTTTAACAGCCGGTTCACCGAACTCAACCAAAGAGTAGGTATCGGTTCTACTGAACTGGAGCAAACTGACTGAATCCCACCACTGCTCTTAAGGAACGTTTTCATAGCAAAGATAAAGTAGGTGTAAAATTTAAAAATGAGTATATACAGTTTAAAGTATTTATCACTTTAAAAAAAATTCATTATTGTAATTTCCAAGTAATTTTTTTTCATGCATATGAACTGTTTCAAGCAGTGCAGATACAGAAAACACAACAAAATTTCATGCACAACTATTTGATATCATATCAGGACAAAAAAAGTGGCTGGTAAATAGAATATTCTTAGCCAGACCTCATCGCCCTCATTTCATGTGTTGATTTGATGTCAAACTAAAGTGATAAACAATTTCCTAATACAAAAGATCGATTGGAAATTTATTTTTGTATGGGAACAATGGCATTTTATTAACATTGTATCTGGTAGTAAAGCAATTATCACCATTTTTTGCTGCTTCAAAATTGCCTTTCAGCATATGATGGAAAGGTGGTGGTGTGTGCTCCTGCTGACCTTGGAGGAAGGTCATGTTACTCAGCAACGTTGTTAATAAGTGTGTGAGAGTACAGATATGCTGGAAATTACCGAGCAGATTCAGCATCAAACTCAACAGGGGCCATGAATACAGTATTCAAAGAGCTGTACTGTAATCTTTGTCTCTCTTAAGTGGTACACTTGTAGTGATTATTGAACAATGGCCAAATTAGATGAAGACATATTTAATATTCAGCTCTTTTAAATGCTGTTGAATCTACTTAATATCCTCAATCTCTTAGGAATTGATTCAGGGAGTAAATATTGAGAAATATAAGTTAATGTTATACTGATTTGGAAATAAAATTTGGAAAAGTCTCAGTTAATCTTCCTAGGAGTTCTGAAAGTGTCAGGTGACATACAGGTGGTGGCTACTGCATCTTCACCATTGGCCACATCTAGAGTTCATTACAATGAATCAGTATTTATGCAGCTTTATCATGGGAAGCCAGCTTGGGCAGGGGGCAAGAGGCAGGGGGCAGGGGAAGGACATCAAGGAAAGCATAAAGGCGAACACCCCCAAGGCTTCTAGAGCTCTTCTTCACATCACATCTGAAATTACCTGGCTCCACATGTATGTGTTGTACAGGGCAGTCAACATATCTGGGCGCAGAAGTTCATTACATCCTTGTTTCAGAAGCATCTTGGCACTAGATTTATATTTTCTCTGTTCATGCAAAGAGCAGTGAAGCACAAAAGAGACTTAAGAACGTGGCTCTATATCCCAGTCACCTCTGAGTGAAGAGATGTAGGCAGACACACTTTATGTACTCACATAATACGTGTGGGTGAAGGCACCAAATACATTACAATGCCAAGCAGAATGACTGCAATACTTGCAGTTGACCATTTATAGTCCTTGTGAGTGGGGAATGACATAGCTAGTGCCCCCAAAATTCCTTATAGGAAAAAAGATATCATTGGAGAAGAAAAATATGGTAGAAAGTTCTGTCTACTTTTCTTCCATCAATTTGTTTTTGCATTTGCAACTCGGTTTGCAATTTACAATTGCAGGTTATAAACAGGCCTTCCAGAAGAACAAAGGGTGGAAGGACCCAGCTTTTCTTTCCCCTTCACCACAGCACATGTGAGGACACAGAGCATGGACTGGCACACTCAAATAGCTCATGGGCTCTTTGGGTGGCTAGACAGATACTTAGAAACAGGACATCCCAATATCATAGGCAGAACCTATGACATCCTTGCAGCAGACAGACGACACCTCATGAGAAACCTGGAGCACAATCCTGCCTGGGCCATCCAAACAGCCCCATCACAGTACCTGACTGATCTGGTCGCCTGCGATCTTAGCCAGCAGATGTCTAGGCTCATCGACTACCAGGTGGTATTTATCTTTCCGCTGCTCATAATCAGCTCTGTATTTTTTCTGCTCAGACATCAGATCAAATTATAGCAAGAGTACAATTTCAAGACTACACAGAAATGTCCCAAGATAATCACTCCAGAGAGCCAGTAATATGTCATTTTGGCAGATGGACTCCCAAGTCATCCAGAGTAGTAAACACAGGGAGGCAAAGAAAGTCAAGTGAAGGAAGATGGCGAAGGCTGGGGAGGCTAGATGACATTTGTGACCCCAAAATTGGAGTGCCTTGTGTCTAAACATTTCCCCTTCTACACAATGATGCCATTCGCAATGTTAGGATTTATGGCACCTTACATTGTGTTTAAAATAAGGCATTGATAATCTATAGGTCTACTATATAAGGCTGTGAGAATAAAAAAGAATATTCATGAAAAATTCTAATAGTCTTCTAATACTAGTTAATTTATTTGATTAGAAAAGAGACCTGAAAATCCATTGTGAATGTGGAAAATAGAAACTATATCAAGACTATATTTTAGGAAGCTACTAACAGTAATTCTTCAGAGCTGCCCCACCTGGAAATCTACTGAAAATGAACAAAATCAATTTAACAACAATGAAAAAGTCATATATTGAAATAAATATATCATTGGCAACATTTCAATTTTTAGGTACATTTTGCTAATTTTCTAACATTGTTTTTTAATTTATATAAATTTGTGGAAATCCAAAGACAGGAAATTAAATATAAAACCATCCAAAGGTAAGTTAATTTATAGCTTACTTATTTCAGTCATTTTAGGTTAAATTTAACTTAAATTATTACAAAGACAGTTACAGGGAAGACTGAGAAGAACATGAAGGAATATTCTGGGTACAAATGGATACTCTCTTTACCAATGGCTGAGTAACGATGGCAATACAATTGAATGGTGAGTCATAACTATCCCCATAGGGGTGGCTTTGTAACCTCCATCATTTCTGTGCCATAATAAGGGATACTAAATTAACTTTGAACCTCTATGTCTTCCAAATACACAATATCATGTTTAAAGGAGTTTATCTGATAGTCAACAAAATCCTTTACTCCCTTGCTCTCATCACCCAAAGGCTGTGCTGCCCCACCCTAGTGTGAGCAGGGGTGATGATGGCTGTGGTTCTCACACCACACACAGTCCCTCCCCTTGTTCTTATTCGGGCTTTTGGCAGAGCCCATCAGATGGTGACTTTATAAGAGTCTTTCCAAATCTTTACCTTGAATCAGCACTTAGAATGGCTTTCTTGTCATTTTATTTATTGGGTTATAATCAAATAACTCTATAGACTTCTTAAAGGAACTGAATAGGTATAACTGGGTTCGGTCATACATACCTCATTTGTCAATTGAGTTGCATACTTGAAATGCCTATTGATTGGACAATCGGCTTCATACTTGAAATTTGACTTCGTTCTTTCAAATACTTCTTTATACTTGTACTAGAGAAAACAGAATGTGGTTACTTGATAGCAGGCTATTATCTTAAAAACGAGACATACCATTTATCTTATACAATTGCGACCATTTATTCATGGAGTTAACAAGTAATGACTGAATGATTACTCTGTCTCCCAAGGCAACGAAGGGTATATGCATCTGGATTTATTGAAAACTCACTCTAAAGTATATACTTTTATTGAATAGATGACAAACAGATCTATTTTTCAAATTAGACAAAAATCCAAGTAATTTCTTCCCTTGTTTCTACATATTATAAAGATTATTATTTTACTTTGAAGTTATTATCATGTGGCATTTTTCAAGGCCATTAATTTGAAATTATTTTCCAGTAATTAATCAGATAGTCATATTTTAGGACAGGGGTGGGCTATCATTTAAACCACCAATTATTTTTAAATGGCCCCATGAACTAAGAATGTTGTGTGTATTTGTGTATCTTTTACCAATTTCAAGGAATTGTAAACAAGAAATATGTGACAGAATAAATGTGGCTCACAAAGTCTGAAATATATGTTATTTGGCACTTTTAAGAAAAGTTGACTGACTCCTATTTTAGAACTCAAAGGAAGCTAATCCAACTGCTTTATTTTGAAAATAGGAAAACGAGGCCATAAAAGCAGTCATTTGCCTCAAGTCAGACATCAAGTTTGTGGATTAAAATAATCCCACTTTATATTTGCTACCATGTCCACTCTAACAAGGTGGGTTACCAGAGACATTATTAACAGGGAGGGAATTCTGGCAGTGACATGAGGAGTTGTACTGAAATGATCATTCATCAACTTCCAATAAATGATATAAACAAATGATGGCCACAGTCAATGAGGTCAGTACTAAAAACAGTTTTGAGACGTCATTTTGGCAGAGCCCATCAGATGGTGAGCAATTCAGTATGTGCTCCACTACAGGGGCTAGAAGCAGGGATAAGGGTGGCAATATGAAAAGGTTGGATCCTCAGTGCTAATTCTCTTTGTGGGCACTGAAATATGTTAAACGGATGTGGCCATTATTTTTGGGTAGTTATACCTTGCTGTAGAGAGCCTTGTTCTGTTCAGCCAGAGTGAAGTCAGGGGTATCGTAGGCATAGCAACCAATGCCTTTAAGCCAGGTCAAATCTTCTTTGTATTTTACCTGGTAGAAGAATATCATCAAGGAGTGGTAAGAATCTATGTCTAAATAGCAATAGGTTAGGACTGATACAAATGGAACAAATAGAAACTGACCAGTGAGACATATAGAATAATAAGGTATTATATCAGTTTTTTAAGAGAAGTTTTCAGTAATATGATTTCTGCCCATTTTATGGTATATTTTTATGTTATATATAAACATTTTTATTTTTAATACTAATTAAAGCAATTCAGATCTAACAGGTATATTTTCCTAAAGAGAATATCATTAACTTGGCAGCTGTATTTTCATATAGAGAGCTGAAGTATCTTTCTTAGTGAGCATTGTTATGTGTCTTAATTACTTCATGAAGTTGTCTCTTCAATTGACCAAAATAGGTTATTGGTTAGATGAAGTATATCTCTTCCGGACACTCAACATGATATAATATATTTACAAGAAAAATATAGGTTTATAAATTTGAATATATTTTGTCTCTACCTCTCTCCCAAGTTGAAGTTCACTCACTTATCAATGAGTTTTAAGATTCAAGTATCAATACATAAGAACTAACATTGACTCAAAGGTTTAATCAGTTTTTATGCAGTGTTTGATCCCCTAAGTCATATGGGCATAAGAATTTATATGTAAAAATGGGAGCTTTGAAGACTCACATCACTGATTGCATCAGTGACTGCCCGATGGTGGAAATGCTCTGGGCGATCAGGAATGGACCTCCAGATTCCCAACTGGCTCATGTAGTTCTCCTTGTATTTCACCTGTGGTAAAAACACAAAGACGGGTATAAAATCTTACCATAGATTAATGTAAAAACATCTACTTATCTCCAGAAAGTATTAGAAAGGAGAGGATCTTTTTTAAAATTGACGGCGGGTTACTGTGCCGCACCCAAGCAGAAATATGGAGGGACGTACTTTGCTGATGTCGTCGGTGACTTTGCGGTGATAAACAATGTCCAGAGCATCCTTCACAGTGTGGTATTTCCCTTTGGTCTTCTGAAATGTTTCTTTGTAGCGCAGCTGGAAAGGGGAAAATGCACATGGCCCATGAAGGATTACTGAGTTAAATAACTGAGGTCTTTTAAGCTTGAACTCTCTGGAGTTTTCTCTCTAAGGTTTTCTCATGAATACATTTAGAAGAGATTTAAAAACTCATTTCAAATCCTAAAAGAGAGAAAGGACATGAAGAAGAACCTAATATAATCTGAGTAAAATATAGAGTTTAGTTCATTATATATTAATATTGGTTCATTGATTTTGACCAATATACAAGGCTAGTGTAAGGTGTTAATAGGGGAGAGTAGGCATAGACTGTAAGGCAATTCTGTATTATTTTTCAATTTTTCTGTAAACCTAAACCTACTTAAATAAAAAGTTTCCTTAAATGTAAAACATACAAGCAAAAAGCCCATTTGAGAGGAGGGAAAAAGAACCCAAACGTAACCTGTTGAGCCCGAGACATAGTGGGGTACTTGGAAGGAGGAGAGAGACTTTGTTTCTACCTTCCGGTATTAAAATGTGTTCTCCATGAAGCAGTTCTGAAATTTTATTTCATTATTTTCTTTATCTTTGTCATATTTCAAGAGACAACAACTCTTACTTTAACCTAAGAATATCATGGAAGCTTTATCCCATCTATATAAGATGGGTACTTTTCCAAGCAGTCACTTCTAAAATATCTTTTCTTTTTGGGTAGCTGAGGAAACACAGGATACAAGATGTCTTTTCTTTAGCTTTGTTTTTCAGATGGATAATCTCATGAGATTGCTTACCTCTACTTGTCAGGATAACCACAGAGGAACGGCTAAACTTAATGCTACGTACCACCCTTGCTACGTTGGACTAGTTTAAAGGTTAGAGTTATTGGTTTGGTATTGACAGAGCCCTAGGCATGGGGCTGGCCAGTTGGGGCATAATGAACTCCAGGGGCCAATTTCACAGGGTGGCCACCCCAAAAGTGGTGATACAGAGGAAGTTTGCTTCAAATTAATATTCAGTGGTAACTCTGCATTGATAAAGATGGGGATGTCACAAGGAGACTAAAAATATCTTAGGGGATAGATTTGGAGGGTAGCATATAATTTTCCCAGCTTATATTTGAAGTAAATTGGCACTGTCTCTTTCCAACTAGCAGACTCCTTTCAGCTCCAAATAATAATTTCTGAAAAAATTAGGGAACTGAGATATTGTTCCAATTTGCTGTACCCTCTCACGTTTCTGTTTGGGGATTAGTATAATTACTCCAAGATGCCTTGAAATCCCAGAGCTATGTTGCTAAGTTGAGGGGTTATGAGATTGATTGAGCTTTTATTGTTTTTTGTTTTGGTTGAGTTTATGTCCCGACATGGCCAGTCCTCTAGGGTTATGGTTCTGGCAGTGGGTCCATTCACTTACAGTTGGAGTCTGAAACACAAAACTGGTAAGGACTGGCCTTCTACTCTGAGTTCATTAATTTCATGTCTTTGTTGACAGATAACCCCATTACCATTAACAGGCAGTGTTGTCCTTTATCATGTGATATGGAAGTAAAAGTCTGTCCCTCTTAATTCTAACAAACGTTTCATTTACACTATTTAGATAATCAAGAGAAGAAAGGGAACAAACATTTCCTGAAGAGTAATTAAGAGAACTGCCCCATGTGAGAAACATTGTCTTGTTTAGTCTAATTTAATTATCACAATTCTTATCCTGATTCCACATACAAGAAAACAGTCTCAGAAAAATTAGATAAGGTTTACAGAGCCATACAGCAGACAAGTGACAGTATCAGGATTTAAAACCATGTTTGGCTGACTCCAAGAACATGATTTTATAGGTAACAACTAGTTATCAAGTAACCCTAAGAACTTCTAGTAAACAATCACAAGAAGGGGTCATTATTCTTCCTAGAAGAGCAATGAGAAGAGTCATAGGCTTTTTGATCTCTCAACATTACTCTTAGCTACTACTTTGCCTGAATGGTATCGTTTGTGCCTATGTGTTGTTGGGTTTTTTCTTCTTCTTAAGTTTTGGGCTTTTTTCCTGGTCCATGTTGTGGGTCAGGACTTTGAAGTACAGATAAGACTGTAATATCTCCGTTTCTTAGGTCCCAACCTCAGCTCTCCCTATCACAATGGAAGGAAGAAGGAAAGAAGGAAGGGATGCCTACGTCACTGGCGTTCCAGTAAGCCTTCTTGGCTCTGATGAGGACTGGTGTATCTGGAACCGGGGTGTACTTGTCCTTCATCTTTTCATATTGAAACTTGTACTTTTTCTAAGAAATAAAGATAGAAGAGAGAGACAAACTTCAGTTCAATTGCTTTCATTCTTCACAACTCATAACCATGTCACAAATCCTCTCTAGGGACACAATGCACTGTGCTCATTAGGAGAATGGCTCTGCCTTCTGTTCCTGATGCTGCTGAGCCCAGTTTATGAACATGAGCTCTCCCATCAGAGGCAGCAGAGGAAGGTTTTAATGAAGGGTATTTTTCTTCAACTCGGTGCCTTGGTGCCACATTGCCCACTTACCTCACTGACCATGTCCTTCACGTCTTTAGCATGCTTCAAGGCTGTGGTCTGGTTTCCAGCGTGATGATGGGGTCTCTCTTTAGTGGCAAGTTCAACATATAGATACTAGATAATCAGAATAGGGATCGGATGTTATAGAGAGAAAACATTTCTTATTTACTACTCAGTCTTCTTTATTCAGCAGGTGTAAACATATTCACACTCCAGTTGTCTAATAGTCTGTGGCTGAGTATATGTCAATCTAAACCTATATAATAAATAATGCCGATAGAAGAACCAGAGGATTCTGACAGATCCTTCAACATATTTTCCCCCATTTTTTGCCTAAATGCCTGAAATGTAGTTTCATTCATCTATGACAACAGATAGGTCTTATAGAATGAATCAGCAACTTATTTTCAGTACCTAGAGTCCACAGAACTCTCATCCAATGACAGAGGTGTAAAAACTTGAAAAAGAAGATGTGGCATTACCCCCTCATGTAGAACAAACTGTAGTTATGATAACCTAAACAAACATTGCCTCTTGAAATTCATAGGCATGCGATTGCATCAAGGGCAACCTCGTGCCAGAGGCTGCTATTGACCAGAAGTGGTCAGGCACACACAACCACTCCTGTGATGCCAGCACAGAAGGTTTATGAATCTTAGTTTATTAATCTTACCTGACTCTGAAGCTTCTGCCCTTGCTTGGCTCTTAACAGATCAGGAGTATCAGGAACTGAAGTGAAGACTGACTTCTGCTTCTTGCCTGCAGCTCTGTACACCAGCTGGACATAAAACAGTCATCACCATCATTTCTGCTTCATCAACATGTTCTTCGCAGATGCCTTCATTGCTTACTTCATGGAAGAAGCAGGGGCCCTCCCACTGTAACATTATCAGTTTCTTCTTCCAGTAAACCAACAATTTATTTACCTGCATAGGCTTTCGTTACTTTCCCCCCCTTCTAACAAAATACATTCTGTAGCCTCTCCAAGATTCAAGCCTCCTGCTGTGATCTTGGTCCCTTCTCTCCTGTCCCTTCCAGGACACTGTTCCAGCTGTTATCCCCTTCTTCTTCATATCTTCAACCCTCTTGTTTTTCTGATCTGCCCACTTCATCTGCAAATGGACTCAAGTCTCTTTCTTCATTAAGCTTTTTCCAACCTCTACCAATGGCCTTGTTTCTCTTTTACAACCAAGCAGCTAAGTGTTTGTTCTTTTTCTTTCTTTTGATTAATTTCTCAAGGCGATAAGTTTGGCTTCCCCCCAACCACTGCAATGAAATCACTCTCAGTAAGATTACCAAAACCTCTATACTTGCCAAATCCAAGAATGCTCCTTTGTAGCAACTGAAACTGCTGAGCAGTTTCATTCTTGAAAACTCTCTTCTCTGCCTTTACCATCCCACCATTCTCCCCTACGTGCTTGGGGAGCAACTTCCTTCTCAGCTTTCTTCTATGGTTCTGCCCTCTCCTGAAGGCTGCTATTCTCTGGAGTCAGGGTCAGCTCCATTCACCAGATATATTCTCCTTGAATGACCTCATTTGTACCAGGGCCTCAACCATTAATTTGAGACCAATTACATCCAAATCTGTATATCCAGTGTCTTCCCTGAGCTATAGACCCAAACAGAGCAGTGTGCCACTGAAGACTTTTAAAAGGACGCTACCATGATTAGGGCTCCCGATAGCAGAAATGAAAAAAAGAACAACTTTTGAAATAATTCAGTTTGTAGACTATAATAATAGTATAAGATAGAAGGACTTTCTAATCTATAAAATCAGGTAAACTCTCGGCAGTCCTAGTCATAGATTGAGCAAGTATCAATAGCCTCATCTTATTAAAAGGGGACATAATAAGTAAACGGAGGCAAAGTGAGATCAGCTAACTTGCTTCCACATGGTGGTGACTCTCTAGTTAAAGGCAGAGGGGAGATCTTTGCCTAGTATAGTTGCCTAAAAAATGATCCCTAGAGGAACACATCCCTTGTAGTGACAGGTTTGGCATCCTTACCTCACTCAGGTGTGTCTTCAGTTCCTGAACTGTTCTGTATTCTGGAGTGTCAAGCACCACTTTGTATTTGTCTCTCATCTTCCTTGCATTGTCAGTGTACAGGTAGTTAGACTTAAAAAAATACAGAAATAGAAGTTGATTCATCAATTAAGGAAATGCATGTCACGGTCACACATTGTCTTTCAAATGGCCGGTATGTGCAAGTCAAGCTGACCCTCTATGTACTCTGGATGTCTTCCCAGGAGGGAACAAAAACAATTCTCACCGACCTAAGCTCATTGCCTTTCCTAGGAGGCACGGATCAGCTTAACAGGGTCATGATTTGCTCAAGTAGGTTAATGGCACTTTTCCCTTTAAAAGTAGCTGCAGGCCAAGATTCTTTCTGCCCGGGTCCTTGAAGCCACGTGTTGTGAAGACTGGAGACAGGCACTCACCCAGAGCTTCCGCAGGTGCCGAGAGCGGACCATGTCGGGAGTGTCCATCAGGAAGCAGCCTATTCCCTTCAGGACCTGCAAGTCCTCTTTGTATTTAATCTGTGTGGCAGAAATAGAATATAGCTAGTCATGAGCAAAAATAAATCCAGAATAAATAAGACAGAGTAGTGACAAAATTTTATTGATATATCTTTCATTTTAATTCAACACATGCACCTTGTACTCTTAGTTCGCTTAACACATAAGTAAATCACAGATTTTTAAATTTAAACCTTTAACCCTGAGCTGAGGAGAGGACATGCTACTATTTTATTACTGTATCTATGGGAGAAGAGCCTAGATGAAATGAAATGGTCTTTTAAAAGAAGGAAATATCCAACGAGGAAAAGAAAATAGCACCAGAAACTTGCTTAAGGTGGTGAAAGTAGGGATAAACAATAGAAAGGTATAAATATGACTCGAAACAGGCCACTTAGAGAGTTGGTAATGATTCAGGGTTGAAGAATAGTGGCCATAAATTCTTGTATTTCCCAAGTAGTCCTCTTACCACTGTTTCCAAACCTGGTAAAATGTGGCTTCCTGCTTCCACACTATTTCACCTCCAACTTGCACACTTAGTTTAGAAGTACTTACTGGAAAAGGCTATTACTCAAAGACCACTGGTCAGCTTAAATGCTGAAAGAAGCCAGCCTCCCGGTAAGTCTTCCAGAAAGATTCTATGAGATGCTTACGTCACTGGTGATGTCTCCCACATAACGGCAATGGAGCACATGGGGTGTGTATGGCAGTGATATCATGTGGCCCTGCATCTTGAAGAAGTCTGATTTGTAGATCAACTAAAGAAAAAAATGTCCAGAAATATACATATTAGAGACTGAATGGCTGACAATCACCCCTGGGTTCCCTGGCCTCCCTTCTCACCTAAGAAAATACTCACCTCACTGACAGCCTCTTGTGTCTTCTTGACTTGGCGGATTTCAGGTGTGTCGGGGGTTGTATGAATCTTGTCCTTTAGTTTGTGGTACAGTTGTCGATACAGTCTCTACATTGGAGGAAACATCGTTTCAGGTGGTTAGTGTGGGATATTGACTGATCAAAAGAACATATTTTACTTAAAGAGCAATGAGAGGCCTGGCTTGTCATGGTGCAGTGGATAGAGCATGGACCTGGAACACGGAAGTCACTGGTTCAAAACCCTGGTTTGCCCGGTCAAGGGACATACGATAAGCAATCAATGAACAACTAGAGTGAAGCAACTAGATACTTCTTGTCCCCCCCCCTTCTCTCTGTAAAATCAATAAAAAAAAAAAGAGCTATGAGATGAGAGATTGAGGATATAGAAAATGATTTAGATTATGAACAAAAAAAGAAAATAATATTTTATTTAGGTGAAGAATTTTGAGCACAAAGTCTTCCATTTTCTATCAAATGGTTGAATAGTGGATCAGATATACAAACTAATAGTTCATGTAGAAAACTAGGGTGATGAATGAGATTAAAATACAAATTTATTAAAGATTTTTTAATTCAAATGTCAAAAGATGAAATTAATCTGCATTATAATTTATGAGAGTTTTTACAGTGGCATTTTTTTTGACAGAGATAGAGAGTCAGAGAGAGGGACAGATAGGGATAGAGAGACGGGAAGGGAGAGAGATGAGAAGCATCAATTCTTCATTGCAGCACCTTCATTGTTCATTGATTGCTTTCTCATATGTGCCTTGACCAGGGGGCTACAGTAGAGCGAGTGACTCCTTGCTTAAGCCAGCATCCTTGGGCTTCAAGTCAGCGAACTTTGGGCTCAAACCAGCAACCATGGGGCCATGTCTATGATCCCATGCTCAAGCCAGCAACCCCATGCTCAAGCTGGTGAGCCCGTGCTCAAACTGGCGACCTCAGGGTTTCGAACCTGGGTCCTCCATGTCCCACTTTGATGCTCTATCCACTGTGCCACCACCTGGTCAGATTACAATGACATTTCTAAATATAGAAAAACATTGTCATGGGATACCAGTATCAAACTGTGACAAAGAAGACCCCTTTACTATTTGCTGATGTGTAAATTTATAGCTGAAATACAATAAATTTTTAATGCATTTCAAACAAAGCCATAGTCTTTGAAACTCAGTATTCTCCCCACAGAATTAGAATTCACAGTACCTCACTGGTAACATCGTTGACCCTCCGGACATTGACAAATGGAACATCATTGGGGCCAAGTGTATACCCATTTGCCTTGATGTGTTCATAAACTTCTTTGTACTTGAACTGCAAAAGCAAAGTCAGGATGAGATCACAGATGGGTAAACAAAGAGAAGAATCACATTTCTCAAATAGAAAAGAGCTGCCACTTTCACTTGAAGATTATTCTCTAAGCATAAGGAAAAGTCATTGACAAAATTTCAATAATCTGAATCTTGAAAATTATTTTGTTGGCTAATAAAGGCAGGTCCAGAAAGCAATAAAATTTAAGGTTGCCTCAATGAAATCTGTTTGTAGGGAGGCATAAAAAAATGCAAAAAGCCCTTATATTTTTAGCCTCCATATGGCCAGTAAATTAAGAAATGCAAAGAAGAAGTAGGAGAATATTTCAAAGACTGATGAATAGCTTTACGAATTGATATTGGATCCTGCTTGGCCAGCAGTTTGATTCCAGGACTCTGAAGGGCAACATGGAAGGGACATCCCAGTGGGGGGCCTTAGCCGGTTTGCACCGGTTCGGTAGACCGGTTTGGTGAACTGGTTGTTAAAATGGCACTGGTAATCAGGGTTCTCTCTAAGATGGGCGCCTGGGCAGCTGCCCAATGTGGAAACCACAGATTTACATTCCTTACTCTTGTTTAACATGCATCTGTACAACAGCGTATTCTAGGCGCCTGTAATAATGTTCATTCCATCCATAGGTAAAAAAGGTTGCTAGTGAGGACGCCAATCAGAAGCAATATGGAAATATCTTAAATAACAGCTTTATTGTTTTTTGTCAGGTATTATTTAATATTTTTTCATTAATATTTAAAAACTCTTTCTTATAAAATAATCTAGTTTTGTGTACCTCTTTTATTATTTTTATTTAAGTATTAAATGCATGAAATAATAAACTACCTTTCAGTATATTGTTTTTTTATACTTAAAACGGTTATTAGGGCCAGAGAACCGGTTGTTAAATTATTTGAATCCCACCACTGGGAGAGCCTATTCTTCAGCTGATAGTTTCAGCTGTATATGGTCTAGACTAGACTCTATAGGCTAGTATCACTGGGATAAACAAAACTTTCCTAGGCCTTGTCCTTCAGGTGAATGGTGTCAAGTCCCAATGCGGCAATTTTAACATAATCAAATGTCAAAATAATCTGGAGATGTTTTCTCTGAGTATATGTACTCTAATTGATCAGTGTCAACCTGTTAAAATTAATTGTCTAAATAAAATTTTAAAAAATTTAAAAATAAATAACTAAATAAAAAGTGGGGAAGGTTGGTCAGAGCTAACGCCTAGGCAAGCTACAGGTAGTGAGAGCCTACCTATTCCTCTGAGCTTTCTGTGAAATGGGTACAGAGGGTAAGTAGTGAGGCAAGTACCTGAGCCAGCAGCCAGGCAAGAAATTCTTTCCTTGCACAGAAATGTACAGTGATGTATCTTTTTCAATGGAACATTGCAGGAGGAAGACAATACTACTGTCACACATCAGTAGCGAATGTGTGATTTAAATTTCCAGTACATGGCTCGGGGATCGTTCAGGATGCTTTTGTGCCAAAGCCAGCAGAAGTAGAAGCACCATGGCAGCCGTGAGACCCACGCCAAGGTAACTGAGTCACGCAGGTGTCATCCCACAGAGGTTCTATGTTAACACACTGGGCTGTGCCCAACTAAAGGAGCACGCCAATTCCACAGCGCCCTTGGGAAACATGCTATCTCCCTCCTCTGCTCTTATCATTGTATCAGTTGAGTCTTTGGGGTGGGATGGGGGGTTGAGAATGGACTATTAGTGAATATTAGTGCCCACTCCCACTTCAGACCACATCTTAATGCGGAGGAGAGCACTCACATAACTGCTCATGTATTGGGCATCCTTGGAGTGTTTGAAGTGAGGAGTGTCCACGGGAAGGCTGTATCCAGTAGGCAGGGAGCGCTTGCCAGCATCTCGGTACATATTCTGCCGAATGAGGAGGAAAGGGTTAAAGGACGTCTACATCAGATAACTGACCTATGTTAAACAAGCTCCATCCAGCTCACATGAGGTTTCCAATTAAAAACTTAAAGTACTTACCGGTATGCTTACTGAATTGGTTTCAGAAAGAGATAAAATAAGTTCTGAGAGTTAAGAAATTATCAAATTACTCTTAATCAATTGTTTTTGAAAAAGAGAGCAATTAATATGGAGATTTACAGAAACGGATTCTTCTATGCTTCTGAACATAAGCCTAACTGGCTTCATGGCAATGAGCAAGGATTGGGATAAGCAGAGAAAACTGGTTGCCAAGTGCTATCTCTGTTCATAACCACACTCTTAGGTGATATTCAAGCTGGCATCAATCTCAGAGGAAGTCATAATTATAAAGCACATTTTTGGAATCCCATCTTTCTCTATAAACACAGCTTCAGTGTCAGACTAAGACATGGGCAGGATGCTTTTATTCCTGGCAAAAGTCGGAAGGAGTTTCTACCTGTGACCTCAGTCTGTCTCTCAGGGGAGGAAGCTACAAGAGTAAAAACAGTATTAAAAATATATTGTATATATATATTTTATGTGAGAGGAGGGGAAATAGCGAGGCAGACTCCTGCACAGACCCTGATGAGAATTTACTTGGCAACCCCACCTAGGGCCAATGCTTGAGTACCAAGCTATTTTTAGTGCCTGAAGCCAATATACTCCAACAGAGCTATCTTCAGCACCTGGGGCCACACTCAAACCAATCAAGTCACTGGCTGCGGGAGGAAAAGAGGCAGAGAAGGGGGAGAGTGATGGGTATTTAAAATATTAAAAATCAAATTACTTCAATATAGGATAGTAGTACTGAAGGTTTGAAAACAAAATAGCAGCATCAGGTAACACAAAATAGAGATATTAAATGTGCAAGTGGAATCCACATTTTTCTTGTCTGAATTTCAACAGCAATTTCTAGTTGTATCTGTTATCTCTTATTGTTAATAGAATTTTATGATTATATGTCTCATCTTTGCCATCTTGATTTTAAGCTTTTTGAGAACAGAAATATTAGAGTGGCCTTTTTTGTAACTTGTAAACATTGCTCTAAAAATGCCCTTTGTTTGCTTAAAATGATGAACTAGCCAACCAAGAAGAAAGACAGGCTATGCCCTTAAAAAAAAATTATTATTTTTTTACCATAACTCATGTGACTGGAACAGCATGTACAGTATGGAACAGGCCAGGCTAAGAGGCTACGCAAGCTGAGGTATCTTCTATAGAAGCCAGTGACCTGGCCCTTGTAAGCTGCACCTAGAATACTCGCCGGGCACTTTGTAAGGTTCTCACTGCTCACCTCACTCTGGAGCTTATTTGCATAAAGAGCCCGGTCCAGATCCACGGTCGTTGTAGTTGGAGCCACTTTGCCTCTGACACTGTGCACGTAGTCATAGTGGTAGACAGCCTGGGTGCAGAGAGAAGCAGAAGGAGTTGATCTGGACTAATGGCAGCATTGATAGAAGGCAGCAAAGTGAATGGAAACCCAAGACACTCTCTCTCTCTCGTAAAGGGTTGCCTGCTTCCCTTTGCGTGGAGAATTCTAGCTGATAGACTACAGTGACTTGTCAGTAAAATCAGAGCTGGGGTGTGGACCCCACACTGAGAAATAACTGGAGGAGTTGGCTCAGGCATAAGAAGAGGAAGAGTGGTCATTATACCACTACATGTTAAAAAATATTTATAATAGGTCTCATGTTGTAACTCACTGGTGGGATGGTATTTATTTATTAACCTTTGGGGTTCATTTAAAAATGGGCAGCTTCATGCTTGTCCTTCCTGCTTTATACCAGGCATCAGAGTGGGCACTTTTCATCCATTTCCTCACTGTACAGATGAGGATGCTGAGGCCTGGAGGGTGATGTGCTCTTTCTTAGCTTCATCCACATCCCTAACTGCAGAGCCTGCTGCCTCCTCATGCCACTTTAGTTGGCTCTAAGTTATTAGAAGGTCTTGACAGTGACACATAACCATTGCTCTTGATACAAGTTTACAAAAAGCAACTTTGCAATCTCTGAAACAACTAGTATTTTAAAAGCTTAGATCACTTACAACCCTACCCAGGGAGCTACTTGAGCACATCAAGTTTTTAGGAAACAAGAGCAGAATCTTTTATTTTTGTTTTTCAATTATAGTTGACAGTCAGTGTTGATTTATATTAGTTTTAGGTGAAGAGCAGACTCTCAAGTAGCTTCTCAGGCACCAATTCTGGTTTCCCAGTGAGAAACGGCCAGTCACTGCCCACACTTCTGCTATTGCTGCTTGTGTTGAATGGTGGTCCCTCTCTGTACTTCTGCTCATGGTAACATCCCCAACGGGCACTTACATCACTTATTTGTTTCCTGCTTTGGACAGCCTGGACGTAGACTGGAGTATCAGTGACCAAATGGTAGTCATTCCTCGTTTTTTGAACTTGAGCTTTGTACTTGATCTGCCGAGAGGAAGAAAATAAGCCTGTGTTAGACCATTCACTATGTTAGAAATTGCTAGTTTTCACAGAAGGATTCTTTTTTAACTCATGGTTTTTACATTCATTAGTACTTATTTAACAGACCAGGATGTGCTTGAAGTTTTTGACAATTAGCATAACCAATGCTTACAGTCATTTGGAACTCCTAGAGTCTTCTAAGAGTTTTGACAATTGCTCTTCTAAGAATGTTTAAGCTTTCTTACTAAAATCTTGATTATGGTATTAATTTGCCCAGCAAATTCTCTCTTTACCAATAGAACCTGTCTATAGCATCACAAATTTCTAACAAATGAGATTTTCCTATAATGACAACCACTTGCTCATTAATGTATCCAAAAATAGCCCAAAGGGCAGAGAGGAGAGCCATGTGTCCCTTCTCCCCCAGAACACAACAGGCTAGCTTAACTGCGTGTCGACCAGGAGTGCTGCATGCACTCCTGGGAAATGGCTGCTTTCTATTCCTCACCACCTTCCTTTAGCTCAGCCATCCTCACCACCATTTAAGACACATCTGGTCTGTGACAATGTCCTCAGTTTACACACTCTCTTCTTGACTCTAGACTACGTAAAGAAGAAAACATACATAACCGCCCCCCACCCCAATACAAAGGCACACTCACATCATTGCGCAGGTCGTAAGCATGCTTGGCATGGAGAATTTCAGGAGTGTCCCAGACATAGCAACCAATGCCTTTCAGCCAGTTGAGGTCATCCTTGTACACAATCTACAGAATCGAAACAGATGAAGGAGATTGGCAAAGTAAAATTTGACCATAACTTTAACACCAAAGACATGGGCACCTTCAGGACTGAGGTTGACTTTGTGGAATGAAAAGCAAAAGGCACTATGCAATGAGGTCAAGGGTGTCATGCAGACATTGGCACACAGAGCCCTGCTTCCAGGGAAACCTTTGAATTCTAATTGAACCCACAGGTCTGTAGGAAAGCAATACTGGATAAAGGCTGAGGTGAAGAAATAGGCTAGTCTGCTTCTCCTCAGGGTGGGCCTGTGGGGCTGGGTGGGGTGGCCCTTCATAAGCAATGAGCTTACATCGCTGATCTGATCTGTGACACTCCTGACGTGATTGTTGATTTTCAAGTCGGGGTGGCAAATCCATTCATGGAGGCGTAGACGGTAATCAATTTCACTGACTTTCTTCTGAGAATCCTTGGCAGTAACCATCTCTACCATGTCGGGCACAATGTGGATTTTCATCTTGTTCTTTTCATATGCTGATTTGTACAGGCGCTGTGAAGTTCAAATGACATGCCACTCAGAAAATTGTGTACGGAATCATGGCAATATATGACTTCCTTATACAGCGGAGAAGTCAGGATGACCAGTTTACAAAAATCAGCTGGGGGCAGGGCAGGGACTGGAGCTTTCTGACACCTTCTATACATTTCTGTGGGCAGAAGAAGCAGCCTGGGCTGAAATAAGCCCTAGCTTCCTCAGATGTGCACAATCAGTGCCATATGCGTTCTTTAATAAAAACCATCCTCATTTAGAATGGATGACTACAGTATTTGGCTTCAATTTGAAGGAAGGCCTTCAAGATTACTTACATCAATGTTGAACTTGCCAACTCTGAGACATCGCTCTGTGTTTGGATCGTCTTCAACGCTTCTTGGTAAAGTGTAAAGAGCTTTGAACTTTTCATATTCTTCCCGATACTTTACCTACAGAGAGAAAGCACAGAGGAAGACACATAGTTTGGGAGAGTAACGGATCTATGTTGTTATAAGAGCATGAGACTTATTAGGAAGAACTCATCTCTGAGATCTGGTCAACTTGGGGTCACCGCTTCTGTGAATTCCTTTCTTCACCTGTGCACACAGGTAGAGGTACCGTAGTCGCACCTGCCACAGGTTATCTGGAGGCTTAGTTCAGACTAGATCTCAAAGAACTGTTTAAGCTGTAGAGATCTATAAAATTTCAGTTACTGGTATAATAACTATTATTATATTAATAATAATTTTAGTATACATTGGTATAAAAATGTATGTAATACTTTTATACCAATATTAGTACTGTATTGCTACTACAACTAACTCATTTCAAAGATTATGTAATTTTTTAATCTCTTGTGATCATAGCTTTTTTTCTTAGTCATAAGTGAGAGGAAAAAGGTGTTTTTCAGGAATTTTTTTGCTTTTGACAAGTCTGGTACTTAAGAGACACAATATTTGAGTTTTACCTCCTATATGTTTTTCCAAAACTACAATGCAATCAATATCTATGAGAAAACCAACTTTTAATTTATAAATTGTATTGCTTATTAATTAATGCTGCATGATTTCATGAAGTAGGAGGCAAGGCCCTTTAGGAGACTAGGATACAAACACGATAAAATAATAATTCTTTCCCAACTCAGAGGCCCACCTCTCAGTCAAAATAATGGGAGATGAGAGCATTTGCGTTAGAATTCTTGCAAAGTTCTTCACTGATTAGAAACCAACCAAAGTTCACATCAGAATTTTCCAGAACATTAACTCACATACTCCTTACATCTAACCCAATTATAAGATTGCTCAATTATAAAGAAGATAGTATCCAAAGGTACCTTTAAAAAAAACTACTGTTGGAACCCTCCTATTAAAGGATTAATTTCTCTGTGCCCCACCTTGCTCCAAAAATGAGTTGCCAAGAATCCTGCCTTTGTAACTTTTTTCATGACTTTAAAAGAACAAAAAAGTCTCTGCTAAATTATCTAAACTTTTATCTACAAACTTTCTGCTCCCAAATGAAATGTTTGCTCCTTTGCGCTAGTCTGTCTGCAGTCTTCCACATTTCATATTTAACATAACAAAGTCTTTTTTTTTAACTCTGCATCTCTAGGTCCATTAGATGGCAGTAAAATCAATAAGACTAGGTCTCTATCATTTGAAATGAATAGAATTAAAATGGTCAAATTTCATTGTCTTTATTGTAGCAGTAAGTACTCTTATCTAAAACATTTATGTTAGAGGGAACTCAAATAAACTTCAGGTGTGTGTGTGTGTGTGCATGCATGTGTGTTGATGTGCAATATAAAATAAATTTCTCACTGTGGGGATTAATGAAAAAAAAGTCTTGAGAAATACCGGTCTAAAATATTATATAAAATATTCAAAATTAAGAGGAACAAGTTTCTGAAAGAGGTAAAGTTCCTGGAAGTGAACTGGGTTTGTTAGAACGGCAGTGAAGGTTACAGGAAATTTTATAATAAATGGTTTTACTTAAGAACATTTTAGGCATAGAAGGTTAAAGAGCATAAGACTTTATAGCATATTTAAACAGCTTATGTGATTTAGGATTTTTTATTATCACAGCTATCGCTAAGGAGCTGTGCTTTACAAAAGTAGAATTTCAAAAGACTCAAAGAATTTTATGTTTCATGGTTATAAAGATAATCATTTACTTTTTAATCATTTATTCAAGGATGATGCAATGACTAGTTATCACAGTCGCTGGGCTATTTCTGTACTACCACCCACATAATTCTATTGAAAAAGAGTCCGTTTTGTGTGGTATATTATGTCTTCCATCTATCTCCACTTCTGGCTGAAACAGTATGTCCATCTATGTCATCTGCAAGCAACCAGCCTAAAAGGCTACATCTGCTTTCTTCATACGAGTGTTTGTGATTCTCCCTGGACTTCAGGGCCCTCGGGAGGAAGACGCGAGCGCACAGAGATTGTGATGCTTGTGCATCTGGAACTACTTGCTCACGGCATACTCCTCTGAAACTGCCGGGGGTACTTCTGGGCAACATATGTATCAGCCAGAAGAATCCTGGGAGTGGAGAGCAGGGGAGGGCAGAGAGTGGGTCGAAGGCTATCACATTTGCACTTGACTTACACTGCTGGCCAGGTCCTTCTGGTTCTTGGCGTGTGTCAGGGACATGGTGCTAGAAGGCAGGATGTAGCTGGTGGCTTTCACTTTTTCCCAGGTCTCCTTGTACAAGTTCTGTAGGGGTTAAAAACCTTCTTGTGAGTATGAAAAAATACATTCTGATTATCTTCTGAGCAGAAGATGTTTTCCTCTCTGTTTCTGCCCTTCTCAGTCACTTCCTAACAACCCCCGATTGTCTCACTCTGTGGATCCAAGGGCCCTAAGGGAATAACTGGTTTAACGCCACAGCCATCCTCTCATAGTCCGTTATTTTGTTCTCTCCCGTAGTATTTAACACAGTTTGATAGGTACCAGAGTTTTTGATGCCATATTGATTCTCCATAAATCTAGGAATTCCTGGTGGGTGAAAAACACTAACATTTAAAAAAAACCCACCTCTTTATCCCCCCCACTTTTATGTAGCTAGTGGGAGTTCAAAATACATTTGTTTCCACTCTTATGTATTTCTCCAGGAGAAAAGAAAACTTATGCACACACAAAAACCTATATGCAAATGTATAATATATAGCAGCTTTATTCATAATTGGCAAAAACTATACACAACTCCAATTCCTTTAATGATAAATGGATAAACAAACTATAGTATGTCCATGCAATGGAATACCATTCTGTAATAAAAAATAAATAAAC
The DNA here is from genome assembly GCF_036850765.1 of Saccopteryx bilineata. Taxonomy (NCBI): domain Eukaryota; kingdom Metazoa; phylum Chordata; class Mammalia; order Chiroptera; family Emballonuridae; genus Saccopteryx; species Saccopteryx bilineata. The sequence continues at coordinate 86,169,906 of NC_089494.1, read as the reverse complement.
TAGTGATTTATGCAGCAATGTGCATAATGCATAAATTGCTGTATAATTCCATTCACATGACATGCTGGGAAAGGTAAAACTTTGGGGATAGCAAACATCTCTGTGGATGCCAAGAGAGAGGAGAGGGCCAGCAAGAGAGAAATTCAAAAGTGATGCAGAATTTTTCTGTATCTTGACTGTGGTGGTGAATACATGACTTTAAGGTATTTATAAAAAGCCACAATACTATATATTACAAATAGTGAAATTTACTGTATGTAAATTAAAACAAAGAATCAATCAGAATGAGGGAGGGGACTAAAATGGAATACAAACTGTAACAAATAAATCTAATTGTATCACAAATGCATAACAAGACTACAGTGAAGGAAGTGGGGAAGAAAACTAATATATTTTGAAAAATGGTATTTTGACAAGATACTCTAAGGCTATCGACAAAAAAAACTATACAGAATATTGTGCTCTAGTTAGGAAATTTGATTCTGACAGGGATATAAGGTAGTAATTCTGAAATGTTTGATGTGCATACCAGAGTTGCACAGATAAGTAAATATATCATAGATAATGGTGGCAACGCTTATTTTTATTTTTTTGTTTTTTTTGTTTTTTTGTTTTGTTTTGTTTTAATTTTTTAAATTCATTTTAGAGAGGAGAGAGAAAGGGAGAGAGAGAGACAGAGAGGGAGAGAGAGAGGAGAGACAGAGAGAGAAGGTGGGGAGGAGCTGGAAGCATCAACTCCCATATGTGCCTTGACCAGGCAAGCCCAGGGTTTTGAACCAGCAACCTCAGCACTTCCAGGTCGACGCTTTATCCACTGCGCCACCACAGGTCAGGCAACGATTTTTATTGAAAAGGAAAAAGAAAGTTAAAACTTGGACAAAGGAGTTACAAAGAAGGAAAGGAGAAGTCTCGGATGCACTCTGTGGTGCTGAACTGCATTGGAGGTATCACTATGAACTCATTGTTTGACGTCCAGGAGCAATGAGCACACGCAGTGCTTACATCTTGGTTTGGAAGTATCATGCTCAATAAATAAATGAGGAGAGTTGGTGGATTCTAGGTCTGGAACAGGGAAAATACAAGAGTAGCCTGGAACATCTTGCGGTGCCAGGAAGGAAGTGCTCAAAAAACACAATGATGGGCTAGGTTGGGGGACACAGGAGCCACCCTGAAAGAGCTGCCAGTGGCCGAAGTTAAAACAATATGAGTAACAAAATAAATAACAATAGTATTAAACTACAGCCCACAGAATAAAATAACCATTCATGATCCTATGCTGATATAAACAAATAAACAAATAAGCAAGCAGGGGAGAAGGAATGGTGTCCCTTACAGAAGAATTCCAATTAATAAATGTAGGAGGACTGAGGGAAACAAAATCACCAACAGCTATATTTCACAGTAATGATTGTAAGCAAGATCCATCAATGGATGCTAAACTACTTGAGGAGAAACAGGATATTTGCATAGACCCAAAGGATCTCCTCCAAGACATTTACTAACAATGAAGGGAAAAATAGTAACCATATAAGTGGACCAGCTCAGCAGAGAGCAACTTAACCAAGTGATGAAGGTCAACCTCAGTTATTGACCTCCTGTACGGCCTGCTGAGAGGCCCTGAGCAGGACACATCACTGCTGTGCTATTCTTGCCCAAAAAAGCATATTCTCAATCTAATCATGGGAAAACATTATATAAAACCAAAGGAGGGTCATTCTACAAAATAACGAATCAGTATTCTTCAATTGTGTCACTATCAGAAAAGAACACGGAAAGGATCCTTGAGAAATGAACCAATCAGAGGAGACTGCGCAATCATGGAAACTAAATGCAATGTGGGATCTAGATTGGCAGCCAAAACAGAAAGCACCATAGTGGAAAACCTGGTGAAATCTAGATAAAGTCTGTAATTAACATTCTTCCATTTTTAATTTCCCTGTTTTGATTATTGTACTACAGAGAATACTATGCAGGAATTCTATGTACTATTTTTGAAACATTTTTGTCAATCTCAAATTATTTCAAAATGAAGTTTAAAAATGTGTGTTGAATTAATCAATTCAGAAGAAGAAAGAAAGAGAGCCCTGGACGATCAGCAGGCCCCCGGCCACTAGAGAAGCCAGAGAAGGCAAGCTCAGGGTCAACAAAGAATAGCTTCGATGGGAGCTGCCTGCAACATGGAAAAAATTGCTGAATTTGTGTCAACTGGGTGAAATAGTGCAATATTCAAACTGGGGCTCATCTGATTGTAACTAGGAGGATTTAGGAGATAAAGTAGGAATTTGAAGGTCCAGGAAAAAAAACTGGACGAAACTTTGGGAGTAAAGTGCCTATCCTTATTTTCTTATGGTCTCTAAAAGGGTGGAAAGGTAACTCAAATGAAAGAGGAAGAAAGCTCAACTCACGCTGCTGTAAAGATTCTTCAAATTCCTGGTTCTGTCATAATCCACTGTTTCTAGTACCGTTGTATATTTGTCTTTATTCTGATGATAATTTTCTTTGTACCTCACCTATAGTAAAAAAAAAGATGGGTTATTCTTTTCTGTTTGAAATTATGTAAAGACAAATAATGGCTTGTTAAGACGAGAGGGACGCACCTCGCTGGCATTGATGCCGCTTTGGAGAGCAGTCACGTAAACTGGAGTATCTGTGACCATACTGTAATTTTGGAAATTTTCTTTGCCTGCTGCCGTGTATTGTAGCTGTGAAGAAAACCAAAAGTCAATCTCAGATGGTAAGATCCAGGTCTGCCGTCAGCGTCAGCACTTTGTGCCAACTTAGATGTGCCCTTATTTTTAGTCTGGGTTTCTGGCTTTAATCCTAACAGAGAGACTACTATTGTATAGTCCTGCGGGTTTTGTATATTTGTCAAAACTAATTAGTTTCTCTTGACCAAGAATGAGGTCTGGATCTTTTTTAGGTTCCCCTGTTTATTTTATTGTCTCTTCCACGCCCATACTCCGCCCTGGACAGCAGCCCCTCAGTTTCAACATTCTGTTAGTCTGCCCTATCAGAGCTGAACCACATGCTGGGAAATTTTCCAAATAGCTATTTTTTAACCTTAAAGCTTATCTATTTATGGTCAAAGCATGCATTTGCATTCTACTATCTATAAGTTAACCTGGTCAACTAAAGTATCGATGCTTGAGAGTCATTTACTATGGAACACCTCCAGATACTTTCTGTTAGAAATGTCTAATGCCTTAAATTATTGAGAGACTCAAACTCTAAAGCCCAACATCAGAGCAGGGCACTAGGAGAGGTTCTTACTGGGCAGTGGATCCTGGTTCCCTTTGATCATGCACTGTTAGAAAGCTTTCTCTACCTGGGCTCAGGGACAACCTTGCCAAAACGCCACTGACAGCACCATAGAATCCATTAATCCATAGCGAATTAGTCCTTTTAGAATGACTGGCTCACCTGACTCTGGAGTTCATAAGATTTCTTGGCTTGGAGGATCTGGGGTGTATCCCAAACATAGCATCCAATGCCTTTCAGCCAATTCAAGTCATCTTTATACACATTCTGCAAGAAAGAAGGAACAGTGAAAGACAATAGGTATCAAATGAATTTACAATCGAACGTTTTGATGATTTCATATCAGCTCTTGTCTGTGCTTGGTGCTTAGTGGTCATAGGGAGGGCTTCTCAACAGTTGAGGGGTCTTTAATGCTCTGGCCTGAAGAAGCTTAGGAGGAAAGCAATAGCTAAGTGTTAGTCTAGTGTTGAACAAACTAAATATTGAACATAGGTGTCCATGGTCCAGATGGACTTCTTACACCAAAAAATGGTTATAGATGTCAGTTTGTAATGAAGAGCAGCAGGGTTAATTAGAACCTAGGGGGTAGGGGAGCCAAGGCAGGGCTGGGTGAAGCCTGTGATTAAGTCGAGTTGCAGAGAAGACATACATCGCTCAAGATCTCCTGTGCGTTCCGGGCCCGTATAACGCTGGGTTCTTCTGGAAGCGATGTCCACTGGTGGAAGTAGTGTCGGTACTCCAGGTCACTGAGGATGTACTGGCACTGTTTGGCCAGCACGTGGTTCATCATGTCATTGGGGATATGAATATTTGCTTTGGTGTCCTCGTAATTTTTTCTGTAGTTCAACTAAAGAATTAAAAAAAAAAAGACAAAAATAAGAAAGGAAAATGTAAATTCTTCGGCTCAATCTCTTAATTTTATCTCCAGTATAGATCAATGCTTTTAGAATAGACTAAGGTTAAACAAATATACTTTAATATACTCTTTTTAAAAATTTCCCATCCTTTTATAACACAGGGTAAACAGCGGCCTTGTCAAATGCAGAGCCATCACTGGCTGTTTGGTGGTGTGGGCGGGAGGGAAGGGGAAGTCCAAAGCCATCCAAGCCACACAGGCTCGCTGCAGGGGCGGGGGAAAGTCTCAGGACTTGCTTCTCCCTCCCCACCCCGCCCCAGCTGATCTCAAACCAAAGGGCAGGGCAGAAATAAAATTAAAGTGAACTTTGCTTACTGCACTCCTCATCTTTTGGAAATCCAGACTGTGAACCACAGCAGGGAACTCGCTGATTTCCTTTCCAGCCAGGTAGTGACCCTTCTGCTTCTCATACGTCTCTTTGTATTTAAGCTGTGAAGTGGGAACAGTGAGAACCACTGGGAGGTGCTAACCAGCCCTCGCTCCCCAATAAAGATGCTGAAATCTGTGAGAGAACAGAGTCCTACCGACCTCACTGTTCACAAAGTCAGCGTTTTTGGCTCCGACGATGGGGATGTAGCGCTCATCCAAGGTATAGCCATAGGCCTTGGTTCCCTCCCAGGCCCCTTTATACAAGATCTGGAGCAAAGAAATGGGTGTCAACAAAAGCTTGCTCCCAGATACCATGAAAAAGAAAGTGGTAAAATCGAGGTAAAATATTTATGTTTAAAAGCATGGCTTAAATCTTTATAGCTGTTAGTGTACCTACCTAAGAACAAGGTAGAGAGTCTTTTGGTTTGTTGCAAACGAAATCAACAAACTCTGAGGCATTTTATAATGGAGATCAACTGTATTTAGAGTGCTAATAAAAGTGAAAACAAATTTGCTTCAAGGGAGAGAGTCGCTGAAGATCGTCTACGACTGAAGTTAAACTTATGCACACCACACACACACACACACACACACACACACGTCCTTTAAATTAGCTGACTTAAAATTTGGAGGGCAAGTCCTCCACTCAGTGGCTGGAGGTGTCTGTAGGTGATTGCTGAAGTGGGACCAGCCTTTTCTGTCTTTTCTCAGAGGGTAGTTGCTGGGGCCTGTGTGCACCCAGAGCAGGTAGAGCACTTGCTACATTATTATCCTTTTATTTGCATGTCTGTTCTTCTGGCTTCCATAAACCCTTGACCAGCTTGACTCATTTGAGCTTTACCTCTTCAGTGCCTGACTCATTGTAGCAGCCCAAAAAGTACCAGCTGAATAAAAGCTACGTGCTCTGAATAATATGCTACTTTCACTAAACAAGATTCAAAACAATAAAAATAATAGATCAATCTCCTTATAAGTTCGATTGTTCACAAAATCATCCAGGAATATGAATATTGACAAGAGCTTAAAATGAGGAACTAAGCTGTATCGCAGAAGACAGAACTTACAGTACTGTAGAGTTTCCCCATGTCTTTGGAGTGGGTGATATACGGTGTCTCTGGAGAAAACATGTACTTGCCCTTTATTAATTTATTAAATGTTTCTTTATATTTTATCTAAGGAGGAAAACCAAAACAAAACCTTTCATTACTAAAATGTATGTTTAAAGTTTCATAAGATCTACCTAGCAAGATAATAATCAGCCTACATTTTGAGATTAAAACCAACTAATGGACTAGAGATGAAAAGGGACTAATTTCAGTACATTGCAGATAAGCCAATAAAATAACTTGGGCAAGGATATGGATATTAACTGAAAGTGGGTACAACTAAGTGTACCACCTGCTAGTGACTTGTAAGACTTTCTCTCCCAAAGATTATCTTACAACCCCTGGCCCCCTCATCTTATATATATGCAGCTTAAGTGTCTGTTTGTCGCCGATAGCTTATTGGTTGCTTGCGTAACTGTACTAGCCAATGGGGTGAAGTTGCCATGGCATTCAAATAGTCCCGCCTTCTGGCATGCTACCTCACAAATTGAGGTTAAAGATTGGAGCAATTATTATGCTGTTAAGAAATCTTAACACCAGAAGGGGTCTTTGCAATGATACAAGACTAGAAGTTCTCCAATTGAAAAATGTCATAATAGCTAAGTCTTTGACTGGCTCCTCTAAAGGTGAAATACATGTCATTCCAAGAATTGATTTGGCTCCGTCTCAAACAGGGTTGCCGTTTCAATTGAGACGTAGACAATTTCCTGTAAAACTTGCCTTTGCTATGACCATCAATAAGTCTCAGGGCCAAACGCTTAAGCGTGTTGGCATTTTTTTACCTGAGCCTGCATTTGGACACGGTCAACTTTATGTTGCCTGTTAAAGAGTTCGTGAAAGAACGGACGTAAAATTAAAAATAATTGATGGTCCTCTGCAAGGCGAGCTTAAAAATGATGGAAAGATCTACACAAGAAATGTTGTATACAAAGAGATCTTTGACATGTGAATTAACATTTTATTATTTAAATCACCTTTATTTATTGAGCTAGCGGTGGCTCTTAAGAAATGTACCGCCAGTGGTTTCCTTCATTGCACTCTACTTTAAGCAATTAAGCAAGTAGAAGGGGGAAACCCTGTGGGGCAGTAAGCAAAGGGGCGTCCTCGCCGCCTGCCCTGGGTAATTCAGTTTGAATTAGCAGACACCTTTGCACAAATCATTTTAATTACAAGTTATAATATCTAGAACAGCGGTCATTTCGTATGACTGCTGGGCTTTCTAGTTTTCTTATAAGCCAGTCTGTTCAACGATAGACCACTAGCTCCTAGTCAATGTACCTCATCATACACAAAGCAAACTTACATCACTTTGATTGACTGCGTTAATCTTGGCCAAAACAATCTCTGGAGGGTCTACCACACTTGTAAAGTTAGCATAGTTGTCAAGAGCAGCTTTCTTGTATTTCACCTGCAAAGAAATAGAGATGATGAAGGCAGGTCTCGCCCTACAGAGTACCTGTCCCCACTTGGCAGGGAAGGAGGGCAGGCGTCAGGGAAGAAGAACAGGCTTCGTGTACCTGGTTCACCAGCTCTTGGTTGTTCGTAACCCGCACGTGTTCCACAGAATCTAGGGGGATCCAGCCGATGCCTCGGAGCCACTCCAGGTCAGCTTTGTAGATATTCTAGAGCAGGAAGCGAGACAGAATGAAAAATGACCCAGACACAGGGTTACAGACAGCAGATTAAAAACAATTTTTTTTTTACAGCTTTTAAAGGAGTTCAGTCTCCTATAGCTGTTGTCTCATTGATTCAGTTGTGATTTCCTCTGTATAACTGGGCCGTATTTCTTGAACTTCTTACTACGAATGAAGTACTGTGCTAGGTGCGTTGAGGGAGAAGTGTTAAGAAGGGGTCTAGGTGCAGAGAGAAATCCTTTACAGAGTGGAGGGCGGTAAGCGCGGTGAGAGCAAGGCTGGTCAAGTACCCTGGGAGGTAAGGGCGGAGCCGGCATCTTCTTCTGGGAGCTTGAACAAAGGGTTTCACAAGGAGGCGGAATTTTAGATGAACTTAGTAAATTTAGTTATCAAGAAATACATGGGCCATTTAGAATAAAGGAAATCACATAAGTAAATGCTGATGTATTATAGGGTCTGGGAGGCAACCTTCCCGTCAAGCCTGCCTCTCCACTTCCCAGTTTGCTCCTGGATTCTCGCAGCCCACCCACACCGACTGAAGCGGTGTCACTAATCTGAGTCCAGCTCCACAGTGGTCTTTCTGCTGCAGCGACCTGGGAGGGGGAGGCTCGAGTTCGGCACCTGCGTGGCAGGCAGTCTTTGCTTGCTGTTCCTGTTTGGGCAGTGAGGGGAGGCCCTGTAAGGTTAGCTCCGTGGTGCCCTGCGCGGCGTGTTGGCGCAGCGTGTTTCTGTTCCTACAGACTGCTGCTGTCAGGTAGAGACCCTGACGCAGGCCTCAGTGTGTGGCGGCCTAGTGATATTCTCTGCCCTGGCTTTACCAAAGCTCTGCACGAGAAATTCTGGCCCTCCTGCGGCCTGCCAGTATTTTGTGTCCCTTTTGCTTTGATTCCTGTGAGCAACTAACTTCATAAATGCCTTGAGGAATGAGACACCCGGCAAAGCAAGCATGGGTCCCGCCCAGGGCCTTGATTATTCTTTCATGCAAGATTGTCAAAATCCCAACTCAATCTCAGTTCCCACCTACGCCAATTATTATTCTAAACCAGTTGATATTTTTTCATGTAAATGTGAGTGAGGAACAATGCAATGGTACAAAAGCAGATTTTTAAATAACTGACTTTAAAATGTATTCAGAAAGGTAGCCAGTGGGCAACACTGTCACTCAATCACTGCTCCTGATCTTCCTCTTTTTCATGTCCAGCTTCAGTGCCTGCTGGAAGCAAACTAAATATTTATGGCTCCAAGTCAAAGGGTGGTGGTTCTGGAATGCTACTTAATAATTCTCAGACTATACCATATGTTTGTAGCTAATTAAGAAACAAAAATCACTTACATCGCTCTGTAGGTCATAGGCTTTCCTTGCCTGGATCACATCGTTTTGGTCAGGATGACATGTCCATTGGTGCAGGTAATTACGGTAATCAATATCACTGACAAGGCTCTGCCCCTGCTTGGCGGTCAACACTGACACTGCGTCAGCGGGTATATTGATTTTGGCCTTTGTTTTATGATAGCCCTGTTTGTATAGTCTGTCGTTCTGAATCTGGCCCGCGTGCTCAAACCACACCAGGTGAGGGTCATCTCTCATGGTTGGGACACCAACATAGTGGCCTTTCTGCTTTACATGTTCAGCTTTGTATTTCAGCTGGTGGGAAGAAGAAGCACAGTGATTCCATCAGCTTTGCTAAGCACACAGGGCACAAGGGACTTTGAATATCAGTAAATTCAGCCCACCCCCAGCTTTTTGTGTCACACATCCCCACTATGAGATTAAATAACAAAATACTGGAAAAAAATACATATTAAAAATATATCAACTTAAAAATGAAAAAAAAAAGACATGTGCTTTCTAATTCTGACACTATTTTATCTGAAGGCCTCAAGATCTTAGAAAAGCCAGGAAATAGGAGAAAAACTGAAGATGGTGATGGGGATGAACCAGACTTACTGTGTTGATAATCTAAAAAAAATACATAAAAAAGAAAAAGTAAAGAACTCGAAGGATAGCCCTTAAAGAAGCCAATGTGGGGGGACTCTCACAGCCCACGGACAAAGGGCCAGAAGGAGCAGGTGTTCCCACCATCCCACAGCCTGGCCAGGCTTGCTGGGCCACAAGGGACACTCCCCCGCGCCAAGCCTCAACATAACTGGGTAGTCCCACGGGCAGGGTCCAGTCTGCAGAGTGCACTCATGGCAGGATGAATTACCTCGCTCTGAACATCACTAGAATGATGGGCATGAACAAACGGCACAGCATCCGGAGGCAAAAGGTAACCTGTAGCTTTTTGTTTCTCCCAGCTCTCCTTGTAGAGGTGCTAGAAGACAGAGGCCACAGCAAAGGGTTAAACCGAGGAGTCCGAATGGGGGGATAAGACGTGCACGGGTCTAACCCATACCTGGTCCAGTATCCGGGCAGCCTCCTGGGCCGTGTGCAGCAGCGGGGTTTCCGTGAGGGTGTACTTTGATTTGGTGTCGTTCCAGTCTTTCCTGTATTTAATCTGGAAACAAGAGACAAGGGGTAAGTTACTGGATGTTAGGAAAACATAATGTAAAATGATTTCAATGATTACAACCTGTAGTTCAGGCAATGATTGCATGCCGTGTGTAAGCAGGTGGAAAAGCTTTGGAAATGACATCTTTATGATTGGGCCATTTTAGAAGAACAGTCATGTACTTACATCATTTAGGATCTCACTGCTTTGTTTTGCTGTCACATAATCAACTCTGTCATCCACAGGAGTAAAGTTCAGAGTTTCAATTTTTGTGCGATATTTATTCTATGGAAAAGAAAATATCTTTTAGACAATTGTAGCCACTGGCCCTGTGTGAGCTGAAAAAGATATACTAAAAAAAAAGATCCTTTTCTACTACAAGCAGAAAGCACCATATTTGAATGGTGTCTTCTTGGCAATCTTTCTTCTCAGCATTTTACTTTTTAACAAATGGGTTGGCTTCCTATATCTTCCACAGATTTTAAAGTAGCAGGTTTTCTTAGCTCCCAAAGTCATGTAATGTGTCATTATACACATTATATGTATCATAATACTCAATACATTATTTTTCAACCGGACAAACTTCACTCAAGTATGTTCCTATTGCTGCCAAAAATGTTTTTTATATCTACAACTCCAAACATCAATGAATATGCTAAATATTATGTTATGGATGTGGTCCTATAGTGTCATAGTAACAGTACAGAATTATTTTGAAAAAAAAAAAGTATGCCTGGCTTAAATGACAGCAATTAAAATTGCTTAAATTGTTGATAAGAATGACTAAATTTTGGCTTGGGTTTTTGTGGGGTTTTTTTGTTGTTGTTTTTTTTTAATATAGATAGAGAGACAGGAAGGGAGGGAGAGAGGAAGGGAGGAGAGAGTGAGAAGCCTCAAATTCATAGTCGCTTCAATTTAGTTGTTTATTAATTGCTTCTTGCATGTGCCTTGACAGTGGTGGGGAAAGGCTCAAGGACAGCCAGTGACTCTTTGCTTAAACTAGCTACCCTGTACTCAAACTGAGTCCACGCTCAAGCTGGCAACCTGAGGATTTTGAACTAGGCATCTCAGCACTCCAGGTTGATGCTCTGTCCATTGCGCTACCATCTGCCAGGCAGTTTGTGTATTTTTTCTCAGTCTTTTAGGAAATGTAATGAATGGCAGGATAAAACATAGGAATACCTCACTGTAGATATCCCCAGCATATTTGGCATGATTGACAGAAACGGAATCCTGGGGCATCCAACCAATCCCACGCAACCATTCCAAGTCAGCCTTGTAAATAGCCTGTGAAAACAAGGTTGGGATGAAGTCAGCAACTGTAGCCACAGTTCTGTTTATTTTATCCATTGGTCTGATGGAGAATTACAATTTAACAATGATAGACTCAAGCAGTCAGGCAGGTAACATAAGTAATTTTAGGTGGTATGAAAAATTAGGAGGCCAGGTGGTATGACAAACTAAGAAACATATTTTCTATTTAAAAGGAATTCACTTCAATTCATCTCGCAGGGGTCCCCAAACTTTTTACACAAGGGGCAAGTTCACTGTCCCTCAAACAGTTGGAGGGCCGCCACATACAGTGCTTCTCTCACTGACCACCAATGAAAGAGGTGCCCCTTCTGGAAGTGCGGCGGGGGGCCGGATAAATGGCCTCAGGGGGCCACATGCGGCCCACAGGCCATAGTTTGGGGATGCTTGATAGAGGTTATTGTTGTCAGGGCTAATGCACATTCAGAGCTTCATTCTATGAATTTGTAAATATTTTCACCATACTTCTCCTTATCCTGCAACAGTTAAGAACTATATTCACATTACCATTCGTTTCTTGACACAAAATCTCTATCATTTATGGTTTTGGTGATTTTGATACCAAACTATAAGGTATGACTAAAACCCAAATCTTGGCTATATGAAGACATGAAATTACGTTACAAGGACTTAAAGACATAAACTTTCTGGGAGTCCTGGCAACCTATAGAAGAGCACCTCTCACAAGGTGTCCACTCACATCGCTCTGCAGTTCGTAGGCTTTCCTGGCCTGGATCACGTCGTTCTGGTCGGGCAGGCATATCCACTGATGTAAGTAGTTGCGATAATCCACGTCGCTGACCAGAGTCTGGCAGTTCTTAGCATGCAAGATAGAGAGCATGTCCACAGGGCTCTGGAACTTTGTCTTCCATTTGGCCCAATTCAGCCGGTACTCCCTTTCATTCTGAACCTTGCCAGCTATGAGGGCCCACCGGATCCTGTTGTCATCTCTGGCTGTGAGGGTGCCCACATAGTGGCCCTTCTGCTTCTCATGGTCAAGCTTGTATTTATACTGGAGATGCAAAAACAAAACAGATGGATCGCAACTGGTACTCTCGATGCACCAAGGACATCTGCTAAAAACACTGAGAAGTTGAACAAGCCATACGTACATCACTGGCGATCTCCCTGGAAGCCTTGGCAGCCTGTATGGGGATAGCATCCAGCCGTATGTCACAGCTCGTCTTCATTTCATCCCAACCTTCATGGTAAATTTTCTGAAGAGAACAAAGAGTCATTCCAGCTTCAAAGTTCCTAATACCTCCAAGTGCTCACGTAGAATTATTATCAGAGGGGTACAGTTTTGAAGTCCCAGAACCAGTTAAAGAAAAGAGAATAGGTGAGAGAAACATTCTGCACCATGGGATGAAATTCAAAACTGAGACTGGAGTCCCAATATTTCGGCTCAACAAAAGTTTTTTCCCTTTAATTTGATTCATAGCCTTGATGTAGTTGTTTATGGTTCAGGTAAAAGAGTTTAGTTGCTTCTTACATTGGTAGCTTTGGGAAATTTAAGTTCAGATATTAATGGGCTATTATGGAATTTCCTTAATTCAATAATTCAACTTATTTAAATTTTAAGTTAATTCAATTTTGTAATCTTCAAAAGTATAAACATTTTAGATTTGTGAGTTCCTTCTTCCCCCAATATGGTTTCCTAGATCTTATGTGATTGAAGATGCATATTATTTGGGATTGTTTTAAGTCCTGCTGAAGTACAATTGGATGTTATCAGTCATTTTTTAAAAAATGTAGTATCTCTAAAAATGAGACTCAGGGACATGAACAAGAGTGTGGTGGTTACCAGGGGGAGGGGAAGGGACGAGAGAAAGGAGGTAGTGGGAGGGGAAGAGCACGAAGAAAACCAAATAGAAGGTGACAGAAGACAATTTGACTTTGGGTGAGGGATATGCAACATAATCAAATGTCAAAATGACCTGGAGATGTTTTCTCTGAATATATGTATCCTAATTAATCAATGTTACCCCATTAAAATTAATTGTCTAAACAAAAATAAATAAATAAATAAATAAATAAATAAATAAAAATGTAGTGTCTCTTTGTTTGTAAAGAGAAGTTAATTAAGGGAGTGACTAGTTCATAGATAACTTTAAAAATATATACTCATATTTAAATAGGCATACTCTATTAAAAATGTCAAAAAGACTCAGAAATAATAATTTAAATGTATAATTTAAAAGCATATCAATCAGTATGGAATCTTGAACAGTGGAGAAAGGAGAGGTAAATTTCAGTTATTGACCATTTCATGGCCTTTGCATATCTGAACTGTGAGTGCTCAGATAAATTTTGTGTTTGTAAGTATTGATATGTTTTGTAGAAATTTTCATTCAAGTTTTTGTATTAATTTGGGGTCCTCTTTTAACAATTGACTTGTTTTCTATACAAAAGAAAAAGCATCCCCCACATTTAAATCTATTATACTGGAGAATATTAAATGCAAACTTGTCATTTAAAACATGTTGTTTTAAATTTTTTTGTTTTTTATTTATTTCATATATTATTACATATATTATTTTATTTATTACATATATTACATATATTATTTATTACATATATTATTACATTATTATTTTTCTTATGTCTTATTTTTTGTTTGCTTATGTGGTCAAATATATTTTTTATTTGAACTAAAAAAAATCTGTCTTGAGACTGAGCTTCTTCATCTATTAACTTTGAGAATATAGGCAAATTCCTTATTTTTTTTTAGTCTTAACTTTCCTATCTGATAAAAACAAAATAATTATATTTTACTTATGTGGTTAGTTTGAAGATTAAATGAGTTGATTTAACATGAATATGCTTGGTTACCTATATAATTATATACAAATAGTCTAAAATTTTTCACTTTCTAAATGATGAAAAGAATTTTAAGTAGCAAGTTATATAAAGATTATAATAACACCATGTGTAATGAAAATGTTCATTTTGGTTAACATGCAAATGGGATGTTTGATTTATTCCAAAACGCAAGCCATTCTCATTAATATCTAAATATCTAAAGTTAACAAATTTACTTCTGGCATGGTTTCAAATATTAGTCTTTCTTATGTCATCATGTCAATGGTGGAGTTCTGGTATTTTTAGCTAAGAAACTGATCATGCAGACAGAGAGCACATGTGACTTTCCAGAGTTTTCAGTGCACTGCACCACACTACTGATTCTGATCCAAAAACAGTGTTTAGTGGCCTAAAATTTTGTGTGTTTTCCCCCTAATCCCTGGAAAAAATGAGCTCCCAAGTGGCTCATTATAATCGAGCTGATGGTGCACAGTTTGGCACATGGTGAGGAAATGATGCTTGGCACATTCTTTTTCTCACAAAGATGTATTGTATTTTGAAAGATTCAAACTATGGTGAACTGTACTAAGGTAGGTACAGGAAGTACCTAAGGTCTTACTGTACATGTAAGAAACCTCTGTGATCCACAAAGGTGGTGCTTTTTTGAACATCACTGAATTGTGCTGCTAGCCACATAACTAAATTAATTTCTTTGTGTGTGTGTGTGTGTGTGTGTGTGACAGAGACAGAGAGAGGGACAGATAGGGACAGAGACAGAAAGGGAGATGAGAAGCATCAATTCTTCGTTGCGGCACCTTAGTTGTTCATTGACTGCTTTCTCATACGTGCCTTGACCAGGGGGCAACAGCAGACTGAGTGACCCCTTGCTCAAGCCAGTGACCTTGAGCCCAAGCTGGTGAGCTTTGCTCAATCCAGATGAGCCTGCACTCAAGCTGGCGACCTCGAGGTTTCAAATCTGGGTCCTCCACATCCCAGTCTGATGCTCTATCCACTGTGCCACCGCCTGGTCAGGCGCTAAATTAATTTCATCTAACAGATTTCTAATGTTGATTCCCTTGTTTCTCCCAGGCATATAATGATTTGTTCTGAAAATAATGAAAATTTTGCCTTTTTTCTTTAAAAAAATTATCTCTTATCTTATTTATTTTGGATCAAATGTGAAGCTTCCTCTGCTAGACCTTTCAGTGCAATGATAATGTTAGTGGGCATCTTTACTTGACTGGGAAGCTTAGTTACTGAGGATGAGCCTGACCTTTGATTTGAGATTTATTTTTTTAGTCATGTCAAGAAAATGTCCATTAATTTTTACTTGCCTAATATTTGATTTTACAGGATAAGAACAGATTGAATTTTGTTACATTTTCAAATCTAATTAAGAGAGCATATGACTTTTTTTCCTTTGTTCTACTACATTATTAGGTTTCTAAATATAGAGCCCTCCTGGAATTCCTAGATGATTCCTAGTTATTTGTGTCATATATTTATGAACAACTGACTCTGATTTGCTCACTTTTTATTTAAGATCTTCCTAGCTTTCACTTGTGGAACTATTTTGACAAGTTTTGGTAATTGTGATGACTTTTTTCTTTTATTGGGCTCTACAGTGGTTTGTAGTTTTGAAAGAATTCTTCTGTGAAATCATGTGGGTGACCCTGGCATTTGAGAAGAGAAAGGAAAGTGTTTAACAACCCTCTTAATTTCTTGCTATATGTTTTTATTCTTTTTCTGGGGGTCAATTTTTGGTAATTTGTAATCTCCTAAAACATTCTATAATCCAGGTTTTAAAATTAATTTGGAGGGTTTTGCAAAGAATTCTCATGTTTTGAGTTCATCTGACTCTGTCCTTAATTCCTTTTTCTTGTTTGTGGGTCGCTTCATTCCTTGTTCATCTTTCTTATCCTTATTCCCCTCTCTCTTGTATCATGTTGACACTGGCTCACCAGTAACTGACCTGCCCAGTGACTCTGAGCCAGAGATCTGCTCCTTTGTCACTCCTGGCCTGGGGCTGATGGGAGGAGTCTCCCCTGACTCCCTGGTCCGGGGCTGATGGGAGGAGTCTCCCCTGCCTCCCTGGTCCAGGGCTGATGGGAGGAGTCTCCCCTGCCTCCCTGGTCAGTCTTCAGCCCCTTGGCTATGACAAGTTTCAGTGATGATATTGCGGCACCAACTGAGTGACTTTTTAAACAGAAAGGGAGTCTGCTGCAGTACTTACGTTGCTCACGTTAAGAGCATTGGCTCTGGCGAGATTAATTTCTGGAGTATCTGGCATTATATGGATCGAAGTTTTATCCTTGTCCCAAACTTCTCTGTACTTTGGCTATGGACAGAACCAATGATAAGTAAATCACTTTGTAATTTTGCTAGTTTCAGTGCATAAATTTCAATTTTTCTGATCCAAAATCTTTTCATATTAAGGTACAAACTTCTAGAGTTTTTTCACGTAAGTTACTCAAACTTGATATGAAATCTCAAAGGTATTTATACCTTTTATTAATCTTTAAGTTTTTGTTTAAAATTAATAAGTAGTAATAAAACAACCCTGTCAACATTACTTATTAAAATATTTGCTATCATCAATATTATTATTATTAAATTACTAGGTTAATTGTTTCATTTATTTATGACACTAACCTGATTTTATTATAGAGAAAATGGTGACTTACAATACTAATATTTTCAGCATTTGATTTAGCGAGGACAACTTCAGGTGTGTCGACGATACTTGTGTACTTGAGGTTCACCACAGGCGTTCGATAGACGCTGTCTCGTAGGATCTCCTGGGCGTTTTTGACCCTCAGCACTTCGGGAGACCCATCGGGCATCCAGCCGACGCCCCGCAACCACTCCAAGTCAGCCTTGTAGATAGCCTGGCACGGGCAACAAAGTTAGCTAGAACAGGTTTTAAAAAAAACCTCTAGTAAAATAGAGAAGCAATTTTGTATATTATATTTTATTTCCTACAAACAATAACAAAATTGAACACTGTCCTGACAAACATAATTTCTCATGAGCACAGCAATGTTTTGTTCTGCTTGTTTTCTGTGGCAGGGGTCTACATTGGGGTATATATATATTTATGTTTTATTTTTCAGTGAGAGGAGGGGAGGCAGAGAGATAGACTCTTGCATTCACCGGGACCCGGATCCACTCAGCAAATCCATTAGGGGGCAATGCTCTGCCCATCTGGGACCATTGCTCCACTGCAACCAGAGCCAGTTTTTAGCAACTGAGGCAGAGGCCATGGAGCCATTCTCAGCACCCAAGGCCAATTGCTCGAGCCAATTGAGCCATACCTGTGGGAGGGGAAGAGAGAGGAAAAAAAGGTAGGGGTGGAGAAACAGATGGTTGCCTCTCCTGTGTGCCCTGGCCAGGAATCATACCCAGGACATCCACACACTGGACAAACGCTCTACCACTGAGCCAACCGGCCAGGGTCTATATATGTACATTTTAAAAAGCAGAAAGATGTAGAAGGAGCTCTCTGTTTGAGGGAAGCATGGCGAATTTTTGAATAAAATTAACTAACTAATCATCTTACTAGTCAATGGGCACTTTAAAAGCAACAATAGAGGCTGTCCAGTAAGTTCTTCACAAAGCAGCCAGAATAATCTTTTCAAAATTCATGATTCAAATCTGTCACAATATCCTCCCATTCTGTGGCTTCCCATTGGTCTTAAGATAAAGATCAAAATCCTTAACATGGGCTGGAAGGCAAGGGATGACCTGGCACCAGTCCCAACCTGTTCTTCCAGCCTCATCTTATATGTGCTTCCCTTCGACCTGTGCATTCTGACCATGTTGGTCTTCTTTCAGATAGTGGTTTGCATACAAGCCCCTTAGTATATGTTGGTCATTCTGCAAGAATGTCTTCTGTGTCCTCTTACTTTCCCTTTGTATCCCCACTAACTCAGCACTTCCTTAGATAAGCTTTCTTACCTCTCATAGAGACAAAGACAACTACTTCTCAGCCGTCTCATTATTACTGATGTTCTCTAATATTTCTTTCTTTGTTAACAATGTGAATTCCCTGACTTTCCCTAACTTCAGGAACTTGGTCCTATTTCTTCTTATTTATTCACAATTGTATCTTTAATACTTAGCTCAATGTTTAGCACATGATGAATTTAATAAATTTTTTTAAAAGACAGTTAAGAATTTATGCCTGACCGGGCACAGTGGGACTGGGATGCGGAGGACCCAGGTTTGAGACCCTGAGGTCACCAGCTTGAGTGCGGGCTCATCTGGCTTGAGCAAAAAAAGAAAAGCTCACCAGCTTGGACCCAAGGTCTCTGGCTCGAGCAAGCAGTTACTCGGTCTGCTGAAGGCCCATGGTTAAGGCACATATGAGAAAGCAATCAATGAACAACTAAGGTGTTGCAACAAAAAACTGATGATTGATGCTTCTCATCTCTCTCCGTTCCTGTCTGTCTGTCCTTATCTATGACTCTCTGACTCTCTCTCTGTCCCTGTAAAAAAAAAAAAAAAGGAAGAAGAATTTAATCCTTACCCTAGCTCCACAATTCTGACCTTACTGGATTTTCTTTTTCTAAGAAAGCACCTCCCTTTGAATTGAGATTTCACTTTCTTGGTTATCTAAACCTGCTTCCCCAGACATAAGTAAGTAATTGACATAAGACATTGCTCTACATTAAATACCAGTTATTAACTTTATAAAAAATCATGATATTTTTCAGAAATGATATTTTAGTAACTAGTTAATAAGATATAAATACCAGACTAAAAGGTAGTAAGAGGAGTGAGAAACGTAGGGAAATTTCTATCTTAATGAAGAATGACATATACATTTTAGTGTGTAAAGTTTGACAGATATCCAGAATTCAGAAGAAAGGATTCTCAAAGAAGATTACATACAGACTTGGAAATTTCCCTTCCTCATTCTGTAAGAACTTGATTGATACGCATGACTCAGTACACTAACGTGGTTCAGGTTATGAAGAGCTTGTATGTCTTTAGAAAACAACCTACATCCACCGTTTCAGGGGATGGGCATACTTTCCTGGAGGAAACTCATTCATTATGAGAAAGCATCTCTTAAAACTAAGGGGAACCAAGTTTACATAATTTAAAAAGGTATTTCTTCTATAGAAGAAATAAACAGCCTGAGGGAATCTAATATTTCCAAAACACTGAATTGGCATAAAATATGACTAAATCTAAAAATACTTTAGGTGAATTGACGGAACAACATGTTGTGAAGAACACCAAGTTAAGGGAAACTAGTGAGGCTGGAGCACGCTGCTAACGTTCAAAATTAACTTCAAGGAAGACAGCCCTGTCCTCTTCAATACTTCGTTGAAGGACTTGGACAAGTCTTATGTTAAAGTATAAACACTGTATTATTAACAAATCTATAGAAAAATTATACAAGTGAAAACTTAACAATGAAAACTTTCCAAATAAACTCAGCCATAAGGTAGGCAATTGATAAACTTGGTAAAACACTAAAGAAAAGTGCTTGTGCAGAAAGAGCTGTGTTTTCCCAAGCACTGCAAGGAGACACCAGGCAGAGCTGTGGAAGGCTTCCTTCCTAGGGATAGCTTATCCCTCAGGCACCAGGTTGGTGCCCCCTTCACAAGCACACACTTACGTCACTCTGCAGGTCATACGCTTTCCTGGCGTGGATCACATCGTTCTGGTCAGGAAAGCAAGACCACTGGTGCAGGTACTGGCGATAGTCCACATTGCTTGCTAACGCCTGGCCTTCTTTGGCAGCACTGAGGGCCACCATGTCCTTCGGGATGGAGATCTTGGCCTTGTGGTCATTGTAGGCCTTTTTGTATAGCCTGTCATTCTGCATCTTTAACACATTTGCTGCCCAAACCAGTTTAGGGTCTTCCTTGGCATTGCGACATCCAATATAATGACCTTTCTGTTTCTCGTAAGCAGTTTTATATAGATACTGGTGGATGTGAACAGAAGAAAGAGGAGTTGTTTTATCAAACTCAATTTTTCTAGAAATGTTGTTCAAAATAGCTTCATTCCCTTAGATTACCCTTTGTGGGCACTATAAACACTTCCAAGGCAAGAACATTGTGAGCCCCTCTAAGGCAAGAACTGTGCTTCTAGATTGGCCTCCAGCGCAGGCTTGTCCAGTGTCTCTCACACTTCAGTCCCCACTCGGTCCCCTCACAGGTTTTCCACAAACGCGTACCACGTGTATTTCATACTTTAAGTCAACTTGGCTCTTTGTTTAAATCAATTTACTCTTAAAGTGTAAGCTTATTTAAATTTTTATTTTAAAATTTGTAATTCTACCAAAATGGGATAAAATCAGTACTTTTAGCACACATGAAAATGATTATATAACCATTTTTAAAAATACTTGTTTATGCAGTGCATAAAATGATCACAGGAACCACCTATGCACACTGCACTTCGGGAAACAACAGAATTCACTTGGCCTATAAATCTTTAAGTGCTTGTAAATTAACTTGTATTGAGAAGATATTGGAAAGAAAATCAAAATCTGCTTTTGAACCTAAGAAGAGCAGAACGAAGCAGAGATGTATGAGAAATTGTTATAAAAGTTGTTCTTGAATTGGGGATTTTAAAACAAGACATTCATAACAACTTATATATACCATGTTTTTCGCTCCATAAGATGCACCTGACCATAAGACACACCTAGGGTTTTAAGGAGGAAAATAAGAAAAAAATATTCTGAACCAAATGGTGTGTTAAAATATTTAATAAAATACCGTATTTTTCGCTCCAGAAGATGCACAGGCATTTTCCCATCCACTTTTGGATGAAAAAAGTGTGTCTTATGGAGCAAAAAATACGGTAATTCCTGAGGAAGTAAGTTAAAGATTAGTACAGTATTAACTCCCTGTGTGCCTACTAGTTAGTGCTGTTAAAGCTGGGTGGTGAGGAGCTCTTACATCACTGGCAATATCTCTGGAAGCCCTGGCATGCTTGATCCCAATGGCATCTGCTCGCAGGTCATAGCCCGTCATCTTGATGTCTTCCCAAGCTTGCTGGTACTGTTTCTGAAATAGAGATTGCAATGCCACAGTCAATCTGAAAGGGAGCTACTGACTCAGCACTACTGCTGTGTTCAAGATCATGTTACCAGTTACACTGAAAATTAATCTCCCTTTAAGATGTATAAAATAGGCTGGTTTCATATTGAACATAAGATCCAATAAATTTTTAACAAAATATAGTAAAGTCCTCCAATAACCTTTTTTTAAGAAGAAAATTTAGGAGATAGTAAATTATGTAAAAATGAGAAGAAAATACATAGTTTGGCTTTTAGAATGATGGACTGCTATATAGAGAACCAAATATTACTATTATATATGTCTATGTATGTTTATGTTGTGTTTTGACAAAACCACTGCATTTTTCCTTCCATCAAAGATAAAGGAACACATCTCTATATTTTAAACACACACACAGGTGCGTGTACACACAGCACTCACACACAGAGCGCACTTATCATTAGCTTACAGACTAGAAATAAAAGGAATGGTAGGGGAATGCCTTTTGCTAAACTCTCTCTGAAGCAAACTGCTGAAAGGCTCAGTCAGGCAGAGAGAAGGCATAAAGCAAGAGCAGTGCCGTGTCTTACATTGCTGATCTGCACGGCGTTGAGTTTGGACTGCAGCATCACTGGAGTGTCGGCCGGCACGTTCACATTAGTCTTTTCTTTGTCCCAGGCATCGCGATACAATGACTGGTAAAAATGAAAAACAAAGTATGACTGATCAGTAAATAAGTCAATTACTATATAAACAAAATCATATGGACAATTGTCCCTTGGGAGGTTCTCCTATATAAATACAGATCACATTTTCCTTTTATTTAGAAAGTGCCAATAGTGACTACAACAAGAGGAATAAATTCATGTGTAATATAATTAAAAATGTAAAATGAGTCAGAAACAGGTAGTCATTTATTTATTTTTGCATTTATTCACTTGTAATTATCAAGCAGGTATACCCACATTAGAGGTAACTATGGTATTCCACATTGATAATCAAGTCCTAGTTCTCTTAGCTCAAATAATGTCCAATATTGTTGCCCCTGGAGTTTTCAACTTACTTCAAGATTGAATGCCCCCCCAAAAAGGTGGCAATTTTGTAATCATGGTATTAACTGGTTGACCTGTATTGTAGGCAAGGTCTCGAAATGTGTTCAAAGAATTTGTAAAACTTGAAGATGCTCACCACACTTATATTGTTTAAAGAGTTATCTAAGCGAATTAAATGTGAATCCTGTTAATGGATTGAGTATGTAAAATTCCATCTAGATACATATATCTTTAAGATTCTAAGGTTTGCAGGCAACTGTTCACCTTGACTTCTTTAAGCAGTTTAAAGAGCATGATTAGAATTTTTACTGTGACTTCTTCAATTTGTCTGAACTTATCATAAACTCGCTTACCTCACTGATCTGTAGAGCATTGGTCTTTGCCAGAATGACCTCAGGGGTGTCAGCAATGCTGGTGAATTTGAGGGCCTCAGGCCTTGTACGATACAGCCTTTCATTGAGGAGACTTTGGGCATTCTTCACTCTCTCCACTTCCACAGAACCCTCTGGCAACCATCCAATACCTTTCATCCATTCCAGGTCTGATTTGTACACATTCTACATGAAGGAGAGGACCACAGAGTGCAGAAGAGTCAAATTTGCCCACCGGAGCACAATGCCAACAAACCACACAGCTATCTCTGTCTAAGTTAGTTGGGTGGCCAAATCCCATGAAATTCAAGGATTAGCATTAAATGCTAACATTTGTGTATTATGCCTCTGGCACATGTCTCTGGGAGAAGTTCATAGTATCCTACAGGAATTGGAGCAGAGCTAACAAGTGGCATTTGGGGAAAGACAGACAGCAATGGCATAAAATGCAAGGTTGAGCTTCTGTGCTCACCATCTGAAATCTGCCTTTTATGTACCACTGGGAAAACATCTGTAAGAATTTAGTTAAAAATGGTGCTTAGATGCATGAATACTGAGAAAATATGCATATTTATATACACTCTCCAATATAAAATATAAGTATATATTTTCTTATAGGCATCAATAAACTTAAATTTCAAAATTTTCTTATGCTCAACCTGTTTCTGAAATTTAGATATCTGATAGTGTAAATCTACTGGATCAGAACAACTGGGACTGAAATTTTCTACCTAATTACATAGAATAGCAGAATGATTTTCATCTTAATGATTAAGGCCTTTCTGCATAAGAGGGAACCTTCTTTAAGATAAAAAAATGTTCAGAAAAATTCTACTATTATTAAATGTACAGAACATATTAGGTTCTATTAAGATTACCAGTTAAATTATGTCCGTACAGAATACACTGTGATTAAACACACAGACACACATCACCCCAAGATTCTGGTGATAATATACGCACATCGCTCTGCAGTTCATAGGCTTTCTTAGCCTGGATCACATCATTCTGATCTGGCAGACATGTCCACTGGTGCAGGTAATTGCGATAATCAACGTCGCTAACCAGGACCTGGCATTTCTTGGCTTGAACAATTGACATCATGTCCAATGGTGTCAGGTGAATTCCTTTAGACTTCTCATATGCTTTCTTGTATTCTCTGTCACTCTGGATCTTGGCAGCATGTATAGACCATACCAGTTTGGGGTCATCTTGTAGGCTGCGGAAACCCACGTGGTGGCCCAGCTGCTTACGGTAACCTTCTTTGTATTTGTACTAAAGTTGTCAAGAATCAGATGAAAAGACATATGAAAATAATTTATTAAGAGGATTTTTCATTAAATGTGTCATAATATTTTCTTAATGTAAATTGGCTCAACATTGGCAGTCATTACATACGTCAGCTCACTTTAAGGAAAGTAGATAGGGTTATTTAGATATATTGCTCACAAAAATTAGGGGACATTTCAAAATAAATATGAAGTGGTTAAAAAAAAGCATTTGATTTCTTTTATTAAATAAGAACATCAGAAAAGCAAACAACAAGTCCAAGAAAGTTGTTTGATTATGCAAATGAGATGCAAAACCAACTTTTATTTCATTGGTGAAAATGTACTGTACAAAAGGCTGAAAGTACTGGAGTATCTGCATGTTTCCTGATCCCCTAATTTTTGTGAGCAGTATAGTTTTATAAAGGACATGAGTAAATCAAGATGGAAACAGTAAGGTGATCAAGAGTAATAAAAAATAATAATAGCTAACATTTACTGAGCAATCACTATACTTCAGACACTATTACAAGAGTGCTTCAAATGTATTAGGTTGATCCATATGATATTGCTGAATTTTTTAGTTAAAGATGGTTGACAGCGGCAATTATAAGCTCATTTAATCCTCACAACATCCCTATGTGGTACTACTATTATTATCACATATTTCAGATGGGGAAAATAAGGCACAGTTAGGGTAACCATTGTCACCAAGGTTACCTGGCAGGTGGAACATTAAGTCAGATGGTGCCCTGAGAGTCATGAAGGTAACTAAGGAGAAAAAGTCATGTGATTTAGGAGACAGACAAGGTGTATGGAAATGGAAAGGAAGGTTGTTGGTTTGAATCAGAAGATGACAGTAAAAGACCTGTGGACAAGGGTTTCATCTGATCCACACTTGTCTTAAGTTTCTTAGGACTAGAGTCAGATGGTTTCTCTTTCTTTCCTATTCTATTTAGATAACAGAGACAAGTTTGGACAAAAGGAAAATAGAAACAATGGGAATAGCAGATATGGTGCTTGACTATGGTTTTTAAAGATAAAGATGAGGAATAAGAAGGAAGAAACAGTTGATATATGTAATAAAAAATAGAAAAGAACTCAAAGAAGGGGAACAAAGGTGGCTTAAAGATTTGGAACTTGATAGGATAATTGTTTTGACTGTTATTAAGGTTTAAAATTACTGTTAAATGAACTTCCAAAACTTACTAAGAGCATTATACCTAAGCCTCCAGGATATAAAATCTTTACAAAATGTGATTTTATTCTTAAGTCTTCTTGTTTGAAATTTCATCTCTGATTTATATTCATGGAGAATGTCATAAATATTTTGGGGGTAAAAAAAATCCATTGTATTGGTTTCTAAATTTTTCTCGAGAATTTTCCACAGACCTTCCACAATATTTTTCTTCTACTCAGGAGCAACTCAGAAGTTATTTACCTCATCTATGCTTACCTTAGTGTTTTTGGTCTCATTTTAATGTTTTTAAATAAAGTCTTTATTGAAAGACAAAACACAATTGTTAGTATAGATTTTTATAAAAACACTTAAATTCTTAAAAAATACCATCCCTATTTGTTGTATAAAGGAGAAGATCCCAGGGAAACAGGGCTGTACCTCGCTGGCAATGTCTCTGGAGGCTCTGGCTTGCTTGATTTCAATGGCGTCTGCTCTTATGTCATAGCCTTTCTGCTTGGCCTCATTCCAGTCTTTCTGGTAGAGTTTCTATTGAGGGACAACACAGGTTTGTTTACATGAATTGAAAATAAGTGCATATACTCAAAGTAGTCTTATGAATCATAAGGCATAATGTCGAGGAAGGCAACATAAGGAAAAAACCTATCATTTTTTCTGTTGGTTATTGGTTACTTTGTGGAGTGCAGGATACTTCTAATAAAAGCTTTAAGGTAAACATCTAAATCTAACAGCTAACTCTCTAAATCTGAACATCTGAATTCAAATTAATGTTTGAATATTTGCAGTCATTACTCTATGGCCCACGTGTGAAGAAATCCCATTACACAGCACGTGAAAACTAAGCATCAACCATGCACCTTCACAAAGTACCACGTGAGACCTGATTAGATTTTCTCTCTAATGTTGTCTTTTGAGGTCTCTGCTAACAAGATGTGACATAGATCAGTGGTCCCCAACCCCCAGGCTGCGGACTGGTACAGGTCCGCAGAGAAAGAATAAATAACTTACATTATTTTTGTTTTATTTATATTTAAGTCTGAATGATGTTTTATTTTTTTAAAATGACCAGATTCCCTCTGTTCCATCCGTCTAAGACTCACTCTTGACCCTTGTCTCGGTCACGTGATACATTTATCCATCCCACCCTAAAGGCTGGTCTGTGAAAATATTTTCTGACATTAAACCGGTCCGTGGCCCAAAAAAGGTTGGGGACCACTGACATAGATATCCTACATAACCTGCACTTTGCATATAATTAAAAATGCTTTTGGCTTTTTTTGTGGTCTTTAAATGTCAGATGAGAAAGTTCTGGATCCATCAAAAATCTATAAAGACAATAGAGACTGTTACCCCTTATACTTTCTTGCATAAGAGGCATTTAACTAGGGATTCCATTATTCTCGAATAACATACAATGAAACCGAGCTGTAAACATTGGATATAGGACAATGGTTTTTCAAGGCTGAAAGGACTACAACAATGAGATACTGGTATCCCAAATGCTGCAGTCCAGAGACCCAGCCATGTATCTAAATTAGCATTTAAAAGAGAATTTCCATTTATATTGCATTGGGAATGGTCGCTAAAGAGAAAGTGTCCAGCATCAAAAGCTGTACACATTTCTAAGAGAGGTAATTTGTTGGTTATAATACATTCCATAAACTGACAGATATGGTTTCCTAAAGGCATTTACACTTCATATTCATGCCTCTTACATTGCTGATTTGCAGGGCATTGATCTGGGCCTGCAGCATGACTGGTGTGTCAGAGGGAATGCTGATGTTGGTTTTGTCTTTGTTCCAGGCTTCTTGATACAGTTTCTGTGGAGAGAAGAGAAATATTATTTTAATATTTAATAGAGAATGGAGATCTGAAACATAAAATCTTAGCAATCATTTAATGATTTTATATGCCGTATGTCTGTGATGGTTAATTTTACATGTCAATTTGTCTAAGCCACACTACCCAGATATTTGGTAAAACATTATTCCAGATGCTTCTCTGAAGGTATTTTAAAGAGATTAACATATCAGTAAACTTTGGGTATATCAGTAAAGCAGACTACCTTTAGTAATGTGGGTGAGCTCTGTCCGGTCAAAGTCCTTGATAGAAAAAAGACTGACCTCCCCTGAGCAGGAAGTAATTCTGCCTGTCAATTGCCCTTGGCCTTGAACTGCAATTCCTTCCTGTGTCTCCAGTCTGCCAGCCCACTCTGCGGATTTTGGACATGCTGGCCCAACAACAGTGTGAGCCAATTCCTTAAAATCAGTCTCTCTCCTACACATGCCATTGGCTTGGTTTCTCAGGAGAACCCTGACTAATACGATGTTATACATGTAGTCATATGCCACACATTTTAGTATTTCATAGCAGTGTTTTTCAACCATTGGTCCGTGGACCATTGCTGGTGTGCCAGAAATTTCCAGCCAATCCATGAGAATTAACCACCTTGATATTGTAAAAGATTATAGACTCAGTGATCTTAGCCAAATTTGCTTATACTCAGGGTGATTTCTGCCTTAGCAATCCCTGAAATAATTCTCCTTTTTTTTCATTGG
The DNA here is from genome assembly GCF_036850765.1 of Saccopteryx bilineata. Classification (NCBI taxonomy): domain Eukaryota; kingdom Metazoa; phylum Chordata; class Mammalia; order Chiroptera; family Emballonuridae; genus Saccopteryx; species Saccopteryx bilineata. The sequence goes on along the minus strand of NC_089494.1, from coordinate 86,142,546 downwards.
TCCCCAAGTGCACAATGGTTGAAAAATCACTGTTTCATAGGACTTAAATGAATATTGATTTCCTGAATCATAATAGAGAAACATTTTTCTAATTTTAGTGCTTCCAAGTGTGTGGTAGGAGAAAAGCATGCTGGCATTCATCAGAGTTCTACTTTGTCAGAGTTCTACTTTGCATGTGCCTTCACTGAACTAGCCAAAGGATTCTCAGAACTGCTCCCATCACTGGAGTCTTTGATTAGAAACAGTCCTCTTGTCCGGTGTGGGTGGTCTCATCTGCTAGCCCAGACCCACTAAAGAAAAGCTTGAGGTCAAATGGTTCTTACATCACTGATTTGCAGAGAGTTGACTTTTGCCAGGACGACTTCCGGACTGTCAGTAATGGAAGTGAACTTCAAGGCATCTGGCCGCGTTCGATAGAGCCTTTCATTCAGCAGGTCCTGAGCACCCTTCACCCTGGTCATTTCCACTGAGCCTTCCGGCACCCAGCCGATGCCCCGCAGCCACTCCAAGTCTGCTTTATACACATTCTAAAGAGATGTTAGGGTGACATTTTGTTCTTATATTAGATGTTATCATTCCTTAATTAAAAAATAAAGTTCATAGGGAGAGGACGGTTCCAAAAAAGTAGGACCTGAGATTTTACATGACTTGGGCATTTTAATATCAATGACAGAGTAACTTGTAAGACTATAATTTTTTAGATGAGCCATGAATAGAAATACAATAGTAGTAATCCTACATTTTATGATAAATTATATAACTGAAAAATTATATAACTGAAACATTTTAAAAAAGAAATTTGTTGACTGCCATTCCATGTTCATCCTATAATAAGAGACCCATGGGAGGTCCATTTAATGTTTTGGCTATAGCACAGCAGTGCAGTTTTTAAAAAATCATTCATGTAATTTATGTTTGCCTGAGATATATTTTCATTGCTGCAAAATAAAAATGACATGAGGAAAATAGTCTGGCATATAGATAGTGGAATAAAGGGCATGACCCAAGTAGGGTTCTTTATCTACATTCTTTGCTCCCATGACATAACTCCTAAATATGTGGTTTTTATTAAACATGAGAATGGCGTCCCCTGGGGCTGTGCAGTACACAATCTATGGATCTGTCCACAGAGAAAGTGCCTGAACAATGAGTAAATCTGTGTTTGCCCAGTCCGCCTTTCCCAAAACTCATGTTACGTACATCACTCTGCAGGTCATAGGCCCTCTTTGCTTGGATAACGTCGTTTTGATCAGGTAAGCACGTCCAGTTACGCAGGTAATTTCGGTAATCGATGTCACTGACCAGTATCTGACATTTCTTGGCCAGCAAGATGCCTAGCATGTCCACTGGGCTACTGTACTTGGTTTTCCACTTCTGGAAGTCCTTCTTGTACTCTCTTTCACTTTGAATCTTCCCTGCATGTATAGCACACATAATCTTGGGGTCATCTTCAATGCTCTGGGCTCCAATGTGATGGCCTTTCTGTTTTTCATATGCTTCTTTGTATTTGAACTAAAGTATCAGAAATACAGGTTTAGAAACCCAGTTCCATGACCAGATACACATTGACAATACAGACAACATGACCATCCATAAGCAAAAAGATATGAATTTTATATTGCAAACATTTTGGCATCTCTAGATAATTTTAAACTAACATTTTATACTATCATAAACATAACTGTTGTGTAATCATATATCTTCATTGGTGGAACCTTTACCTGCATCAATTCTAACTATAATTCCAAAGTGTATTTTTCTTCTCTGTGATGACAAAGGGAAAAAGCTCTTAGCACATAGGAAGCAGGACTGGAGGAATACATGCTGAAGCAGTACAAAGTGTGGCACTTACATCACTGGCGATGTCCCTCGAAGCCTTGGCACTTTTGATGGAAATAGCATCTGCTCTCAGGTCATAGTCCTTCATCTTTGATTCATTCCATCCCTTTGTGTAAAGTTTCTATGTAAAGAATAATACACAACCGAAAAAGAAAAATGATATAGAAGGTTAACAGGCTAATTCCAAAAAGGAAGTTGGTAAGACAGAAAATGTATTTGAATTACTCCTAGGAAGGCTTAAACAACAATCAGAAAACTTCTTACTTGGCTAATGTTGACAGAATTGCTCTTGGCCAGCAAAATTTCCGGGGTGTCTGGCATCACGTGGATGGAAGTTTTGTCAGAATCCCAAGCTTCTGTATATAAACGCTATGAGGAAAGTGAGGTAAAACCCTTTTTTAAAGCAATATGTAACAGTTATCAAATTTAACTAATTTAACTATAAAATAGCCTTTTAAAGGTTATTTGGATGTGAAGGAAGCAAAAGTGTAGTGAAGAGAGTCAAATATGGTGATATATATATATATATATTATATATATATATATATATATATATATTTTTTTTTTTATTTTTCTGAAGCTGGAAACGGGGAGGCAGTCAGACAGACTCCCGCATGCGCCCGACCGGGATCCACCTGGCATGCCCAGGGGGGGGTGATGTTCTGCCCACCTGGGGCGTCGCTCTGTTGCAACCAGGGCCATTCTAGCGCCTGAGGCAGAGGCCATGGAGCCATCCTCAGTGCCCAGGCCAATTTTGCTCCAATGGAGCCTTGGTTGCGGGAGGGGAAGAGAGAGACAGAGAGGAAGGAGAGGGGGAGGGGTGGAGAAGCAGATGGGCGCTTCTCCTGTGTGCCCTGGCTGGGAATTGAACCCGAGACTCCTGCACGCCAGGCCAACGCTCTACCACTGAGCCAACTGGCCAGGGCCCAAATATGGTGATATTTAAACAGCCATATGATTGTTTTATAGCTGATGAAACAACATAATGATTTCAATTATTACTTCTTTTTATCCAGTAAAACTCAAGTTTACTCATAGGACTTCCAAGATGAAGCGTGGCTATAGAATATGATATAGTAGAAACCCCTAGGCGTCAGAGTGAATTCCAAGTTCCAACCCAATTCTACTGTATCTGCGCTGTGTGATCTTGAGAAAGGTTACATAACGCCTCATATTTCTCATTTATTGAAGGAAGATAATCATATATTTTTTATGGAGTACTTTTTGAAGTTCAACCATAACATACATGAAAGGACTAGTCATAGTGGCACACACCACAATTTTGTTTTCTATTGCTGTTATCACTGTGGTGATATTGATGGGTGTGATATAGATAGAATTTCTGGAAATTTAATATCCCTAACTCTGGAGTTTGCCGAGAGCCAATTTCACATTCTTCATTGGGGAAGCACTCAATCTCACCACCCAAATGTTTGGTAGATATCCAGGCAGGTGTGGGAGAATTTGGGTAAGTTGAATTCAATCTAAACTGTGCATATTGAGACCCTACTCATTGGCTAAAGAATTAATGCAGTCCCAATAAACAGAGCACTGGAACTCTGGAAAAAGAACTGAGTATCTATCTTGTGTAATAAACTGAAAGCAACAGTAGCAGCGCACTTTTCAAAATAGATTTCCATAGTCTAAAGCAGTGCTGGTCAACCTGGTCCCCACCGCCCACCAGTGGGCATTCCAGCTTTCATGGTGGGTGGTAGCAGAGCAACCAAAGTATAAATCAAAAGATAGATTTGCCCTGGCCGGTTGGCTCAGCGGTAGAGCGTCGGCCTAGCGTGCGGAGGACCCGGGTTCGATTCCCGGCCAGGGCACATAGGAGAAGCGCCCATTTGCTTCTCCACCCCTCCGCCGCGCCTTCCTCTCTGTCTCTCTCTTCCCCTCCCGCAGCCAGGGCTCCATTGGAGCAAAGATGGCCCGGGCGCTGGGGATGGCTCTGTGGCCTCTGCCCCAGGCGCTAGAGTGGCTCTGGTCGCAACATGGCGACACCCAGGAGGGTCGCAACATGGCGACGCCCAGGATGGGCAGAGCATCGCCCCCTGGTGGGCAGAGCGTCGCCCCTGGTGGGCGTGCCGGGTGGATCCCGGTCGGGCGCATGCGGGAGTCTGTCTGACTGTTTCTCCCTGTTTCTAGCTTCAGAAAAATGAAAAAAACAAACAAAAAAACAAAAACAAAACAAAACAAAAAAAAAGATTTAACTATAGTAAGTTGTTTTATAAAGATTTATTCTGCCAAACTTAGCGAAAATCAGACATAAAGTACTTGGTAAGTAATTATTATTATATGCTTTAACTTGCTGTAACTCTGCTTTATAAATTCCCTACTTTTACTGTGGAACCAGTGAGCAGTTAGAAAATTTTTCTACTCACAGAGATACAAAAGTGGGCAGTAGATATAAAAAGGTTGACTACCCCTGGTCTAAAGAGAAAGAATGAACCAAGCAACTCATCTGAGTTGTGCATGCACTGCTATGAACACCATGTTTCCCAGACCTTAGAACAAAATGCTAAATGGTTATATAGTTCTCACTTTATCAGCCACGGTCATGACTCAGGCAAATGGACACAGCTGAAGACTAACCTTGCTCATGGTCAGGGCATTAGTCTTTGCCAGAACAATTTCTGGGGTATCTGTAATGCACGTGAATTTGATCTTGTCAGCAGGCAGGCGGTACTTCCTGTCACTCAAGATTTCTCCAGCTCTCTTCACCTTCTCAACCTCTACGGAGCCAATGGGCACCCATCCAATGCCTCTCAGCCACTCAAGATCAGCCTTGTAAATAGCCTGAAAATGAAATAATGTCAAATATTTATAGAAATTACTTAGACAACCTGGTGTCTGATCCAGGTTTAGCATATACAGAGGATGTGTATTTCTGAACCCTACTTGTGTAACTTTCTGGGAGGAACCATTTTGGTTTAAAGGAGCTCCTCAAATGCTTTGTCCCTGAGGGTAGCCTTGTTTGTTTGTTTATTTATTTATTTATTTATTTATTTTTGACAGAGACAGAGAGAGGGACAGATAGGGACAGACAGACAGAAAGGGAGAGAGATGAGAAGCATCAATTCTTTGTTGTGGCATATTAGTTGTTCTTTGATTGCTTACTCATTGATTTGCTTTCTCATATATGCCTTGACCGGGGTGGGGAGCTACAGCATAGCAAGTGACCCCTTGCTCAAGCCAGTGACTTTGGGCTCAAGCCAGCGACCTTTGGGCGCAAGCCAGCAGCCATGGGGTCATGTTTATGATCCCACACTCAAGCCAGTGACCTTTCGTTCAAGCTGGTGAGCCAGCGCTCAAGCCAGATGAACCTGTACTCAAGCTGGTGACCTCGGGGTTTTGAACGTGGGTCCTCTGTGCCCCAGTCTGATGCTCTATCCACTGTGCCACCGCCTGGTCAAGCAGGGTAGCCCTGTTTTAAAGACCCATAAAATCTCTCTAATAATATGTGATTTCATTTATACAAAACCATTTTTAAGGAGATTACTGCTTACTTCTTGATACAAAGATTTTATTTTCTGATTTGATTGCCCATAGCTCCCTGTATAAGCCTAACACTTGGGTAGAATAAAGTTTGTTCTTATCTAATTGGATAATGGCTTTCACAGCCAGTCCTGTCATATAAAGCAAGGATGAATCCTACTGCTGACCACATGTTGAATTAATGTGTTTTCTGGGGCAACAAAAAGGGTATTTTTTTCCATATAATTCTGTATACATGCTTCTAAGCCAAAGAGTACATATATTTTTTACTCTTGTTTATCTTATTTTCAGTCCCCTTTTCCTATTATAATTTAAGTAAAAGACATTTCATCTTTCAGTTTTCTTCTTTGAATTTAAATAATTGGTTGCAGAAGAATTTTTCTTTTTATTAAGGTAACAATCTTTTTTATTTTTATACATTTTCTTGAAACTGTTTTTGACAATGTGACTACTTTTATCATTCTTTTGAAAGTGACTACTTGTTAAAGCCTGATTAAAACAAAACTAAGAGCTACTAAATCAATGAGGTAGCATTTAGGTCCTGAGGACAATTTACAGGTTTACAATAAAAGTGCCTAACGTATTCTTAGGCAGATATTGTTTTTAGCTTTTTAGATAAATTATCTTAATGTAGAATTCATTCTTAAACTTCCTTTTACAAGTTAGAATAGATATTTCTTGTAACTTAAGTAGTCAAAGAATTCATAATGCAATCAATTCATTGGAAAATTAGATTGTGTTAAACCAGGAATTCTTAATCTGATATCAATAAACTTGGATAAAAAAACCCATAATATATTTATTTTAATTAACCTCTAACTGAAATATAGCATTTCTTTCGATTATAAGTTTAGACCAAAGATCATAGTAGTATTAACATTATGTGGGACTTGATCAACAGTAGAAATCACAAATATTTTCATATCCTATTATAGTTGTTGTAGACTTCCTGAAATACTTATGCTCATCACTTCTTTGAAATTAAAGTAGTTATTACACCCACTGCTAGATCTTTTTGTCTAATGTGTTAATAAAAAAGCATCTATATACATATACACCCATATATGTATAAATATGTACATATTTTTAAAATTTACACATTTTATGACATTGTCCTGAGAAATTATCCATAGGTTTCACTAGATTGCCAAAAGATTCCATGGCACAAAAAAAGTTAGACTTTATTTTTTAAGCCATTTAAACACATGATAAATAATATTAGATATACTCACATCACTCTGAAGGTCATAGGCCTTCCGAGCCTGAATGACGTCGTTCTGATCAGGCAGACAGGTCCATTCGTGCAGGGGATGCTTGTAGTCTATGTCGCTTACAAGGATCTGGCACTTCTTGGCCAGCACCACCCCCAGCATGTCCACTGGGCTGGTGTACTTGGTCTTCCACTTCTCAAAGTCCTTCTTGTATTCCCTGTCACTCTGGATCTTGGCCACATGCATGGACCACATCATCTTGGGGTCATCCTTAATGTTTCGGGCCCCAATGTGGTGGCCAAGCTGTTTACGGTAGCCTTCCTTGTATTTATACTGAAAAAAGAAAAAGGATATGAGTTTAATGATAAAAACATTTCACTTATATCACATTTCATAGTTTCATACACACATTACTTCTTTGGAATTTTTCTACCACTAGTGTGGGAGAGAAAGGTTAATATTATCAACCCCATTTTATAAAATAGAAATCTAAAGTTTAGCGGGGTTAAGTATTTATTCAGGGTCACATCACAAGAAGGTGGCAGAGCTAAGACCAGAATGAAGTAGTTTCTAGTTTTTACTATTTTTGACTTTCTCCTAAACTATACTACCTAGTTTACACTGGATTGCTTAACAAGTAAAGGTAAAACATTGTATAATTTAAAGGGGCATCAATGCAATTTAAAGATGTGGCTTTTAAAAAAATGCTTTAATATTTAGAGTATTTTGAATATATTTCTTATAATTAGACTTTATAATGATTTCTTTGAAGACATGGGTTACATTTAGATTTCACTAGGAAATAGCTCCCTATTAGCCATTGAACTTTTACCATGAGAAACCCGTGCCTTGGATCAATACCCTATCTTCTTTTATAATTCAAGAATAATATGTTATGGTCCATTTTACAATGAAGTGATCATAGTATAGGCTTCTCCAGTTTAACAGCCGGAAAAAAAATTTAAATAATAGAAGGAATGAAGCATAAATCTAAGGCATGGAATCTTTCTAGAAGAAGGAAAGTCTGGATTTGGGTTCTTAGCAATCATTGGACAGTTAGTAGGAAAACCACACTAAAAGTTACAAAGTATGAGCTAAAACTCTAAAACACATCCATATGCATCCATCATTGGATCTTCTTTTAATGCCAGAATAAATGGATAGAAGTAGTAGAAAAATATTCACATGTATATTGGTTGATTTGCATGTGGTATTAATGTTTTTCTTTTCTTTTCATTTTTAACAGATATCTGGGTCAACTGCTGCTCAATTTCTGACATTTAAAATTAAGAACCCATTTTAATGTCCTTAAAATATTTATTTTTTAAAGAAAATACCTCAATTTTTAATGATCAATAGGTATAATAGACATAGTATCTTATACTTTTCTTTGTTTTTATTTGCAACTTTGTGCATGGGGATTACTAAATAAAATGTAGGGACAACAAAAATTCTGTCAAGAAAAATTATGGAAAAACTTCCATTTGCGAACATCTTTGAATAAGAAATGCCTCTTCTAAAAGCATCAACTTACGTCACTGGCAATATCTCGTGAAGCCTTGGCTGACTTGATTGGAATGGCGTCCACACGCAAGTCATACCCTTCCTTCTTGGACTCTTCCAAAGCCAGCCTGTAGAGTTTCTGCAGAAAAGAGAGTAACTAAATTATTCCTCTTTTCATAAAAAATAAAACTGTTAATTATAAAAATTTCCCCATCCTCATTTAAACTACAGAAATTAATCCACAAAGTGAAGTATTAAGATGGGTTTGTACAAAACTTGGTTTCATGGGCACTGATGAATTTTAAGCAAGCGTCCTAAACTTTAGAATTTTGTTGACTGGCAAATTACAAAAATTTTAGGAGATCAGCATATTGTTGCCATAATTTTGTTTTGCCAAACAAGCACATATTAAAAAAAACTATTTACTATCACTGTCTAGATGTAAAATAAAGGCCAATTTAATACTAAAGGAGAAATAATAAGGAAAGTATTTTAAAATTGAATACTATATTTGAATTCATAAAAACTCAATGAATTTTCCTTATTTTTTTTCATTTTGTGTGGACAATCACCACACACTATAATCTATCTGTAGGGTAGAGGTTCAAATCATTGCCCTGATGAAAATGTTGGTTCTGAATGAGATGCCTAAAAAATGTTTGCAAATATCATTAAATGGTTACCAGAACATTAAGGAAGCAGCAAAATAATGGAAGGCATGAAAACTCACTGATTACCAAGTGAATTCCAAGCCAGTGCCTGCCTAATGAATAGTTGTTGAATAAAATAATGACTGATACCCATACTGAGAGGTAGGAAAACACTTTTGGAGTAAAACTCCTATTGGAATATTCCTCCATAAGCATTCATTCCCTGCTATTCTACTGCTTAAGGGCAGGCCTACTTTGGACCTATCACATAGCCTAAAGTCGAATCAAGGGAGAACTATCTCTTAGTGACAATGTTAGTTTGGAGAATGTATAATGAATTAGACAAAACCATTCACTAAGGAAACAGTTACAATAGTTCATCTTTGCCTTTCTGTTCATTATAGGATCAACAGTTTACTCACATTACTGTAGTTTATTCGGTTGAGTTTGGCTAGCATGATTTCTGGCGTGTCAGGCATGACATGGATTGTTTTCTTATCATTGTCCCAGGCTTCAGTATACAAGCGCTATGGAAAAATGGATGAGAAAAATTATTTTGGAGTTCAAGACATTTTTTTGATTATGTGGCAGTCACCCCTCACCCAAGCAAAGCAGAAATAAAATTATTAAATTTGCATAAATCCCTACCTTTTAGGAATTTTATTGACTTACAATTTTTATTGTTTCTTATTAAAATTCTTTAATTTTAATTTTGATTTAATTTAACTCACCTTATTCATGGTGATAGCATTGCTCTTTGCCAGCACCTGTTCTGGGGTGTCAGTGATGCTGGTAAATTTCAGTGTATCTGGTCGCTGACGGTAGATAGTGTCACTCAGTATCTCTGTGGCCCTCTTGGCTTTAACAATTTCTAAAGAGCCAATTGGAACCCAGCCAATGCCTTTCATCCATTCAAGATCTGATTTATACAAGTTCTGTAAATTAACAGATAAAAAACACATTTATTAATTAGCATTTCAGAGTCATAGTAACAAAATGGCTCATACTAGAGAAAATACAAAAGTGTTGATGAACAGATAAGGCTCCCAGCACAGTTGACAACTCAGTCATTATTGAATTCTGAGTATGCATATATTTTCCCCTAAGCAATTTTGGTACAGAGGATTATACCAAAAGTTATGAAAGATTTTTTTAAGTGAAAGACACAGTTATGCCCTTGAGTGATTACAAAATTTTTATACAAGATAATATTTTAGATATTTTCCTAATTATTCATTTTATTTTACGCTCAATAAAGCATGCTAAGGCTAATAAAATTAGATTACTGGGTTTTTCTTTTCAAGAACCAACTTTATTTTTTTATTAAATTTGACATTGGTTCACAAAAACACACAGGTTTCAAGTGTACAACTCAACAAACCATCATGAAAAGGATAAGAATGTCTTAGTAGTTTCCTGTCAATAGGTATAAAATATGAGTGTTTGTGAAAATAATTTAACCTAATACACTTCTGTTTCCTCTCTCTATACTGCCCTCCACTGACATATACATACATTTCCACCACTTCTCCTAAAAAAGGTATAGCTATATGTTGAGGACTAAGTTTTATTTGACTCAGACACAGAAAGCCTGAAACACCAGAAAGAAATACACCTGTATTAAATTGTTAATATAGACTTTATTTCCTTTTTTACATATAACTTTTGGGGAAAAGTTGTGAAATAAATTGTAATGCTACCAATGGGTAACTGTTTATGAATATTCAATTGTATATTTTTTAGAAATATGCAAACAAATTCTAGTCCATTGGCAGTAAGTAGTGAGAACCCATGGACATGTTTCAGATATGTTTTCTTTTTTCTTTTCTTTTTTTTTACAGAGACACAGAGAGAGAGAGAGATAGGGACAGACAGACAGGAATGGAGAGAGATGAGAAGCATCAGTCATCAGTTTTTCGTTGCGACACCTTAGTTGTTCATTGATTGCTTTCTCATATGTGCCTTGATTGTGGGCCTTCAGCAGAGTGAGTCCCTTGCTCGAGCCAGCGACCTTGGGTCCAAGCTGGTGAGCTTTTGCTCAAACCAGATGAGCCTGCACTCAAGCTGGCAACCTCGGGGTCTCGAACCTGGGTCCCTGGCATCCCAGTCCGACGCTCTATCCACTGCACCACCGCCTGGTCAGGCTCAGATATGCTTTTAACAGAGGAACCAGCATCAGGAATACTCACATCACTCTGGAGGTCATAAGCTTTCCGAGCATGGATGACGTCATTCTGGTCAGGTAAGCATGTCCACTCATGCAGAAGATGTTTATAGTCGACATCACTGACCAAGGTCTGACATTTCTTGGCCAAAACAATACCAAGCATGTCCACCGGGCTGCTGTATCTGGTCTTGTATTTCTCAAATTCTTTCTTGTACTCTCGGCTACTCAGCACTTTGGCAATGTGAAGGGACCACATCATCTTGGGGTCATCATGTATTGCTCGGGCACCGATATGATGACCCAATTGCTTACGATAAGCTTCTTTATATTTGTACTGAAAGAGAGAACCCAGTAAATGAGGAGGAAGCACAAAGAGCTGTTCCCTGTTGTTCTTTCTGCAGTGATGCTTTTCTGTGAAATCCTTAACACGCTAGGGAGCTTCACCACATGCTGCTGTGATGTCGCACACCAGGGCATGCTGACTCCTGAAGAAGAGGATGGTGTGCTCATTGTCACACTCCCACAGTGTAACTCCGTGATGACTCCTTTATATTATGCTTAAAATTATAAGTTGACCAAAAGTGATTAAAAGTGAACATTGAAGGGTGAGCTCAATTAGAATGATCAACAGTGTCTCAGAAGTCAGTCATGTGGGTGGGTATATTTGAGATGTGTTTACACGAATTATTAATTTTATTTTTTTCTAAGGCATTCTGAGAAATTATTTTCTCTGCATAAATAACCTGGGGGGTAGCCTAAAACTGGGCAGTTTTTGTTCATTGATGCATATATAGAGTTTCAGTTTTGCAAGAAGAAAAAGTGAGAGCATACTTAACACTACTGATCTGTATACTTGATAATGGTAAAGATAGTAAATTTTATGTTATGTGTTGTTTTATCATGATAAAAAAGAAAAACCTACACAAATGGACAATATTGTTGCCTATGGAATGATACTTAAGTTGACAAGATGTATAATATTTTTATTTCTAGGATAAAGGCATCTTGATTTTGTGGACACCTCAGCAAGGAAATTTACAGCTTTTTTAGTATTCTTTGTCCTTCTTCAAGTCATGGGGTAGAACTCAGTTAAACTCACTTCTCTCTAGAACTTTTGCCTTGGGTTCATCCTGAGGAGAGCTCATGAGGTTTTAGGAGTAGTTCACATATGTCCAGCTAACTTTAATCAAGACACTCAGTTTTATTAAGCAAAGCCCAAATGACAAGAATCAAAAGAACCACATCCCAGTTCAGGCTTTGTCCTATGATGCTTATGATCATGGGCAGGTTACCTACTGGCTCAAAGCCTCGACTGGCTCAAAGCCTCAATTTATTTGCCTATACAATAAAGGTGGTTAAGATGGATGATGACCAAAGAGACTGCCAGCTGTGTTCCAATAATGTGATTCCCTGTGCAGGGATTGGTCTGTTAGTAACAATGGCAGGGACTTAATCGGCTCTTACGTCACTGGCAATGTCCCTGGAGGCCCTGGCCGCCACAATGGGAATGGCATCGCTTCGCAAATCATAGCCTTCTTTCTTGGCTTCTTCCATGGCCTGGCGATAGAGGCTCTGAGGAGAGAAGAAGTGCTTTTAGATACAGCACTCACTTTCACTCTAAAAATGGATTTTTGACAAAAGAAGACTAGTTTTGGATGCAGAACTGCACTCATATATTCAGCCTTAAATGAATTTAAAAAGATATAAGCATATCTCTTTTTTAGGGCTTCCTCGTTATAAGCAAAAGTAATTAATATGGGTAAAATTAATATGGCCAAGTCTTAAAAATCAGCACTTAAATTTTTCAGTGTTCTCAAACTAAAGAAAAGTCTGCCTTCCACCTTTTGTTAAAGACACACTCATCCCCACCCCCACATACACATACGAAATCAGAAGTCTTCCCAAATAAACCAGATTAATTCTTTGTTAAGAACTTTTGGGCGAGAAACAGTTTTGCAGCAGTATTCCTGGACAGCAAAGATACATGGTGAAAATTTATCTGGATAACTCATAAAAGAATGTATTTTACTGTCCTCAGACAAGTCTAAAAGAAATGGATTTAAGAATTCTCTTTTATTTTACAAATAAACCTTAAGTTATGTTGAGCATATTAAAAATCTAGTTTTCATGGTGACTTGAATGTGAAAAAGAAAATATTAAAGTTATTAAACAACTATTTTGTACCAGGCTCCACATTGGGCAAATTATATATATGACTTAATTTAGTCATCACAGAAATTCTTCAATATAGGCATTTTTATCCTGTTTTACTGATAAGAAACTGAAGAAAAACTCAACAAATTTTGAAACAAGCATTCATCTGATAAATAGCAATAATTATTTTTTAATTAAAAACTACCATTTGTTTCCATCATTAATACTGACTTTGAGAGCTTTTCTCCTCTGATACGGAGACATTTTTGTATCTATTTTTCTATCTATCTACTTTTTTGAACACAATAATACATATTTTCAAAGTAGCATAATGGGCATAAAAATAAAACTAAACAAACTGGTCCACATGAGAATTAAATCCATAATCCTGATTTTTCTACTACATCAGCAAAACTCAATCTGGTCAGATCAGGAAATAAAATAAATGGTCTTACCTTACTATAATTTACTTTATTTTGTCTTGCCAATGTAATTTCAGGTGTGTCAGGCATGATGTGGATTTGTGTCTTGTCTTTGTCCCAGGCTTCTGTGTATAATCGCTGTGAAAGGCAAAACGGTGAATGAATTAGAAACACAAAGTTTGATGTAAACAGCAGTTTACAATTTAGAGATTACGACAAAGATGAAAGCCAGCATCCTCACTATCTGGGCTGTACGCTATATGCCAATACTCTTCAGTCTCTTTGACATCGCAAGATATTTATTATCACTAAATATAACAAATAAACGTGTCTTTTATTACAAGATCACCTCTACTCCATTTAAATGAAAAGCAAGTATTTTTCCAAGAATATATACGTAATCCACTTGTACTGTGGCTATTATATAAATAAATTCTTTCCAGAGTTTTGTTTGTTGTTTGTTTATTAACTGAAAATATACCTGGATTAGCCATCTCTAGATTTGTTATTTTATAAATGATAAGGAGATTTGCATTTGACTTGTTTGCTTTGTACTTACCTAGATAAGTATTCAACAAGAAAGAAACCTTGATACCAAACCATGTATAACTCTCACAGACTTCAAATAATTTGTACACCAAAAAGCTGTCCTATTCTTCACTCCGGTATTTCACAACAGATATCAAAGCAGAAATTCTCACATACCTTTTTGAAATCCTAATGTAACTGAATAAAGAACTCACCCAAATTACTATACATAGAATGGCAATTGAATAATACAAAAAAGATCAACTTAATTATAAGTATTCTCAAGAACTGTCTTACTCTCTCCCACATTGGTTACTCACCTTGTTCATGGTGATGGCATTGTTCTTTGCCAGCACCTGCTCCAGGGAATCAGTCACACTGGTAAATTTCAGCTTGTCTGGGGGCTGGCGGTAGATGTGGTCGCTGAGTATCTCTGTAGCTCTCTTGCACTTGACCACATCCAGAGACCCAATGGGGACCCAGCCAATGCCTTTCAGCCATTGGAGATCTGCTTTATACATATTCTGGTGAGAAAAACACAAAAGCAAGTATTAGTAAAGTTGTTATGACATTTGATTTCAAAAACAAAAGAAAAAGACTAGAAAACTTGGATAGCCAAACTTCATGTCTATGTCTTTTAAAATCTGAAGAGCTTCATGTATGTTCTCTCTAAAAGAAAGGTACGGCACAGTGAACGAGGAGTGTAGAGAAAAAATATTCTTTCTGAGAGCTTTACCTAATCCTAGACCATACATATTACTACAGCAATTTTCAACATTTTTCATCGTGGCACATAAAAGCTAGTTACTATAATTCTGTGGAACACCAAAAAAAAGATTTTTTGCCAATCTGACAAAAAACAAATAGGTATAATTTTGATTCATTCACACCAGATGGCTATTATTGTGTTGGCTGTTGTTATTTTTATTTGACAATCTTTAGTCAGGTATTGCATATTTTAAACATTCTTGCAGCGTACCAGTGTGCCTGCTGCGGCATACCAGTTGAAAATCACTGTATTACTATCGTGAGTGTGGTCACCAGTGTCATTGAACAGGTCTCAGTACTCACGTCACTCTGGATTTCATAGGCCTGCCGAGCGTGGATGACATCATTCTGGTCGGGCAGGCATGTCCACTGGTGCAGGATATTCCTGTAGTCTGCGTCGCTGACTAACGTCTGGCACTTCTTGGCCAGCACCACCCCCAGCATGTCCACTGGGCTGGTGTACTTGGTCTTCCACTTCTCAAAGTCCTTCTTGTACTCCCTGTCACTCTGGATCTTGGCCACATGCATGGACCACATCATCTTGGGGTCGTCTTTGATGTTCCGGGCTCCGATGTGATGGCCAAGTTGCTTGCGGTAACCATCCTTGTATTTGTACTGAAATAAAAAATAGCCATTTTATAAATAAAAACAAAAATAAAAAAGGCTAAAAGTCTTATTAAAGTATACTATTTTAAAATTGATAATTTTGCCAAGAAGTGGAATAATCTGAATATTACTTAGCTCTTCTTCCTAACTTTGATTAGACTTCACAATAATACTCTAGCAGGGGTCTCCAAACTTTTTACACAGGGGGCCAGTTCACTGTCCCTCAGACCATTGGAGGGCTGCCAAATACAGTGGTCCTCTCACTGACCACCAATGAAAGAGTGCCCCTTCCAGAAGTGCAGTGGGGACTGGATAAATGGCCTCAGGGGGCCGCATTGCGGCCCGTGGGCCGTAGTTTGGGGACGCCTGCATGGAAAGATACGCCAAACTACATAGTTTTATGGTTTGCAGGCAGTAAGTTCCTGGAAATAAAAGTAGCGACACTTTTAAGAAAAATCAGTCAGAATTGTTTGCTGCCTTTTCACCTTGGGTCAGTGAAATCACTAACCCAGAAGTTTTACATAGGATTTTGAGAATGCTACCTCTGAATCCACACCTATCATTTCACCCTCCAAGCCACCTATTATCCTTCCCAAATTTGGCTCTTCTGACTTCTACCGGGTTACTTGACTCTATAAAATGGTTTGGCTTGGGTTTTCCACCCTGCATGTCTTGCTCTGTCAGAGATCAAGTTTGGCTGAGGTTTGTTGGGATTACTCCAGTAGGAAAATAGATTATATAATTATAAACTAGCATATTGTTGGAGGTGGTGGTTAAGTGCTGACTCTCAATATCATCTCTCCACTGAGGTGACAACATCACCCAAATCCTAATGGGTACTGGCGGAAGTCTTAATTCTCCACCAAAGGATCCATTTCCTTTGGAGATGGCGGAAAGAGAGATCCGGGTCATCATTTTGTTGGTTTTGGTTGTTCACCTTTCTTTTTCTATTTTCATTTAAAAAGAACTAAAAAAGAAGCACTTAAGTAACTTTTCAAAGAAAGAGTTGACAAATATCCAGAGCAGGTTTGTGAAAAGGTGCATTTCCCTAGACCTGTAAACAGGTCTTTTTCTGATGTTAAACCAATACATGAAACTAAGTTTTTCTGTTTTGTTTTGTTTCTAACATTTCTGACACTTTCTTATTTCTGTGTGGGCTACGTGCTCAAAATATGGAGATGAATGTCTCATCACTGTGTGTATGAACAATGGTAGGTTCAAATTCAATTTTATACTGATGTTTAGGACACCCCCTTCCTAAAGTCTTCTGGAGTTAAAAACATGAAAAAGCTTTTTCAGATGAAAAATATTTCTTCTGTTTAAATCACAGTAAATGTGCTTGAACTGGCACCCAGATGCATCTTTGTGTTGTGATAATGCCTGTGATGACCCCTACCCCATCCAGGCACATACATATGTGGGGTGTTGTTACTCACATCACTGACGATGTCTCGGGAAGCCTTGGCTGCCACGATTGGGATGGCATCACTTCGCAAGTCATAGCCTTTCTTCTTTGCTTCTTCATTGGCAAGTTTATACAGACTCTATAGAAAGAGACTCAGAGTTAAAGCAAAAAATTTGACAGTAGCCATTTAGAGGTTATCAGGTGACATACTACATCATTTAAAAAAGGGAAGGCTATGTAAAGAATTTAAAATTCTATCAATATTAAAGTAAATAAATTATATCTTACCAGAAAAAAAGAAAAACTATAGCATTAAAAACAAATGAATTATGTAAACACAGATTGCTACATTAATCTATTGTTAATCTATATATAATAGATTAATATTATATATTAATATTAGTATATTAATATTAGCAGATCATATAGTATATTATACATATGAACATAGATTAATATAATCTAGTAATGTGGATCAATGAAGAAGACATCAATCTATACATATTTCTAATCAAAAAGGAAATTATAGAACAATGTTTAATGTATTTGCTTATTATATATACTTATATACATTTACTCATTTCTTTATTACTTGAAAAATTTTTGACAATCATGGAATATTTTATAATGTTTAAAAAACAAAAGAGAAAAAAATTGAAGTATAATTTAAAATGTAAATCATTCAATCATAATCATAGCACAACTTTGATTCTAAATTTTAGCTGTATTAGTAAAACATGTACCTATAAAATTGCATTTTACTCTAAAAACAAATAAACAGTAATCAGTGTTGTTAATAAAGAACACTTCTTTCCACACCTGAGGTTTTCTTCCGGTAAGAGAAGCTCAGTTCTTTGATCTATGGCCTTACTCTTTTCTCCGCACCTTTACTCTCTCTGCCACTGAAGAGGTGTAGTGATTCACTGATTTATCTAACTGGTAGGGAGGGGGGAATTGGCCTTGCCCAGCTCCACCCTAAGCTGCTGCCTCTCGGATTAAGCTCAGTGCCATTCTCTGCTTCTCTGGGCTCTAAGCAGGACCTCGGTCCTGAGAGGGGTGGAACTGATGGTCCTCCTCCAGTGAGGCCTGTGTCTGGATGAGGAACCCAATTCTGTGGTTTGGTTAGCAGCTTGTTTGCCTCTTATACAAATGTGTCCTTGAACTTAACTAGTAATAAAAAATGTGAGATTTTGAGTTTTACTTCTCAATTTTACTGAGGATCCAGGTGGAAAAGAGATGTATATTTTTAGAGCCCCTTTAACAGATTGTCTTATTTAGCAAATAAAAAAATAGCTTGACCAATTGAACTTGAATTCAGATAAATAACAAATAATATTTTAGTGTAAGTATTGAGCCATATTTTATCTGGCAATCTCTCCTCTTGGAAATGTCAAAAATACTACTCATATTAGCAGTGGCCACAACTGAAAAGATTATGTGACTTCAGTTTGCCTCTGAAACCCTATAGCATATAATATGCAAGCCAGATATGAGAGGCTGAATGGCGAGTGTTCATATCATGGAGTGACGTGTATCATGATAGCTGAGCACTTCCATAAAAGTAAGTGTAGAGAAACAAACAATAGCAGAAACACAGTCAGTAGCACCACAGAAATTCGCTCCTACCTCACTGTAGTTGATTTTATTTTGCCTTGCCAACGTGATCTCCGGAGTGTCAGGCATTATATGAATTTGAGTCTTGTCTTTGTCCCAGGCTTCTGTATATAAACGCTATCAAAGAAGATGTTGACGGAAAGCCATTTGAAATAGGAATTACGAAATGTCAAAGATTATTATTGATCTAATTAAAGGAAATAAACCGAATTTGAATATAAAGTATTCAGTTGGAGGTTTGAGTCTTAATACTAGTTATCAAGGTTATAAAGCCAAGAATAACAGAAATTATTTACAGGCTTTCAAGTATGTAATTTAGGAGGCAAATATGACCCCACACTTTCATGGATAGTTATATCTTCACTAATCGTTAAAGTATAATGACACCTTTTGGCATCCTGGAGAAGTTTGGGGCAGCTGGGGCTCACCTTGTTCATGGTGATGGCATTGTTCTTTGCCAGCACCTGCTCCAGGGAATCAGTCACACTGGTAAATTTCAGCTTGTCTGGGGGCTGGCGGTAGATGTGGTCGCTGAGTATCTCTGTAGCTCTCTTGCACTTGACCACATCCAGAGACCCAATGGGGACCCAGCCAATGCCTTTCAGCCACTGGAGATCAGACTTGTATACATTCTGTGAAGATAAAAAAGACAGATACACTTCAGCAAGACCAAAAGATTTAAGGTAAAGATGCAAATGAAATCATTAATAAAGTACAATTCTGGTTGTTGTTGTTTTTCATAGAAAATAAGCTCACTACATTAGGCTGATGTAAAGAAAAACTATGTTAGAAAAAATTACCCCGAAACATCTCCCAGCCATAAGAAAAAGTGACCAAATATTTCAGGTTGTTAGGAGAGAAGTGATGCAAACTGCTATCTTCTGAGAGTCCGTTGAGTGAATGTTATTTTAGTGTCCATGTGAACAGGAAAAGAAGGCCAACCCAGAGTGAGAGAAACCACATGTATGTCCATCAACAGGTCATCAGTGAGTAAATGTCAGGACTTGTCAAATGAAATAGTCTGCAGCTATTAAAAGCCATACTTTTAAGAATACCAGTGGCTTGTAGAAATGTCATTAATATAATATTAAATGAAAAAATAGCATATAACTTATGTAGGTATATTGTGTGGGTAAATTACATAAGCCAAAGTGGGTTCTTTCAGTGTTTGGATTATGTTGGATTTTTATTGCCTTCTATGTATTTTTTCTTATATTTCAAAATATCTCTAGTGCTCTTTTATAAAAAAGAGAGAGAGAGAGAGAGAGGTTAAAATATCATAATGATGTAGAATTCTTGAAACCAGAGACAGGACTTTGACAGCTATAACACTGCCCAAGATTCAGGCAATAAAGGACCATTCCGTTGGTCCAGGCCTGAGTCTCTTTCCTACCAAGTTTTCAGGATGGGAAGCATGAACTCTTTCCCAGAATCATCTTCTCATATCTTTTCTTCTCACTTTATTTTAGATCATTTTTTTCCACTAAAGACTTTTGTAAACAGAAAAAGACTCGTAGATACAGAAAACAGGCTGACGGTTAGCAGAGGGAAAGAGGGTTGGGGGCTGGGTGATAAAGGGGAGGGATTGAGGAGCACAGATTGGCAGTTACAGAACAGTCACGGGGATGCAAAGTACAGTATATGGAATAGAGTCAACAACTCTGTACAACTGTGTGGCGCCAGGTAGGTGCTGGAAATATCAGGGGACACTTTGTAAAGTATGTGATTCTCTAACCACTATGCTGTACCCTTGAAACAAATGCAAAATAATATTAATGTGAACTGTAATTGAAAAAAATAAATAAAAGCTTAAAATATTTATTTAAAAAGGATTTTTGTGTACCCCTTAAATATTTATAGCTATTTCACAACAACGGGATTGGACCTTTGCCTAACCCATTTGAAGAATTTCACCTGTAACAACACCTAAGTAGAAAAATAGGCTGATATTTGCATTCTAGACAAAAAAACTATTGGAATTGCTCTGTGCTGACTAGTTATTACTCAAAAAGAATGAAAGCAATAACATTTTACCTCTGGAGGGTTTTTAAATGTCCAAATGCTTCCCACATTACTAAGACTGGATCACAGTGTGAGGAAAGGGACCTTGAAAAAGTACTCAGTAAACAGATGAATGCAAGCAGTCTGTCACTGTGATCACACTCTGGGCAACAGTAACCATTTTTTTTTTTTTTTTTTTTTTATATATATTTTATAATTTTATTTTTTAATGGGGTGACATCAATAAATCAGGATACATATATTCAAAGATAACAAGTCCAGGTTATCTTGTCGTTCAATTATGTTGCATACCCACCACCCAAAGTCAGATTGTCCTCTGTCACCTTCTATCTTGTTTTCTTTGTGCCCCTCCCACCCCCTATCCCTCTCCCATTCCCCCCTCCCCCCCGTAACCACCACACTCTTATCAATGTCTCTTAGTTTCACTATTATGTCCCACCTACGTATGGAATAATACAGTTCCTGTTTTTTTCTGATTTACTTATTTCACTTCGTATCATGTTATCAAGATACCACCATTTTGCTGTAAATGTTCCGATGTCATCATTTCTTATGGCTGAGTAGTATTCCATAGTGTATACAACAGTAACCATTTTAAACTATGTTTCATGTGCCGGCAAAGTCTTTCTTCTTGGAAACAATTTCAAAACACAGGGTTCTGTGTGTTGAAAGCCACAAAACAGATGTGGGAGTTTTCACAGGTGGGCTGTACTGTTTCTAGGAGCAGCCAGTTTGTGTCTAATTATTATTAATTTGTTTTATTCTCCAAATTTATTTAATGTTTAATAATTCCTTCAAACATTTATCAAATATAAGCTGCTGGAAATGTACTTCTCACACCCAGTTTTGAGAAGGTGCACCTGCTTCTCATAGGTCCCGGGTCTCAGGTTCTGTCATTACTATGTGACCCACCTCCACAAAGAGAGCCGTGCTGAGGGAAATGCCACTGAAAGGGTCCAGCAGCTATGGACCCAGTGACATTTTTATTCCATAAGAATAACATTTAGTAGTGTAGCAGGTATTAGTATTCCATTAATTATAACCTCATTTGTTTTGTAAGGAGAGCTAAAAACCAATTTCAGAAAAAAAAATAAAAAATGTGTTCTTTCCCCCTTAAAAGAATAAAGAAATACATCTCCCTCTGGTGGACTCTGAATTCTAATATTATTTAATCCTGGTTTTACTTTTATAAGATCAAGCCTAGTTTATAAACTTTACTTCCCTATAAAGCCTACTCACACATTCACAATAAAGCCATAAAACTATACATAGATTCAAGTATCAAATATCATTCAATAAACGCTAGTATGAGGAGACCATTGATTGTATACAAAGAACAATGTTTGTATAGTTTATTTCTGCACACAGCTTTGTTATAGATGGTGTACTCACGTCACTCTGGATTTCATAGGCCTGCCGAGCGTGGATGACATCATTCTGGTCGGGCAGGCACGTCCACTGGTGCAGGATATTCCTGTAGTCTGCATCGCTGACTAACGTCTGGCACTTCTTGGCCAGCACCACCCCCAGCATGTCCACTGGGCTGGTGTACTTGGTCTTCCACTTCTCAAAGTCCTTCTTGTATTCCCTGTCACTCTGGATCTTGGCCACATGCATGCACCACATCATCTTGGGGTCATCCTTAATGTCCCGGGCTCCAATGTGATGGCCAAGTTGCTTGCGGTAACCATCTTTGTATTTGTACTGAAATAAAAATGTACAGGTCAGCCTGACCTGGTGGTGGCACAGTGGATAGAGCATCGGACTTGGATGCGGAAGGACCCAGGTTTGAGACCCCGAGGTCGCCAGCTTGAGTGTGGGCTCATCTGGTTTGAGCGAGGCTCACCAGCTTGGACCCAAGGTTGCTGGCTCCAGCAAGGGGTTGCTCAGCCTGCTGAAGGCCCGCGGTCAAGGCACATGTGAGAAAGCAATCAATGAACAACTAAGGTGTTGCAACGCGCAATGAAAAACTAATGATTGACGCTTCTCGTCTCTCTCTGTTACTGTCTGTCTGTCCCTGTCTATCCCTCTCTCTGACTCACTCTCTGTCTCTGTAAAAAATAAATAAAGAAATGTACAGGTCAGATCCTGATTGTAAACCTTTAGAGGCCCCAAGGCTGTACAAAGTCATCTTGCTTACATCTCAGTTGTAAGTTGACTTTTGCTAATAAGCACTAACTCAAGCCTGTATCCTGACCTTTACCCTAAAAGTTTATAGAGATAGTTGAATAGGTGTAATCAGTATAATTGCAGTGTATGCCCTAAATCATTTACACCCTGGTAATGAGAAATAGTTTTGGAGGCAGGAAGTGGGGAGAGGTCGCCTGCGGAACTGGGGGAGAGCCCACTTGAATCTTGGAGAAATGGATTTTATGCACTGAAAGCATGTTAGAAAAGAGATGCATTTGGTGACATGGTATGTTTAATAAGTAATGACATGATTCTAGGTCAAGGGCTACCTACAATAGCAACAGAGGAGAATTTATTATTTCATAATGGACCCACACATTCATTGGTGTGGTATATGTTTGGCATCACTTTGAAAACTGATGGTTGTGATAAAGCTGCTATAGCAACCCAACTGGGTAGGGCATGCTCCTTACAAAGTCATGGTTCCACATGGGCCAACAATGTTTTTATTATTCTACGTCCAATGTCCTGAAATCTGAACCAGTCACCTAAAATACATGCTTCCAGTTTTAAGGAATGCTGAGACAGTATCAATGGTCAGCAGGAGGCAGTACAGCACAGTGGAAAGCAACGAGACTGTCTGGAATTTCAACTCCACCACCAAGATTTTGATTTTAGACAAGTTGCTTAAGCAATCCACAAAATGGCAATAGTGACAACATTTCCTAGTGTTTATTATGAGTAGTTATGAAGAGTGAGTAAAATAATATATGTAAAGCTCTTAGCACGGAGTTATCAATACTTTGGGTTATTATTATTTCATTATTTATTATTATTGGCATAAATCCATTAGTGGGGAAGTCCTAATACATAAATTAAAGTAAGCTACTAACATGATCTTCCAGTTAAAAAGAGCAGTGTGCAGGGTGTTACCATATTCCTGAACACTGGGCCTTGATTTTCAGAGCAGAGTCTGTTCCTTGGGAACACCCTGAGGCTCCAGGAAAGGATAATGATTTTACTCTGGAAGGCATCAGCTACATAGCCAGGAGTTATTGTTAAGGGTATGAGCTTGGGTTAGCAACCACCGCTGGTTCTGATCAACTGTCTTCTTTTTATAATCCTGTAAGAGTGAACTGTAATGTAAGTGTCGTATGCATTTTTAAAATATCACATACTAGCCTGACCAGGCGGTGGCACAGTGGATAGAGCATTGGACTGGGATGCAGAGGGCCCAGGTTCGAGACCCCGAGGTCGCCAGCTTGAGCGTGGGCTCATCTGGTTTGAGCAAAAGCCCACCAGCTTGAACCCAAGGTCGCTGGCTCCAGCAAGGGGTTACTCAGTCTGCTGAAGGCCCGCGGTCAAGGCACATATGAGAAAGCAATCAATGAACAACTAAGGTGTTGCAACGCGCAATAAAAAACTAATGATTGATATTTCTCATCTCTCTCCATTCCTGTCTATCCCTCTCTCTGACTCACTCTCTGTCTCTGTAAAACATAAATAAATAAATAAATAAAATTTAAAATATCACATACTAAAATATTACATGAAGCCAAACCCTGATTCTCACAGAGAAAACTTACATTTTTGAGTTACACTTTCTATTAGTACTGTGATCATTTTTATACAAGCATCTCCAAGCCTGCAGCTACCGTCTAACAATTTCCACAAGAATGGATCTTTTCCTCTTGTTGATGAGCCAGTTTTAACTGAAGATACTGTGTCTTAAAGGTTACAAACTCCTTTTTTTAAACAGCACATTTTCATTTCCTCAAAATTAGGTTTTTGAAAAATCCTACATTAATACATCAGGATATATTTTCTTTTCTTTTTATTTATTTTTTAGATTTTATTTATTCATTTTTTAGAGAGAGGAGACAGAGAGAGAGAAGGGGGGAGGAGCAGGAAGCATCAACTCCCATATGTGCCTGGACCAGGCAAGCCTGGGGATTTGAACTGGCGACCTCAGCGTTCCAGGTCAACGCTTTTACCCACTGCGCCACCGCATGTCAGGCCCAGGATATATTTTCAAAGGGCCAGGAAAGTTCTTTTTAAAGATTTAGTTCAGTGAAAATGTCCCTTCTGACAGATCATACTCTTGGAATAAAATTGACGACTCACATCACTGGCGATGTCTCGAGAAGCCTTGGCTGCCACGATCGGGATGGCGTCGCTTCGCAGGTCATAGCCTTTCTTCTTCGCTTCTTCGTGGGCGAGTTTATACAGACTCTAAATTTCAGGGGGAAAAAAATAAATGTTGACATTAATATCCAAAAACTGATGGAGACTGAAATAATTTACTAAGTTCTACCCAGGTATGTGCCAATAATAATCTTACTTTCAAGAGTTCTAAGCCTTACACATTTTTAGTTTTTGGTGAGAATCAAGAGGTAGTTACATAAGCACTAAAATTATAGTCTTCACCCCTACCCCAATAAAATGACTTCAGATGATGCCTAACCTATCTAAACTCTTTAAACTATATTCTGTGGAAGAGTAATATACTGTTGATTTACTCTAAAAAAACCCATTATTTTCTTTGCTTGGTAGCACGAAGCTAGGAAAAATAACTAATACATCATCTGACAGAATCTTAAAGTCACAAAAGTCTCCACAGGCTGAAACAAAGAGGCTCAATCTAGGAAGAAGAAACCTCAGGGAGATACACGGTAATCTCTGAACTGAGATTTAAATTGTCAAACATAGACATGTAGGCTGGAGGAAACCTAGCTGATGCCCATGGAAGATGCCTTGGGTAGGGTTTCAGTCATTCCCAAGCCAGGTGCACCTTGCAGGGACATAGCTGCAAATGTGTCCTGAGACACGCTATGCAGAAATGCAGGTCAAATGTCCAAAAGAGGAAATAAAATGCCAACTCTATTCTACATTGATCATTCCTCACTTGCAGAATTTTGTTTGGTTCTGAGAGTCACTCTCTAGCAGGGATGTCATGTGAGAGATGGCCTGGATCTTGGGATGTTTAGGGGTGAAGCAGGGGAGGCACAATAGTTGCTATTCCCCTCTTCATGGTTTTGGCACAGATCGGTTCTGCCATAGCCTCGGAAGACTACACGGGTCCACAATGAGTAATCTTTGAGTCAGTACATCAGAAGCACCTTCTGACGAAATTTTCCAGAGCAAATGAGTTGACTTATGAGATAAGCTCCTTGTCGCTGAAGACACTTCAGCAAAAGCAGAATGACAACCTACTGGGTGGGACTCCTGTGCCAGGAGAGGCTGACCTCTCAGCCTAGACATCTGGGCTTCTGCCACAGGGGCACATGGCCCTGTGCTCACAGAGAGAAAAGAAAACAGGCTTGCTAATATATCTACTGACAGATCCTCTCTCTGGTTCTCTCTCTTTCTCTGTGTTGTTTGGTAGTATTACTGTGATTTTCATCCTTGATTTAACCTTATATTATAAAATCTTAAATTTTGACCCTAAATAATAATATAGAAAAATAAATAAATCTTGTAGAGAAATATACACCTGGCACAGCTATGTATCAAAGGAGGAAATAAATGCACATTTGGTCTATTGCTAATTTCTTAACTTAAGAAAATTAATAAAAGGAGAAGATCTAATTAATCTTATGGTTACTTCTTAAATCATTAGTCCTTATAATTTGTACTTCTTAAATAATAATTTGTATTTGAAGTTTGATGTTTAAGATGGTGATTGAGAAATGCAAGAGTAGGTATACACATGGAGCAAAAAGAAATTTTTATAAAGTTATCATTTAGTATTATATCACCATGGGGGAGATTAATTGAAGTAAGAAATAGCATGAAAATCCTATGGAATCAGCATCCGCTCCTACCTCACTGTAGTTGATTTTGTTCGTTCTTGCCAATGTAATTTCTGGGGTGTCTGGCATGATGTGGATCTGGGTTTTGTCTTTGTCCCAGGCTTCTGTGTATAAACGCTGTCAAAGGAAACATATAATGTCACCAGGAAAAGAATTCAGTGTATAATTAGTAGGAGTCTCAGGGCCACTAAACTTTATAAATAAAAATAGCAAAACGCTATGCATTTTACACACATTATATATTTTATACACATTTCTTCAAGTGACATAATCAGTTCACAGTAGAATGGGATATTTTGGATAAGCTGACTCTTATGTTAACTAAGAAAATTGAGAATATCTTTTATGCAAAAATGATTTTACATAAAAATATGCCATTTCAAAAAACCCAGAAAACATTACTGAAGTAAATATTATAAATAACATATCAAATTTATAGGCCCTGGCCGGTTGGCTCAGTGGTAGAGCATCGGCCTGGCGTGCAGGAGTCCCAGGTTCGATTCCCGGCCAGGGCACACAGGAGAAGTGCCCATCTGCTTCTCCACCCCTCCCCCTCTCCTTCCTCTCTGTCTCTCTCTTCCCCTCCCGCAGCCAAGGCTCCACTGGAGCAAGGTTTGCCCGGGCGCTGAGGATGGCTCTGTGGCCTCTGCCTCAGGTGCTAGAATGGCTCTGATTGCGGCAGAGCGACGCCCCCAGATGGGCAGAGCATTGCCCCTGGTGGGTATGCCGGGTGGATCCCGGTCGGGCACATGTGGGAGTCTGTCTGACTGCCTCCCCATTTCCAGCTTTGGAAAAATACACACACAAAAAAAACCATATTAAATTTATAGATAAATTTATAGATAGATGATAGATAGCTAGATGTCTTTTGTTATTCAACACTCTTTCTCTCTTTTCTTGATTTTGCTTCTTCCCCTTTGATTCAACTTTAGGAATCCTACCTTGATTCTCTGAATTTTAAAGCCTCACCTTGTTCATGGTGAGAGCATTATTTTTGGCCAACACTTGTTCCAGAGAATCAGTCACACTGGTAAATTTAATTTTGTCTGGAGGCTGGCGATAGATTTTATCACTCAAAATTTCAGTTGCCTTTTTGCATTTTTCCACCTCCAAAGAGCCAATGGGAACCCAGCCGATGCCTCTCATCCACTGGAGATCTGACTTGTACATATTCTGTTGACACAAACAGTCAATAAATATTTATCCTGCATTGGGAAAAATTTCATTTAAAGGTTATGAAATAAAGTAAAAGCACTCTTGAAAATATAGTTTGGTGGACAGGTAGGGTGTTAGACAACATTCCTTTTTGGTCTGGAAGGTTAAACAAGTAATATAAGGAATAAAGTGCTATTCCTGTCCTTTGCAGAAACTGGTGAACCTGGTACCACCTATTGCTACCTTCTCCTAGGGGTGTGAGTTCACTAATTTCCCATCTTTGCATGCCATTATGATTCTCAGGTACTCACATCACTCTGGAGGTCATAGGCCTGCCGAGCGTGGATGACATCATTCTGGTCGGGCAGGCACGTCCACTGGTGCAGGATATTCCTGTAGTCTGCATCGCTGACTAACGTCTGGCACTTCTTGGCCAGGACCACCCCCAGCATGTCCACTGGGCTGGTGTACTTGGTCTTCCACTTCTCAAAGTCCTTCTTGTACTCCCTGTCACTCTGGATCTTGGCCACATGCATGGACCACACCATCTTGGGGTCGTCTTTGATGTTCCGGGCTCCAATGTGGTGGCCGAGTTGCTTACGATAGCCTTCTTTGTACTTGAACTAGAAGAAGAAAATTGCTGAACATTAACTATTTTAACTTTTAGTAGAAAGCAATTACTAAGACCAAATTTTTCTATTCATTGAAAAAATAATGATTTGACCCTAAACATATATATAAGCATCTTATAAACCATTTAGAAAAATAAAAATGAAGACATTCTGCCATTCAGTGATAACCACTGAAAAAACTGCTTTTTGTGGTGTGTATGTGAGAGAAAAATTAAAATAAGTCATACTATATATGAGTTTGTACCAGCTTTTTTCAATGATCACATAAGCATTTCTCCACATCATTAAATATTCTCTATAAACATGAATTTTAATGGCAGCAGGCATTCTATTATATTGGTATATATTAATATTTTTAACCTTTCTGTGATCGTTGCACATTTATTTTTAAGTTATGATGGTTCCTTCCCATATTTTAGAAATAATTAAAAATATTTTTGAATAAATTTATGTTTTAAAGTAAATAAATTTCTGTAGGCAATCACTGGATGCAGGGACAAACATATGGTACACATGAATAGTATAGAATAATGTGTCCCATTTATTCAGCCATTGGAGGTTCACTGGTTCCTAGGGCATGGATTCGTTGCTGAAGGAATCCATGAAGTTTGGTTTTATATAAGAATACATTGTGTGGAAAAGCCAGAGTGATGTCTGAGCTATAATCAAGCACCCAGTGCTTTTGTTCGGCAGAAAATAGACAATATTTTGAAATGCATGTTGCTATGAACTCAGCCACAACTAGCCTTTGAGTTGAGAATTTTATTGCCATTATTTTAAACTATTTACTGAGGAGGAAAAAACTGTTAGCAAGAACTTTAACCTCATAGATTAATTGCTCTACTATATATCCAGAGGGGAAAAAAAGAAGTCTTTGAGCCAAAGCGAAGGCAAATTGCTCTCCAGGTGCACTTACTTCACTTGCAATGTCCCGGGAAGCCTTGGCTGCCCTGATGGGGATGGCGTCTAGCCGCAGATCATAACCTTTCTTCTTGGCTTCTTCTAGGCCAAGTTTATATTGTTTCTGAAATAGATACAAATCATCCGAAGTTTGATTTATAAAGTACAGTGTAAGGAAAATATATCAGGCATCATGAATATACTGCTTACCTCACTATAATTTATTTTGTTCTGTTTAGCTAGTAGAACTTCAGGGGTGTCTGGCATAATGTGGACACTGGTTTTATCATTATCCCAAGCTTTCGTATAGAGGCGCTAAAACAAAGAAATAAGACATGACTAGCACAGACCAGTAATGGATAGTATATAAAAATAATCTAGCTCTTAATAAGAGTAAAAAGAGTCTCATGTCAGTAAGAAGCACAACACTCACTTAAAAACCACTTTAAAAAAAAAGCAAAAGAGTTAAATATGATTTTTTTATAAAAATAAATTTTAGTGTACACACACACACACACACACACACACGAATTAATACTCCTTCTAAGTAAAAAATAACTTACACGGTTCATGGTAATCGCATTGTTTTTTGCCAAGACCATTGGAATGGAGTCCATCAGGCTGGAAAACTTGAGTTTATCTGGGTGTTGACGGTACACATGATCACTCAAAATCTGCATAGCTCTCTTGTTCTTCTCAGCCTCAAGAGAACCACTCGGTAACCAGCCAATGCCTTTTAGCCACTGAAGGTCAGCCTTGTACAAATTCTGAAATTGTAAGTGACAGATCACTAAACATAATAATATGCCTCTAAAGAAATAAAATATTATAGTATATACTTCAACGTTTGAATTCATGAGAAACTAAAAACTTTTGGTATGTCTCTTGGATCAACAAAATATTCAGATAGAAGCAATATTTTGAAAAACATTTTAAATAGAAGCATGTAGAGAAAAACCTAATTCTTCTAGGACAACACCCTAGAGGTTTCTACCAAAGCAATGGGGACTTTGCGGGCTCTTTCTTTGTGGGATAATGTTTGGGTGACTGGATAGATTGTAGGCATTAGTTCAGGGAAGTAGAGTTCAGTTGTATAAACTCCCCTTCCCTTACTTTGAGGACCTTTGCTAGTCAGAAAAACATGCACAGTGTTTTGTTGGCCAAAGGAAAAACTTATACTCACGTCACTCTGGAGGTCATAGGCCTGCCGAGCGTGGATGACATCATTCTGGTCGGGCAGGCACGTCCACTGGTGCAGGACATTCCTGTAGTCTGCATCGCTGACTAACGTCTGGCACTTCTTGGCCAGCACCACCCCCAGCATGTCCACTGGGCTGGTGTACTTGGTCTTCCACTTCTCAAAGTCCTTCTTGTACTCCCTGTCACTCTGGATTTTGGCCACATGCATGGACCACACCATCTTGGGGTCGTCTTTGATGTTCCGGGCTCCGATGTGGTGGCCAAGCTGCTTGCGAAAGCCTTCCTTGTACTTGTACTAAAGGAAAAAAGAAAGATGTCTCATTCCTTTCTAGATTAATTTATGTTGCTATCTTTGTGGCAGATTACAAAGCACATTAACTCCAAATATTTCACTAAGCCTAGAGAGCTGCAGAGGTTTTTTTTTTTTTGATAAGAAATATTAAAGGCTAAATCCAGCTCAAATTTCCTACATAAGAAGTGCATCCTTGAGCTCATCCTCACCCACACTACACCTCTGGAATCATTTCACTCTGTTCTAATTTGTTACTCCTTGAAAAATTTTGCTCAATTTAAAATGAAATAGAGACTGCTTGGAAGTGATAAATTTCAATCAATATAAATAGGATACAGTCTTACCTCGCTGGCAATTTCTCGGGATGCTTTTGCTGCTTTGATTGATATGGCATCAAGGGGAAGATCATAGCCTTTTTTCTTCAGCTCCTCATAGCCCATCCGATAGAGTTTCTGTTAGGAGATAAAGGTCACTTTGAGAAATAAACAACCGCAGCCTAAGGAATCCAATGTGCTAAATGTTTTAAGAGTTCATGGGAATAGTATCCATGCTTAGAATACTCAAATTTAATTGCAAATTATATCAATTGATTGCTAAGGATCTTGTTTTAAACTTCAAAGCTCCTCCATGACCTAGATCAACAAAATCAAATGTCAGCTCTTTTCAAATGCTTAGGAGAATGAAGCAGAAGTAAATTGATAAAGAGATGAAATGAAATATTATTCAGGTGCTGTTTTCCAATTAACTTAGTGTTTCATTAGAAGTTTTTGTTAGAAAAGAGCAATGCTTTTTCATTTAACATCTCTAGTGGGGGAAAAAAAAACATGGCCAATGAGCTGTTTCTTCCATGTAGCTAAAGCATTGTGATATAGAGTCTATTTCACAGTATAAGGTCATCCTAAGTAAGATCACATCTGTAAGTATGAAACAAAGTCCTTCATAAATTTTAAAATATAAGATTATTTGAGGGAAATTGAAATATTGAATTTAAAAAACTTAAGTGAAATAATTTGTTTCTTCAGATTTGTTACATAATCATATAGTTGAGAATGGAATTTAATGTACCTTATCCAGAAATCAGATTGTTTAAAATGTCTATTGATCTTGGGTTTGTGTTTATATGTCTATTTTTTTCTTTGTGGCATTACTTTCATTCCTTACTTAATATTAAAGTCTTTCTATTATAGTTTAGAATTTGTCTATAAAATATTTAATTTTTATGTCTATAAATTTCAGAAGATTATGCTATAATGATAATAAAAATAAAATATGAAATTCTCTGCACGAGTTTTTTATGCTTATTCATCTGAAATTGCATTGAATTTGTGTATGTCAGGCACTATACCAGCAAAACACTGCAGATCCGATAGTAATTGTTTCTGCTCCCCAGAAGCTCCTATCAATATAGGAGGAGAGTGATAATAAACCATTACATTGTGACAATATGTGTAATAATGGACTATAAGGAAGAGACAGCACGTGCCTGCATCTCTGCCTGCCATAGGGAGTGACAATTATGTTGATGTTCAAGCTAAAAGCAACTAAATGAGGAACCTGAGTCACATGTAGTTCACTAATGAAAATAATTCAGGCATTCAAAATAACTCCAAACAAATTTACTGCCTTAGAAACAATTGAAT
This sequence comes from Saccopteryx bilineata, assembly GCF_036850765.1. NCBI lineage: Eukaryota > Metazoa > Chordata > Mammalia > Chiroptera > Emballonuridae > Saccopteryx > Saccopteryx bilineata. The sequence continues at coordinate 86,110,401 of NC_089494.1, read as the reverse complement.
TGAACTTTCTGAAAACACATGCTGAATTGGAAACTCACATCACTTGTGTTGATTAAGTTTGCTTTAGCCAGAATAATGTCAGGTGTATCCGGCATGATGTGGATTTGAGTCTTGTCCTTGTCCCAAGCTTCTCTGTAAAGTCTCTAAAATGAGAAATAAGGGTTTTTCAGTGGTGTTGTTAGATTAGTGACACAGTTAACTTCAAACAGGCTTAATATTTCATCTGAATTAGCCTTATTATTGATAGCATAAGCAGATAACATAAGCAGAAAATAGCTACAGTTCTTCTTGATTTATCTGGGACATAGCTGCCTTTCAAAATAGAGATTATGGATAACCCAAGTAATTGGAGCCTTTGCCAATATTGTTATAATTACTGTCATATGCAGTAATTCTCTATCTGTTAAACTGTAAAAGTCTTCCTCAGGGTTTAACTGGGAGACAGCCTTTACTTACTCAAATGATCACATAGTCAAGATATTTCTAGAAGTTAGGGTGTCTCATTTTCTTTGTGGTTTATTATTTATAGTTATGCCCATAATTATTTGGGGAAATCAGGATTCCCAAAAGGATACTGTATGGAAATTCATCAAAAATTCTTGACTGTCCCTGGCCATCCTGTATTTTTCTTTACAGAAGGGAAGGGGACCCAAACAAAAATCTTACTGATTTACTCAAACTAGGATGTTAACATTGTCAGAGAGATCCTGCTAAAAATACAAAACCTAATCATGAGGATTCACCATACAAGCCCAAATTCAGAAAGAGTCTAAAAAATGAGTGGCCTGTGCTCTTTGTAAATGTCAAGGACTTGGAAGACATAGAAATAATGAGGAACCAGTTCAGTTTCAAGGAGACTAAAACATGACAAGTGAATTCAATGTGTGATCTTCAATTGCATAGTGGGAAAAAAAAACTTAAAAAAATTTTTTCTAAAAAACATTAGTGGGTCCTAGCTGATTGGCTCAATACATAAAGTGTCAGCCTGATATATGGACATCACAGGTTCAATCTCTGGTCAGGGCACACAAGAGAAGTGACCATCTGCTTCTCTCCCCTTCTCCCTCCCCCTTTTCCTCCTCTCCCCCTTTCTCAGCTAGTGGCTCAATTGGTTCAAGCATCAGCCTGGGCGAAAAATGATAGCTCAGTTGGTCCCAGTGCATTAGCCGCAGGTGCTAAAAATAGCTTGATTACTAGAGCAATGGCCCCAGACAAGGGTTACTGGGTGGATCCTAGTCGGAGTGTATATGGGAGTCTCCCACTATATCCCATCCTCTCACTTAAAAAAAAAGAATATTAGTGGTAAATTGAATAAATTCTGTATACTAGAGTTGTTTCAATACTAATTTCCTGTTTTTGATCATGGTACTGTGGTTATGTTCTTGTGGAATAGTTCTTATTTTCAGGAAATACACAACAAAGTATTTAGGAATAGAGTGGAGAGAGAGAAAAAATAAATAAATGTGGCAAAATGTTAACAATTGGGGAATCTGAGGGAAGATATATATATTATAATGATTTATACAAATGTATAAATCATTTGTACTATTTTTGAAACTTTGCTGTATGCCTGAAGTTATTTCAATATAAAAATTTAAGTCTCGCTAGTTCCTTGGACTTCTCAGTTTTCCTCTTTGGGGTGTGTGAGGGTGGCACTTTTCTCCTTCCTGAACACGCTTACTACAGTCCCTATAACCCAGAGAAGCTGATTAAAACTTCAAGGCAAAAACAAAACAAGGCTTGTGAATTTCCATATGAATTTATCCTGGTTTTGTACTAACCTTTCTGATTAATTAAGATCAAGTTTCTCAACCAGTATTACAGGTCTTGTATACTGGATGATTCTTTGCAGGACCAGAGTGGGAAGGGCCTATGCTGTGTATTTTGGGATGTTTCCTGCGTATCTGACTTCTATCCACTAGATGCCAGTAGTATACCATCCTCAAATTGTCACAACCAAAAAAAAAAAAAAATATATATATATATATATATATATATATATATATATATATATGTCTTGCCAAATACCCGTGTGACAAAATTGTTCCTGGTTGAGAACAAGTAAGCAACCCATTTGTTTAATGGCATGTGTCATTTGTACCCCATGGAAAACAGAGAAAATGCTAATATTTGTTTATACTGAGATATATGTATTGGTCAAGGAAAAAGAGCAGGCTCAAGGATCTTGGGGCCCCTCTCCTGAGACTTAAGGGGATTAGTATCTCAGCATTTCTGTAACCAGTGCACACTGTTGAGAAGCCTGTCCTGAGGCATTAATGTTGATAAATTTCATCAAGGGTTTTACTCTTGGCCACCTTATTAGCTCAGAGCTTTGTAAAAAGGCCTGTTACATGGAGAGAAAAACAAAAAAACTTGAATTGTAAAGGGAAAAATATTTTGCTTAAATTTGTTGCTTTGTTTGCCAGCTGGTTAGATTCAAATTTCCATCAGAAAAACAAAAAAGAATAATGAAAACTTAAACATTCAAATGAAGCTGACAGGTCAGAATCTACTATGAATCTTGAATACCAAAATAGCAAGAAATCTATGAGAGGTGGATTGGGAAGAGAGGAACTATAATTTATCAAATGCTTACTATAAGCTGGTTATATATATTATATGAAAACTAATATGTATGACATGTAAAATATATAGCATTTTATATATATATATATTTACATCCTTCTAAGACTTAACTGGTTATTATTATACATTTAAGCTTTCTTCCCAATTCTAGAATCTCAGTGAACATAGTTCAACTTTTGTAATTTTCAGGGTTATGCTTCTAACCGAGCAAATGATGATTATTCTTTCTCTTTTCTGCATAAAATTATTCTATACTGCTGTTTTTCATTTACTTTATTCAATAAATATTTATTGAGCACCTAGTATATGCCAGACACTGATGACAGTGTTGAAGAAGGAAGTTGAAAACGAGATACAGAAAGATAGAGAGATAGATAGACAGATATATTATTATATTATCTTATATATTATATATAATTGTCTATGTATCTTACTCCAATAAACAAAATGCACTATAATCACCTGGAGGAAAATATACTCTTTACAACATTTCTATTGTGCCTTGTATAGTACTCAGCTTATCTCCATCATGTCCCCAAAAGGACATACAACAATATCTGGGTTTTATGCACTCAAGTTTCAAAGAAAAAAAAGTATGTTGAATTATTTTTCATTACATTTTGGATAAAGAAACAAGATTTGAGTGACAAAAGTTGATACTAACCAATTTTTACATGATCCATTGTGGAGTAGTTGATAATCCAAATAAAACAACTAAATATAACACATTATGCTGTGTTGTGCTATGCTATGTGATGTGATACTATGCTATTCTATTAATCTATTGAGAAAATTGTATTGAATACCTACCAAGTACCAGGCAGTATAATTTATTTCCAAAGAATTATACTCACATCACTCCTATTTTTAGCATTTGCCTTGGCCAGAACTATGTCCATGGCATCAGGAATGCTGGTGAACTTGTTTTTGTCTGGAGGCTGACGATATTTCTTCTCACTGATGATTTCTGAAGCCCGCTTGTTCTTTTCTGCCTCCAAAGAACCCAGGGGACTCCATCCTATGCCTTTCAACCACTCAAGATCAGACTTATACAGATTCTGTGAAAATACAGAGCAAGCCATCAAAATCCCATTCTTATCTGCACCCTTGACTCAAGTGATTCTATTACAAACAGATGCATTTTAGATCTTCAGTGATAATTCTTTGTAGTTTTTGTTTCTCTATGACTAAACGGCTACTCAAAGGAGATAGAAAGAAGTATATAAACTACAGTATTAGATTTAATAGAAGCTGACCTCACTCTGTAGTTCATAAACTTTTTTAGCTTGAATAACATCATTCTGGTCAGGCAGGCATGTCCACTGGTGCAGGATATTCCTGTAGTCTGCATCGCTGACCAAAGCTTGACATTTCTTGGCCAGCACCACTCCCAACATGTCCACTGGGCTGGTGTACTTGGTTTTCCACTTCTCAAAGTCCTTCTTGTACTCTCTTTCACTCTGCATTTTGGCCACATTCATGGACAGCACAAGCTTTGGATCATCTTGCAGACTTCGGAATCCAATATGGTGACCGAGTTGCTTGCGGTAACCTTGTTTGTATTTAAACTGAAATCAGATGAAACAGTTCTTTTATTAACATAAACAGAGGTTAAGTTAAGCTCAGTTTGCTTTATTTGTATGTGTGTTTTCCAAAATTGAAACAAGAGAAAGGATGTCTATGTTAACTTGGCAAGAAATATAAACACATAAGTAGAGGCTTCCAAACAAATGTAAGGTAGATGAGTATCAAGAGAGGCTGTAGTCAGAAATTAATTCTAATTAGAGGCAGAAATATATTCTGGAAGATGCTAGTATTGTGTATGCTGATGTTAGGGAAGACTATGATAAAACACTTGTGATGTACTTATGGGATTAATGGGGAAGTTTGGGCTGAATGGCAAAAAATAATTAGGAAGATTCAAGACTTGATGAATAGTTTAATAGTGTAGATTAATTTATTAAGCAGCAGAATTGTTAGTGGTTTGCCATATGGTTATGTTATAAATTTGTCCTGTTCAGGATTCATTTCTTAATGCGCATATGGCTAAAAACAGTGACATATGTTAGATTAGAAAAAAAATTCTACATGATCTCAACATACTGCCAAGGTGGGTCAAAATGAACTATATAAAATTAAGAAAGTAAAAGTGAAATCCAGTATTTAGATTCAACTGGAAAAACTGCATTAGTACCGGATGACCATACAATGATAATAATGGTAGTAATAATAAATTTTACATGATCTTAGATGCTGAGCACACATTATACCTCATGGGAATGGGTTCTATTCTCTTGACACCAAACTTCCTGGTTACGTATATTAAAAATATTCAGGAGTTCTATAACTTCTATATGGGCAATCTGACAAAATTGCTTGTAAAAAAGTAGTGTCACAGGTTCTCTAAGAACACAGATAAAGACAAGTCAGAAGCTAATTTACTTTTGACTGACCTATTAACAGGAAAACAATTGAGAAAAGTTTTGAAAAAATAGAGTAAAATAAATCACAAGTGGAATGATCAGAATATAGAAGGAATTATAAAATGAAAATCAAAGGAGAATAAGAAACTTGAAATATTTGAAGAGCTATCAGGTGGAAGAGGAAGTAAACTATTGTGTGGTGTAGAACTAGAGCTGTTCGGTAGCATAGTTGAGTTCCACGTAAGTGTATAATAACAATCTGAGATGATCCAACAAAAAATGAACATAAAAGACCACGTGTTGGGCCCTGGCCGGTTGGCTCAGCGGTAGAGCGTCGGCCTAGCGTGCGGAGGACCCGGGTTCGATTCCTGGCCAGGGCACACAGGAGAAGCGCCTATTTGCTTCTCCACCCCTCCGCCGCGCTTTCCTCTCTGTCTCTCTCTTCCCCTCCTGCAGCCAAGGCTCCATTGGAGCAAAGATGGCCCGGGCGCTGGGGATGGCTCTGTGGCCTCTGCCTCAGGCGCTAGAGTGGCTCTGGTCGCAACATGGCGATGCCCAGGATGGGCAGAGCATCGCCCCCTGGTGGGCAGAGCGTCGCCCCATGGTGGGCGTGCTGGGTGGATCCCGGTCGGGCGCATGCGGGAGTCTGTCTGACTGTCTCTCCCTGTTTCCAGCTTCAGAAAAATGCAAAAGAAAATGCAAAAAAACCCCAAAAAACAACAAAAAAAAACCACGTGTTGGAAATTGAGAGAAGGTAGGGCATTGAGTAGGTAGATTGGATTAAATTATCTTCTACCTCTAAATTCTATAATTTTAATTTATTAATTATTTATAAAAATAGCTCCAATTTCTTAAATTTTATAGATACAAGAACCATTTGAAACTGAGAGGAGATACAATCTCTACAATAGTAGAAAAGTTCACTTATAGTTAATTTTAGGGTAAGATTTCAAAAGTTTCTAAGTAATAAGTTCACATTGAAAGAAAACGGGTACTATCAAATGTTGTATTGTTAAAAAATTGCTATTTCTTCACTTCTTAAACTAGTTTTACCTCATGGGGAGCACATAAGATCAAATGAAAATGAGTTTAGGCCCTGGCTATTTGGCTCAGTGGTAGAGTGTTGGCCTAGCATGTGGAAGTCACAGGTTCAATTCCGGGTCAGGGCACACAAGAGAAGTGCCCATCTGCTTCTCCACCCTTCCCCTTCTCCTTTCTCTCTATCTCTCTCTTCCCCTCCTGTAGCCAAAGCTCCATTGGAGCAGGTTGGCATCAGGGGCTGAAGTGGCTCCAGTTGCAATGGAGCAGTGGCCCTTCATGGGCAGAGCATCGCCCCTACTGGGCTTGCTGGGTAGATCCTGGTTGGGTGCATGTGGGAGTCTGTTTCTCTGCCTCCCACTTCTCATTTAAGAAAAGTACAAAAAAAAAATGAGTTTATGATCTGGGGAACTTATTATCATCATTACTGCCATTAGTCCTCTGGTTTCATCACCCATTGATTATTTTACAAAGTATTGACCTTCAAGACAGAAAGAACATGCTTTTAGGTACATTAGATACATTATCTAATTAGTTTTCCAACACTTCTGGAGTACCACAGATTAAGTAAATTAGGTAGAATCTTCCCTTATAATTTTAGAATTTGTTAGATTTGGTCTTCAGACAGGCTTTGTCTCCAAACCAATTCCTTATCTTGTTTGGTTTTAAAGATTTTGGTTAAGAGGTTGTGCTTCCTATGAAATTCTGGTAATTTATTCTCCATAGTCAAAGTCCTCTGAAGTTTTTGTTGTTGTTGTTAATTCTTGGGATTAACAAAATGAGGCATTCAGGTGCCTGATTCAGATAAAAATATATTCTCATAGAAATCAAAGTAATACTTACATCACTAGCAATGTCTCTTGAAGCTTTGGCCAACTGTACAGAAATTGCATCAACTGGGAGATCATAGCCTTTCTTTAAAGCTTCTTCCCATCCTAGTTTATAGAGTTTCTAAAAATTAAAAAAAGATTTAGCGTTATTCAGTGCTTATTAAAACCCTAACAGATCAGTGAATAAAAATTTACCTAAAGGACAGAGATCTAGGTAAATGTAACATCATCTGCCTCATCCCTAAAAATAGGGATAAAAACAAAACAAGCTGTTTAATAAAGCACTGACTAAGCATCATATGATCTGGCTTCAAATTTTGGGCTCTGATATACCTTCTGCCCCAGGGCAGTGGGTATAATTGAGTATGGCCTTTTCAATTCAGACACAATATGGGTATATCAAGTAACTTTCTCATGCTACATACTCATATTTTGAACATACATGTTAAAATACTTGATAACAAAAAGTTAGGCAATAATATTAGTTATCTAAGTGATAAAAGTAATAGATAATGAAATGCCTTTTATAAGGTGCAATAAATGAATTAAACTTTTTGAGTCAAATTCATGGAACAGATGCATGTGTGTGAACACTGGATAATAATCAAAACAGCTACTTACTATGTGCCAGGCACTATGCTGAGAGCCTTAAGTGAAATTTCACATTTGGTCCACACAGCAATTCAATGCAATAGGCATTTTTATAGTCCCAAGTTTAGGGATGAGGAAACTAAGGTTTAGACCTAATAGTATACAACTTATAAAATGGCAAAACTAAAACTCACACCAGGTCTGTTTGCTACAATATTTTCTTCCTACAATTATTTATTGATTTTCTTTTCTCTGCGGAGCACAAGTACTGAGAAAAACAGAACAGGCACAGCGCCTGGACCCACGGAACAGACATCGTAGCTGAAGCTCTTGCTTTTGAGCACACTTTGCAACATCCCCAGGCCAGCCAGTTTGAGTCATTTACTTCCAATGCTTCAGCATTTACATCAGTCATTTACTATTACATCGTTTAATATGTTTAATTAGTTTCAAGTCAAATTTTATGTAGCTTTACCTGACTGTTTTGTATTTGATTCTGCTTGGCTTGTAAAATATCTGGTGTATCGGGCATCACATGAATCTTGGTTTTGTCTTTGTTCCAATCAACAGTGTATAAGTGCTAGAAAGTTAAAAAAAAAAAGGCATTTGAAATTTGAATCACTTTTTAGGACAAACTGGAAAGGAAGAAGTATATATACATAGCAGAGTATTTGAATGTGTGCGATTTGAATTAGGCTGAATTAATTTAGTAACTAAAGTAGTATATAATTCAAAGGAGACATCAAAACCAAACTCAGACTTTAAAAAATAACCCTTTAAATGTTTTCTATCTTCTAGGATAAATCAAATGCTTAAGATATAATAATTAAAAAATAATTTCTAACTCAATTAAAAGGGCATGAGTAATAAAAATAAGAGGTAAGCAGCAGAAGAAACGGCACAGGGGTGTGCTCGGGAACGGTTTGACACTGCCTAGACGTGAGGAGCCAGAATCAAAGGTCCCCGACCAGCACCAGAGGCAGTTAGCCTGCCCTGCTGGAACTGCGTGGAAGGATGGCTGTTCTGTCCATACCTTGTTCATAGTATGTGCATTCTGCTTGGCAAGAACCATGTCCATGGAGTCGGTCATCTTCTTAAACCGGAAATTGCTAGGATGCTGGCGGTATTTCTGATCACTGGCATATTCAGTTGCTTTCTTGGCCTTCTCCACTTCTAGGGAACCAGCTGGACTCCAGCCAAGCCCCTTGTACCATTCATTGTAGTCTTGCTTATACACATTCTATGAAGAGAAGAGGCAAACCTACTTTACCCTATCAATTTAGAGACAAGGGGGTGGCATAAAAGACTGTGATCTCCCTTCCCATGCTAGGAATCCAACCATCACCCAGAAAGAAGAGAGCCTTACATCACTCTGCATTTGATTCACATTCTTGTTCAGCTGGATATGCATGGCGTCCGGAAGAAGGATGTACTTGTGAATCAGGCGCTTATAGTTGGTGTTGGTGATGTTGGCTTGGGCATCCTTGGCGGCCGTGACACTGAGCATGTCAGCAGAGGTGTGGTAGTTGGTCTTCGTCTTCTCATAGTTCTTCTTGTACTCACGATCAGACTGTATCTTCGCCACTTTCATGGAATGGACTAATTTGGGATCATCCTCAAGACTACGGAAACCAACCATCTTCCCCCTCTCCTTTTCATAATTATGTTTGTATTTATACTGTGAAGAAAATTTGAATATTTATTTAGAGCAATTCTCTTGACTAGAGAAATCATTCTAGTGTTGGCACCCTGTATTTCATAGGAAGTAATACTTGTATAGAATTCTACAGTTCACAAAACACATTTTTCACATTTTTGTGTAACTTGATAGGACTTTACTTTGAAGTTGATAGCAGAATTATTGTTACTGCCCTCATTTTATAGATGAGTAAACTGAGAACCAGAGGTGAAAGATTTGTAAGGTAATAAGGATTATTACCCAGACTTTGTGATGATACACAACACTGACTTCTACACCTATCCTCTGTTAGTGGTAAAGAGGCCTTTAGTTGGTGATAAGAGTACAACAAATGAGAGAAAAAAGCAGAAAGTTCTAAGCAGCATAATGCTTCCATGAGAAATCATCCAGTCAGTCTTCTACTGATAAGAATGGGTTTGGTTATGAGATACACAGTATGATTTTAGAGTACTTTTGTATTTGTGGCTTCTTTTCTTTTAAGACTCTCTATACTGGTCTAATGGGGAAAACATATTACTATTTATCACCCAATTTCCTTCTATAGAGGGAAGAGTTTGGCACATGAATACATTCTACCTACCTCTTGTGGGTTTGCGTGTGCAAGTTAGGGGGCAGGAGCTAGGAAAGCCAAATTCTTCTAGCCTAATAGAGGGAGAAGAATTCGGAGTTATCAGGACAATGTAGAAGTGAGATAGGGATGGCTTGGCAGGAAAGGAAAGATGGAGAACAGAGAAAGAAGAGGAAAGAGAAAGTGTAACTGGGGATTAGCTAAGGAAAAAATGCTCTGAAATGAGCTCCTCTCACTATGCCCAAATCATTGCATACTCTCTATGAGTGGATTTCAAGAGGGAACAACCAGATGAAAGAACTGAGTTTCACAAAGCTTGTGTTATGGAAGTGGTGTGCTGGCACAGCAGCTTTCTGGGGAAAAAGTCCTAAGTTGTAGGGTTTGTCAATTTTTGTGATGTCAATACTCCCGCCGTGGCTGATGGCAAGCGACCAACAGCTTAACAACTGGTTTGCACAACTCCCAATTATTTGACAATCAGCTGTCATAAACGCAAAGAAACAGTGTCCCCAGCACACCACTTTACGAGACATCCTGTTAGAAGGACAGGTCCTAAGAGGCAAGAACAATGCAGCTCTTTGGATTTCTGTCACCATAGCCTTGGTGACAGGGTTCTGTAGGCCATAACCTTGGTGATGTATTTCTGCAGGCCATAGCCTTGGTGACAGAGTTCAAGGTAAATTCACCTAAATCTCATGAGACAGGGAGCAGACTTCATTGTGGTAATAATATGGTCAGCATTCTTTTTTTCCCCCAGAAATACCAGAGAAAACAAAAGTGGAAAGCTAAGAAGTGTTCACAAAATAGAATGAAGCTATTGTTACCAGGCACACTACCCCCTACCCCCATGTTTTATTCACTCAGTTTTTCCAGAACCTAGCCCTTCTTATTTCATGAAGTTAGAACCCCCAGCCAGGTGACTGCTCTCCCTCGGACTTACATCACTTGCAATATCTCTTGAAGCCTTGGCAGCTTTGATAGGAATTGCATCAGTTCTGAGATCATAGCCTTTCTTTTTAGACTCTTCCAAAGAAAGTTTGTAGAGTTTCTGTAGATAAAGTAAAGGGAATAGTTTTTGTCTAAATAGAGTCAAACAAGCACTGTGGCATTATTTTTATTTTAGAACAGATTGTTTCACTCGTGGTTCAATGGTTGAATGTTCTCACAAATAACATAATTATGTATGAAAATAATCAGCTACAAACTCAAACATATCTTCAAGAAACCACCAGAAAAGTAGAAGCTCTCCATCACTATTAGGTTATAAATATGCCTTTTAGAAATGTCAAAGCTCAGTAGATTATTTTTGATGCATTTTATTAAATAGGCATCAAGGGAAGACTGCAAAACAGCCATATTCTTACATCAGAAGAACATTTCATTGTTTTGCAGTTCACATTTTTATTTATGTAATTGTGTGAATTCTACAATATGAAAAAAAAGTCAGCAATACTAAATCACTATGTAATTCAAATAAAGAAAAGAAAAAACCTGGCAGAATTAGACAATTTCTTAGCAACTATGATTAGGATGAGAAAAGAAATGAAATATAACACCTATGTGTTTTCTAACATTAAGTGCTGCACATTTCTGTTATGAAGATTGCCCCAAATTCTTCAAAATGTGCATCTTTCCTTTCCATTCAACCTTTCCCAGACTCTTCTTTAGGACCATCTCAAAAGCTTAGTGGATGGACTCTCTAGGAATAAAGTTCTAGGATTCCCATTTTTTTTCTCTTTTCTTGGCCCCCAAGCTCTTCTCTTCTTGCCAAGTGTCTTTGTTTGAGAAGGAAGGCCTGCCCCTAAAACAAAACGACCTGCCTTTCAAATTCCTAATTGCTTTGGCCCAAGTCCCATCGATAGGCTGACTCTGTCAGCAAAGCAATACAGAGAAAGATTCTCATTTTTGGATTCCCACTCTTACTTTCAAAACATTTACTCTCATAATTAAGGCATATTAATTAGTTAATTCATTTTTACTGGTTCAAAAAGGCAGGAAAGAAAGATGGCAACAAGGGGTATTATACTTACATCACTTATGTTAATTGCATTTGCCTTTGCCAGAACAATCTGGGGAATGTCAGGCATGATGTGGACTTTGGTCTTGTCAGCTTCCCATGCTTGTTTGTAGAGGTGCTAGAAAGTAAAAACAAACAAACAAACAAAAACCTCAGCACAAGTTAGTATCTTAAAAGGAGCCTTGCTTAGTACATACATGTCATTGTACATAAATATCAAGAGTTTATGTATTTTTATTAGCTAAGTCTTATTTTTACAAAATTTAAAAAGGGTGCTCATTCAAACAAGACAGTAGAGAGAATGTAGAATAGAAAGTAAAATATTCTCACCAGATGCAGAGTTTAAAATAATGATTTTTAGGATGCTCAAGGATGGATCCTTGAGCAACAATGGATGGATATAATGAGCAACAATGGATGGATATAATGAGCACCTAAATAAAAAGATAGCAAGCATCAAAAATGACATTGAAATTATAAAAAAAAACCCAGTCAGAAATGACAAATACAATCTCAGAAATGAAGACTGCATTAGAAGGAATCAGTAGCAGCCTGGATGAAGCAGAGGATCGAATCGGTGATTTAGAGTATAAGATAAACGAAAGCACGGAAGCAGAGCAGCAAAAAGAAAAAAGGCTCAAAAAGACTGAGGAAACTCTAAGAGATGTCTGTGACAACATGAAGAGAAACAACATCTGCATCACAGGGGTTCCTGAAGGAGAAGAGAATGAACAAGGGATAGAGAACCTGTTTAAAGAAATCATAGCTGAAAACTTCCTTAAACTGATGAAGGAAAAAGTCACACAAGTTCAAGAAGCACAGAAAGTCCCATTAAAGAGGAACCCGGCCCTGGCCGGTTGGCTCAGCGGTAGAGCGTCAGCCTAGCGAGCGGAGGACCCGGTTCGATTCCTGGCCAGGGCACATAGGAGAAGCGCCCATTTGCTTCTCCACCCCTCCGCCGCGCTTTCCTCTCTGTCTCTCTCTTCCCCTCCCGCAGCCAGGACTCCATTGGAGCAAAGATGGCCCGGGTGCTGGGGATGGCTCTGTGGCCTCTGCCTCAGGTGCTGGAGTGGCCCTGGTTGCAATATGGCGACGCCCAGGATGGGCAGAGCATCACCCCCTGGTGGGCAGAGCGTCGCCCCTGGTGGGCGTGCCGGGTGGATCCCGGTCGGGCGCATGCAGGAGTCTGTCTGACTGTCTCTCCCTGTTTCCAGCTTCAGAAAAATGAAAAAAAAAAAAAAAAAAAAAAGAGGAACCCAAGGAGGCCTACACTTAGACACATCATAATTAAAGTACCAAAGTTAAGAGACAAAGAAAGAATACTAAAAGCTGCAAGAGAAAAGCATTTAATTACCTACAGAGGAGTCCCCATAAGGATGACATCCAACTTCTCAACAGAAACACTTGAGGCCAGAAGCAACTGGCAAGAAATATTCAAACTGATGCAAAACAAGAACCTACAACCAAGACTTTTTTATCCAGAAAGGTTATCAGTTAAAATTGAAGAAGAAATAAAAAGCATCCAAAACCAAAAAAAACCCTCAAGAACAAAAAAAAACCTCAAGGAATTCATTACAACCGAACAGGTACTACAAGAAATGCTAAGAGGCCAGCTAAAAAAGAACAAAGAAAAAAAAATCTAGAAAAAGATGATTGTAGGTCAAAAGAATAAAATGGCAATAAATAAGTACATGTCAATAATAAACTTAAATGTAAATGGATTAAATGCCCAATCAAAGACATAGGATAGCTGCATAGATAAGAAAACAGGACCCATACATACGTTGTCTACAGGAGACCCACCTCAGAACAAAAGATACACATAGACTGAAAGTGAAATGATGGAAAAAAGTATTTAATGCAAATGGAAATGAAAAAAAAAGCTGGGGTAGCAATAGTTATATCTGACAAAATAGATTTTAAAACTAAGGCTATAGTAAGAGATAAAGAAGGTCACCACATAATGATAAAGGGAGCAATCCAATAGGAGGATATAACCATTGTAAATATTTATGGGCCTAATATGGGAGCACCTAAATATATAAAGTTTGATGGACATAAAGGGCAAGATCAACAGCAATACTATAATAGTAGGGGATTTTAATACTCCACTAACATCAATGGATAGATCCTCCAGAAAGAAAATTAACAAAGAAACCACAGCCTTAAATGACACACTAGATCAACTGGATTTAATAGATATCTTCAGAACCTTTCACCCCAAAGCAGCAAAATTACATTATTTTCAAGTGCTCATGGTACATTCTCTAGGATAGACCACATGTTAGGACACAAAACAAGTCTCAATAAATTTAAGAAGATTGAAATCATACCAAACATCTTCTCTGATCACAATAGCATGAAACTAAAAATCAACTACAATAGAAGATCTGAAAAATATTCAAACACTTGGAGACTAAATAGCATGTTATTAAATAACAAATGGGTTAACAATGAGATCAAGAAAGAAATAAAAAATTTCCTTGAAACAAATGAAAATGGACATAGAACAATTCAAAATTTATGGGACACAGCAAAAGCAGTCCTGAGAGGGAAGTTCATAGCATTACAGGCATATGTTAAGAGGAAAGAAAAAGCTCAAATAAGCAACTTAACCTTGCATCTAAAAGAACTAGAAAAAGAATAACAACTAAAGCACAGTGGAAATAGAAGGAAGAAAATAATAAAGACAGAACAGAAATAAATGACATAGAGGCTAAAAAAAACAACACAATACAAAAGATCAATGAAACCAAGATCTGGTTCTCTGAAAAGGTAAACAAGATTGACAAATCTTTAACCAACTCATCAGGAAATTAAGAGAGAGGACTCAAATAAATAAAATTAGAAATGAAAGAGGAGAAGTACCAACTGACACTGCAGAAATACTAAGAATTATAAGAAAATACTATAAAGATCTATATGCCCCCAAATTGGACAACCTAGGTGAATGGATAAATTCCTAGAAACATACACTATTCCAAGACTCAATCCAGAAGAATCAGAAAACCTAAACAGACTGATTACAACAAATGAAATTAAAACAGTTATCAAAAAACTCCCAGCACACAGAAGTCCTGGATCAGATGTCTTCACAGGTGAATTTTTACCAAATATTCAAAGAAGAACTAACATCTATCCTTCTCAAGCTATTTCAAAAAATTCAAGAGGCGGGAAGACATTCAAGTTCCTTTAATGAGGCAAGCATTATCCTCATTCCAAAACCAGGTGAAGACACTACAAAGAAAGAAAACTATAGACCAATATACTTGATGAACATAGATGATAAAATTTTCAACAAAATATTAGCAAACCAGATCCAGCAATACATTAAAAAAAATCATACATCATGATCAAGTGAGATTTATTCTGGAGAGGCAAGGCTGGTAGAACATTTGCAAATTAATCAATGTGATTCATCACATAAAAGGAAAAATAAAAAACCACATGATTATATCAATAGATGCATAAAAAGCATTTGATAAAATGCAGCATCGATTTATGATCAAAACTCTCAGCAAAGTGGGAATACAGGGAACATACCTCAAAATGATAAAGGCCATCTATGACAAACCCACAGCCAACATAATACTCAATTGACAAAAATTAAAAGAGAGAATTCTCTTAATCCCTTGAGATCAGGAACAAGGCAGAAGTGCCCCCTTTACCACTGTTATTCAACATAGTTTTGGAAGTCCTAGCCACAGCAATCAGACAAGAAGAAGAAATAAAGGCATTGAAATTGGAAAAGAAGAACTAAAGTTATCATTATTTGCTGATGACATGATACTGTACATAGAAAACCCTAAAGTTTCAGTCAAAAAACTACTGGAACTGAGAAATGAATTCAACAAGGTGGCAGGATATAAAATTAATATTCAGAAATCAGTGGCATTTTTATACACCAACAATAAACTGTCTGTAAGAGAAATTAAAGAAACAATCCCCTTCACTATTACAACAACAAAAAACAAAATACCTAAGAGTAATTTAACCAAGGAGGTAAAAGACTTGTACTCAGAAAATTATAAGACATTGAAAAAAGAAATCAAGGAAGATACAAACAAGTGGAAATATATACTGTGTTCATGGATAGGAAATAAACATCATTAAAATGTCTATATAACCCAAAGCAATCTATAGATTTAACACAATTCCTATTAAAATGTCTATATAACCCAAAGCAATTATAGATTCAACACAATTCCTATTAAAATACCAATGGCATACCTCAAAGATATAGAACAAATATTCCAAAAACCTATATGGAACCAAAAAAAAACAACAACAAACAAACCACGAATAGCCTCAGCAATCTTGAAAATGAAGAATAAAGTGGGAGGTATCACACTTCTTGATATCAAGTTATACTACAAAGCCTTAATGATCAAAACCAATCTTATGCCAATCTTGAATTGGCATAAGAACAGGCATACTGAACAATGGAACAGAACAGAGAACCCAGAAATAAACCCATGCCTTTATGGTCAATCGATATTTGACAAAGGGGGTAAGAGCATACAGTGGAGTAAAGACAGTCTCTTTAATAAATGGTGTTGGGAGAATTGGACAGGACAGGTACATGCAAAAAATGAATCTAGACTACCAACTTACACCATTCAAAAAAATAAACTCAAAATGGATAAAAGACTTAAATGTAAGTAGCGAAACCATAAACATCTTGGAAGAAAACATAGTAAACTCTCTGATATCTCTCATAGCAATATTTTTGCTGATTTATCTCCACGGGCAAGTGAAATAAAGGACAGGATAAACAAATGGGACTATATGAAACTAAAAAGCTTTTGCACAGCAAAAGACACCATGAACAGGCCCTGGCCGGTTGGCTCAACGGTAGAGCGTCGGCCTAGCGTGCGGAGGACCCGGGTTCGATTCCCGGCCAGGGCACAAAGGAGAAGCGCCCATTTGCTTCTCCACCCCTCCGCCGCACCTTCCTCTCTGTCTCTCTCTTCCCCTCCCGCAGCCAAGGCTCCATTGGAGCAGAGATGGCCCGGGCGCTGGGGATGGCTCTGTGGCCTCTGCCTCAGGCGCTAGAGTGGCTCTGGTCGCAACATGGCGACGCCCAGGATGGGCAGAGCATCGCCCCCTGGTGGGCAGAGCGTTGCCCCATGGTGGGCGTGCCGGGTGGATCCCGGTCGGGCGCATGCGGGAGTCTGTCTGACTGTCTCTCCCTGTTTCCAGCTTCAGAGAAATGCAAAAAAAAAAAAAAAAAAAAGACACCATGAACAAAATAAAAAGACAACCCACACAATGGGAGAACATATTCGTCAATACGTCTGATAAGGGGTTAATAACCAAAATTTATAAAGAACTTCTAAACCTCAACAACAGGAAGGTAAACAATCCAATTAAAAAATGAGCAAAAGAACTGAATAGACACTTCTCCAAAGAGGACATACAGATGGCCCACAGACATGTGAAAAAATGTTCTACGTCATTAATCATCAGAGAAATACAAATTAAAACCACAATGAGATACCATCTCACACCTGTCAGAATGGCGCTCATTAACAAAACAACACATAATAAGTGCTGGTGAGGATGTGGAGAAAAGGGAACCCTCCTGCACTGCTGGTGGGAATGCAGACTGGTGCAGCCACTGTGGAAAACAGTATGGAGATTCCTCAAAAAATTAAAAATGAAACTGCCTTTTGACCCAGCTATCCCACTTTTAGAAATATATCCTAAGAATAGCAAATCACTGATTCAAAAGAAGAAATGCACCCCCATGTTTATGACAGCATTGTTTAAAACAGCCAAGATCTGGAAACAGTCCAAGTATCCGTCAGTGGACGAGTGGATTAAAATGCAGTGGTACATATACACAGTGGAATACTATGTGGCCGTGAAAAAGAAGGAAATCTTGCCTTTTGAGATGGCATGGGTGGACTTCAAGATTATGATGCTAAGTGAAATAAGCCAGGTAGAGGAAGTCAAATATCATATGATCTCACTTATATATGGAATCTAATGAACAAAGTGAACTGAGGAATGGAATAGAGGCAGAGGCGGGGTCACAGGGAGCAGAGGGACAGCTGTCAGTGGGAAGGGGGATGAGGGGATAGCATCAGAGAAGGTGAAGGGATTAGTGAAATTATATATACATAACACACAGATACAGATAACAGGCAGCAAATCCCCAAGGGAAGGGGAGAGGAAGTCAGGGGGAGGGGGGCAAACGGAGAGTAATGGGGACAAGGGGGTGGGGGTGAGGGAGTTATAGTGAGTGGGACATCATGTTAACACAATAAATTAAAATTAATAAGAAATTAAAAAAAAAGAAAGTAAAATATTTTCTTCTCTTATTTGATAGCCTGGAAAGAGCATCTCCACCCTAAAATGTTCTAGGCATATTAAAGCCCATGTATATAGTCTTTTCTAATGTGGATGAGGTCATATAACGCATAATGTTGTACATCGTGCTTTTTACATAATAATATAGGTAAGAAATCTTTTAATCTTCTTAAAATAATTGACTTTATATATTTAAAGAGCTTAGCATTCCATGAGGAAGTGTAACCCAGTTGATTTAGGCAGGTCTCCACTGACAGACCTTTATTTGTTGTTTTCAGTCTCTTTTTCCTCAAGTAATGGCACCATAACCTTTGTGGTGGACTTAGACATGCACTGCCCAGACGCCCATTCAAAAAAGAACACGTTGCCCCAACAATTGGCAGACAGCCGCCAGTTGTCATGCACTGCAGGGTTTGCTGCCTCACTCAGGAGCACACCTCTCCCTGGTGGCCACAGCTGGTGACTTATCCAAGTGTGGGTGCGCAGGGCCAGGCTGAGGCAGGGCATGCCCAGCAGACTGTGTATACTGAGGGCCTGCCTCACAGTCAGACCCTCCTTCTGCACAGCTCTCTCTCCCACAGGTACTGAACCCTAAAAAATGCCTCATACTCTACCTTCCATCTCAACATCTCTTTCTGGAAACTCTAACCTGCAAAAAATATCATGTATACATATGCATGTCTATCTTGGCACATATATAAACATTTCTATAGGGTATTGGGCATGTGAATATCTAATTTTAGCAAATATGAACAAAATATTGATCAGAAGTTTACATTAAGATGAACCCCCTTGCAAATTCTGTGTATAGCACAACTTTTTAATCTTTGCAATAGGATTGGTTAAAAAAAAAAGCTATCTCCTTGTTTTAGCCAATTTTAATGAGAGAACAAAAACAAAACTTATGGAGACTTCTCTAAACAAGGGATGAGTAAACTTTTCCTGAAAAAAACCTGATAACAAATACTTCAAACTTTGTAGGTCAGAAGATTTCTGTCACCAAGTACTCAACTCTGCTGTTGTAGTGCAAAAGCAGACAGTATGCAATGTTTTAATTACTTTAAATGTAAATGGCCACATGGCTAGTGGCTATAGTTGAGACAGCACAATTCTAGTGGGAAAAACAATAGCTAGTCATCAGTCTGATTCTAGTTCAGACCCAGTAGTTAACCTGCTGTGTGTCTTTAGGAAAGGTGCCTTGCCTCTCTGGGCCACAATTTCCTTAACACTTCAATGAGAGGATTCAACTTGCTGATCACCAAGCTATCTCTCAGTGTTATCATTTGTTCAGATTCTCATCTTGGCATCATTATTCTGAAATGGTAATCATTAACAATGAAGGAAAAAAAAATGAAAGTTTTACTGTTTTAAAAATAAATGTAGGCCCTGGCCGGTTAGCTCAGCGGTAGAGCATCGGCCTAGCATGCGGAGGACCCGGGTTCGATTCCCGGCCAGGGCACATAGGAGAAGCGCCCATTTGCTTCTCCACCCCTCCGCCGCGCCTTCCTCTCTGTCTCTCTCTTCCCCTCCCGCAGCCAAGGCTCCATTGGAGCAAAAGATGGCCCGGGCGCTGGGGATGGCTCTGTGGCCTCTGCCCCAGGCGCTAGAGTGGCTCTGGTCGCAATATGGCGACACCCAGGAGGGTCGCAACATGGCGACGCCCAGGATGGGGAGAGCATCGCCCCCTGGTGGGCAGAGCGTCGCCCCCTGGTGGGCGTGCCGGGTGGATCCCGGTCGGGCGCATGCGGGAGTCTGTCTGACTGTCTCTCCCTGTTTCCAGCTTCAGAAAAATGAAAAAAATAAAAATAAATAAATAAATAAATAAATAAATAAATAAATGTACACTTGTGGTTTAAATATTAAACGCTAAAGGGGGCACTGAGAGTCGTGCCTTGGCTTTTAGGCAAACTCCTTGCAGGGAGATTGACCTTCTTGACAAATCGGTTTCCTCAGGAGACTCCAGGGGATTTCCTCAGAGACTTAGCATTATACATAATACAGCTCTAAATTTAGGACCATCATTTTCTGCAACTGCCTAATGTTAAAGTCCAAATAGTTTTACTCCTTTTTTGCTAATTAACAGCATTTTAAATTGTGATCCACACAATACAACTAATGTTGCTGCAGTTATTTTATGATTTGTAACAGATGTCCAAGGATGTCATACTGTTTGTTGGTCCTAATATCAACTTATAGCTAAAAAATGTAAAAACACACTAAGGCTTTTCTAAAGGCTAGAATAATTAGTAATGCAAGGAACTAACTACTGGGGAGGAAGACTGCTCTCAAGATTGACCAGAGAAAGTCCTTGTTCAGAATGCTGCTTTAGCCACATGATCCCATCAAAGCAGCTAGGAAGCAGGGTGGGATGCAACACACAGCTGTTCTTAGGCAGGCGATCTTCTGATTCAATCTTGTAAACATCTAGTCAAACTCACCTTAGACAGGACTCATTTTTTTTTTTTTTTTTTTCATTTTTCTGAAGCTGGAAACAGGGAGAGACAGTCAGACTCCCGCATGCGCCCGACCGGGATCCACCCGGCACGCCCACCAGGGGCGATGCTCTGCCCACCAGGGGGCGATGCTCTGCCCCTCCGGGGCATCGCCATGTTGCGACCAGAGCCACTCTAGCGCCTGGGGCAGAGGCCACAGAGCCATCCCCAGCGCCCGGGCCATCTTTGCTCCAATGGAGCCTTGGCTGCGGGAGGGGAAGAGAGAGACAGAGAGGAAAGCGCGGCGGAGGGGTGGAGAAGCAAATGGGCGCCTTTCCTGTGTGCCCTGGCCGGGAATCGAACCCGGGTCCTCCGCACGCTAGGCCGACGCTCTACCGCTGAGCCAACCGGCCAGGGCCTAGACAGGACTCATTTTTAAGGTTTGTTTTTTAAAAAGAGAGTCTATATTTATTTTCCTACATCTATTGGGTAGAGTGATTCTTTGAACATTTTAGTGGGTGCACCTATTAAGACTAACTTCTATCTTTTTTTTTAAGTTACAAAGCCCTCTTTCAAGGTAGAGTAAACATTAATTACGATGCCCTAAAACTGTCAGCAAAATCTGTAGATAAAGTGTAAGATGTGCCTGGCTTCTTCCTGATGGAGCTGACACACCACATTGTTGAAAGACTTACATCATTCATAATTTTTGCATTATTCTGGGCCAAAACCATGTTCATTGAGTCCATCAAGGTGGAGTACTTCAAAGTGTCTGGGTGTTGGCGGTACTTCTTATCACTGATAATCTCCATGGCTTTCTTGTTTTTCTCAGCCTCCAGGGAGCCCAGAGGGACCCATCCAACACCTTTCACGAAGTCAGTGAAGTCAGCTTTGTACTGATTCTGCAAAAGAGGATACATTCAAGGATGAGAAGAAACCGAAACTTCTAAGAACCATGTTTGGGTATTTAATATTCTATAAGTTCCATTTTAGTTTTCAACTAGTAGTATATTGAACATCTACTATTTTTATCCATAAATTTTATCTTTTACACATTTCTTTGCATGAGATATTCAATCTAAGTAGGAATATTTTGGTGATTTGTTTTTCTCAATGCCTTTCTGACGAAGTGCTAAAAACTACCAATTAATTTATCATGTTACTTCTATCTTGAGAAAGGTGACTATGCTGGCCTAACCTCCTTACAAAAATTCTCAAGTTCCCTTGGTTAACAGATGACTTATAGGGACCCCATTTCTCTTGTTTCCTATAAGTTTTTGGTCAGTTACCGTGGTTACAACTCCCCCAGGTATACCGGAAACCTTATTGGTACTTTGCACAAATTTCATTTTTCTCCTCTCAACTCTGGCATTTTCCTCTACAACTGTACGCATGATTGCTTTCATTTGGGCACTTAGGTACCTCCCTGTATATGTTATATGTCTATAATGAGATATTATGTCAAATATATATATATATGAGATAATAACTCAGCTTCTACATTCCCAAAGAGAAATATAAATACAGGCTTTGTGAGGCCTGCTTTTAGTTTTTAATTTAAATTCATTTTTCCCAGCCACCAAATGTCCTCTGTTGCTGAATTCTTGGCTCTCCACTGTCTGTGCCTTCCTCACATTCATTCTAATAAGCCGCTGCAGCCACCACCTCCTCAGGAAGTCAGAGAGGCAGCTACACACTTGGAAACAGTAGAATGAAAGCGGGTTGGGAGTGAGGGGGAGGAGTTCTCAGCCATTGGGCTTTCTGCTTTCACTCCTACTCCTTTATTAGGAGCCTTTCATGCTTATGACTCCTCTGTTAGGCATACTTCTTCCAACACATCCTGCCTGAAACCAAATTTCAGTTGCCATTGTTGAATCCAGCATAAACAAGGCTCACAGCAATAATAGTAGAAAATAAGACTTTAGTTTTTAGAATTGATCCCCTTTTGTTAAAAAAACTTTTTTTAACTTTAAAAATGAAACACCTCTGTGGGAAATTATACATGAACTTCTTTCAAGATTTTCAGAAAGTCATTAATCATGGTCATCAATGATTTGCTTATTATCTACAGTGAATACTCTGCAAACGTTGTGGCTGTCACGTACATCACTTTGAATTTGCATCATGTTTTTGGCCAATTCAAAGTTCATGGCATCAGGAAGCATGTTGTAGGTATGGATCACATTCCTGTAGTTCGCGTTGGTGGCCACTTCCTGAGACTTCTTGGCTGCCACCACACTGAACATGTCCACCGGGGTGTGGAAGGAAGTCTTTGATTTCTCATAGCCCTTCTTGTATTCCCGGTCTGACTGCATCTTGGCCACCTGCATGAAGTGCACCAGCTTCGGGTCGTCTTCTAGGCTCCGGAAGCCGATGTGTTTCCCTTTGGCTTGTTCATAGGCTCGCTTGTACTTGAACTACGGGCAGAAAACAAACAAAACAAAACAAAACAAAACAAAAGACATGGTAATGAAGATAGTGGAGGAAATGGAAGAAAATATAATAAACTAGATGCCATTAGCTTTGTCATAGGTATAGATTTTCAGAGCTACTCTAAAATTAGAAAGAAAAGAGCTCATGGGGGCAAGGAGCGAAATTTTCTTGCTTCAAATTTCTTGCCTGACTTGAGTCCATGGGAAAAAAATGACCTCAGAATTAATCAAAGAGATGTGGAATCTTTGAATATATGTATCCTGATTTATTGATGTCGCCCCATTAAAAATAGTTGTTAAGCCTGACCAGGCGGTGGCGCAGTGGATAGAGCGTCGGACTGGGATGCAGAGGACCCAGGTTCGAGACCCTGAGGTCGCCAGCTTGAGCACAGGCTCATCTGGTTTGAGCAAAAGCCCACCAGCTTGAACCCAGGGTCTCTGGCTCCAGCAAGAGGTTACTCGGTCTGCTGAAGGCCCACGGTCAAGGCACGTATGAGAAAGCAGTCAATGAACAACTAAGGTGTTGCAATGCACAATGAAAAACTAATGATTGATGCTTCTCATCTCTCTCCGTTCCTGTCTGCCTGTCTGTCCCTGTCTATCCCTCTCTCTGACTTACTCTGTCTTTGTAAAAAAAAAAAAAAGTTGTTAATTAAAAAAAATTTGTCTAAAAAAAAAAAGAGATGTGGAAATGAATTGTTTGAGGGTGCTTAACAAAGCAGCTTTCCCCACTCAGCTGTCTAACTAGCAGGAAAGGCTGCAGACACAGTTTTTCATGGTGCACCTTTAAATTCAGGAAGAGCCTGGTCATGGGTCTCATAAGCAAAATTATAGCTTGCATCTTTATGTTTGCTTACTACAAATGATCTGAATACTCTAAAAACAACTCATTTTAACAAGACCCAGTCACTTTTTACATAAATAATGAACAAATTATTGAGGATCCTAGGACAGAGTGGAGGAACGTGGCTTGTGTGGCACAGGGGATGGTCCGCCCACACTGGGTAGAGCTGACTGCAGCTCCTGAAAACACGCATGCTTGGCTCATTGACCCTTGCTCGGTCAGGCTAGAGAAGGCCCAGTGGAAGTACTTACATCACTGGCAATGTCTCGAGAGGCTCTTGCAGCCTTTATTGGGATGGCATCCGGCCTCAGGTCATATCCTTTCTTTTTTTCTTCTTCCCAGCCAGCTTTGTACAGTTTCTAAGTGATCAAATAGAAAGAACATCAACATCTTGTCACTTGGGTTAGAACGGCGATTCTGATTTCAAAGTGGTTGGCATGTAGAAGAGAAATGTCCCATAAACATTAGTTCCCTTTACCTTCTCCCCTACTTTTGTCGTTCATTTACTTACATCGCTCATGGTGATTTGGTTCATTTTGGAGAGTAAAATGTCTGGTGTATCGGGCATGACGTGAATGGTGGTCTTGTCTTTGTTCCATTTCTCAATGTAGCGCTTCTACAATAAGAAGGACAGGCACATGATTGTAGAGCAGGACCCGGGTGTAATAATGTTATCGAGAGGAAGGTTCACAACTCCACAGTAGACGAGCTTAAATCTGACATTGGGAAGTGAGTGAAATAGCAAGAAGGGCTGAGGAGTCTAGACACATGATGAGGGAAAAAAATGATGAAACAAGGGAGTCCTTTTCCACTAAAACAACAAATACCATCTTGCCCCAACCTCACACTATGTAGGTTTTGTGGTACTGTCAGCCTAGTGTTGACAGACAGGTCTATATAAGTGAGCGGTCTCTAGTCATAATAAAAGTTATAGAATGCCCTTCCCACCACCAGCAGCACCTTCAGAAAGGTTGAAATGCTGACAAAGATCACGATGGCAGTGCCAGGCTCAATGGCTTGAGCACTGTGAGTGTTCTCGGTCTGGCGCCAGCAGGTGAGTTCTTACCTTATCCATAGTCAGTTTGTTACTTTTGTTAAGTGCTTGTTCCATCGTGTCCATGGAGTATGTGAACTTCAGCTTTTCAGGGTGCTGGCGATACTTCTTCTCACTAAGAATCTCCCCTGCTTTCTTGGCCTTCTCCACTTCCAGTGAATCAATTGGGACCCAACCGATCCCTTTCATCCAGTTGGTGAAGTCAGATTTGTATAGATTCTTTACATCAAACAAAAGGGAAATTTTCATTTCAGAAAGAGTCAGGTTTTGGGTTTCTTTGGCTAAATGATTCATTCATTATCAAAAAGAAAGTTGGGGGAGAATAATCTGCTTTTTATTCCCTATCATCTTGTTGGAAAAACAATTAATTATAAAAATAGTAGTGTTCATGGTGGTTTCATATAATAAATACTTACCTAGTAATTTCTTTTAAAATTTAACTTTCTTGAGGCAAAAGTAAAGAGAATTTTGTGCTAGAAAACATGTTACATAGCACCCATTTGAATCTCTTATTTTCTTTAAAGGTATATTATATTTTGGGTCTAACATCCAAAGTTTTATAATATAATATAGTATCCCCTAAAAGAAGCTACACACAGTGTAAATCAGTAAAATGCTAAAACTCCAAGTTCTGGAGAAGACCCCCAATTGCAGTGAGTCTAGTCAGGTTTGGAGTTGTGGGAGTGGAATGGAGGATTCCTTGTTCTCCCCTCCCACCGGCTAGAAATAAATAAATCCACGTCAACAATGTGTTGATCATTACATACATCACTTTGAATCTGCATCGCATTCTTGGAGTGCTCCACATTCAAGGCATCGGGCAGCAGAGTGTAATTGTGGAAGGGTTGTTTGTAATTGAAATTGGTAGCAACTTCCTGAGATTTCTTGGCTGCTGTCACGCTGAACATATCCAAGGGTGTGTGGTACCTGGTCTTGCTGGCTTCATAGCCTTTTTTGTACTCACGATCTGACTGCATTTTGGCTACATTCATGTAGTGAACCAGTTTAGGATCATCCTGAAGACTACGGAATCCAATTTGCTTGCCCTTGGCCTTCTCGTAGGCCTGTTTGTATTTGAACTATATGAAAAAGACGGGTAGACAGAAGTTTGATAAGGTATAATGTAAGGAATACCAAAGTATTAAACTAAATTTATGTAACAAATTAAGCAATAGGTAAATTCAGTCTAAATCTTATGTTTTAGTATTGTTAAATAAATAACTAGTAAAGTATTTTTAATGGTTGGTCTTGAGATGTGCTCTGGGGATAATTAAGAGTGGAATAGTTTGCAGTTTATATCTAGATTTTTCATAAGATATCTAGATTACTCATAAACATATTGAATACAATCAAAGGTTCCTGAAAAGTTTATTTATTAAGGATTTTGTGCATTTTTTCAATTATTTATTTTCATAATTACTTTACATTATCTTATAAAGTATTTGTATAATACTAAGTAAATTTCAGCAAAGCCCTTACATGGATTAGTGTATTGGTCTCCATAAAAGTTTTTATTCTATCAAGGTATTATATCAATTTATATAGAAATTATAAGTTAACTTGTTAAAAATAAGTAAGTAAATAAAATCCTGTCATTTTAGTCCATGATTCTTTTTGATTCTATATTTCACCAAAATTTCTTCATGAAAATGATATTAAAAAATTGTATTCTTTTAAAACACTTAAAGACTTTTCAATTTAGTGACATTTTAATATACCAAGCCTTTTTCTTGACAAAATTCAAACAAAAATCAGTTTTTAAGTTCATAACAATGATACTAATGGGAGTTCCAAATATTTTATAGTTTTTAAAAAAGAATTTTCTTTTTTGTAACAACTGTATTTAATTTTAAAAGATTTTAAAGTAGGGTAATATAAAAATATCATTGTACTTAGAATATTAAAAAATATTTTAGTATCATAACTTTTATTTCCTTCTTAATACAGTTTCATATAGCTTCCATGTAAAGATTTTTAAAATATGGAGAAAGAGAGTTTACTACTTCCAGGTTAGACTTACATCACTAGCATTATTTCTTGAACTTTTTGCAGCAACAATTGGAATGGCATCTGTTTTCAAATCATATCCCTTAGCAAGCGTTTTCTTCCAGTCTGCCTTATAATATGCCTTGAAAAAAAGATATTATTTTATTATTTGACATTATTAAAAGAAGAATGAAACAGGATGCCAAAATCTCTCTTATGAAACATGTCATAATATACCTCTTTGTAAAAGAGAATTCACAGAGTTAGGGTTAGTAGGTCATCTTTTATGTATCTATCACATTCTTTGAAAAAAAATCAGCAACTCTATACATAGTATGATTCACCTGCTTTAAACATGTATATGTTGGCATAATAAAGCAACTGAAAAGTAATGCTCTAAATGTGGAATAATAGATTTTAATTTTTTTCATAATTTTCTGTATTTCCAACCATCCTATAACAGGAATATAATCTTTTCATTTTCTTGTCTTTTTAATAATAAAACATTTTAATTTATAGAAAGGTACAGTATTTGATACTGAAACTAAAAATTTAGATATAGTATCATCCAGTTTAAATTAACCTTAATGCAATGTATTACTTATAACAGCAGAAAAAAACTTTAAATAAATAAAAGCATAGAAATGAATACTAAAAGAATATTTATTTGAAGATAAGAGAGAGCCTAAATATTAGGAAGAATGACTAAGATACCTTTTAAGAAATGAACAAATTTCTCAAGGTTTGATTATGTATTTAAAGTAAAATTCACCAACTTTTTTTTAAAAAACAAGCAAAAAACCCCAAATCATATTAATGAATTTAAACATCACTACCAATTACATAGACAGACTACCTGAGAGAGAGGCTAGTTACATACAAAAAAAAAAGCAAAGAAAAAAAGTTTTAAAGAAAATTACAGTAAACTTTCTTAGAAGTTTTAATAAATATCTGAAACAAAGGTTTTAAAAGGCAAAATTAATCTATCTACAGATTATATATATACTATTGAATTTTCCAATCTTGTCTGTTCCATTTGGTTCCTTTTCTTTTTTTTTTTTAATGGAACACAACCTGAGATTGATTTTATAACCCACGATAGAGTCATAGCCCACAGCTTGGAAAAGTCTGCATTAAGCGAAATTTTGTGGTAGCCTCTAGTCTCATATTCTGTAAAGAGTCAAATCCGAAGACTGTTGGTTGGTCCCTGCACACCGAGGAGAAGGAGAGACTGCAGAAAGAAGCAGGTCACTCCAGATTGGCAGGTGCAGGCTTAATAATCAAGAGAATTTACACATGAAGTTCGTCTTGAGTGACCTTGTAGTAGATCTCTGCACCTGCCCTCCAGAATCTTAAAAGTTTATATAGAGGCCCTAACGGAGTTGGGTCACATATACTGTCCAGGTGGTCTCAACAACACATTGCTCTGTCAAGGCTGTGCCCTTGACAATGACTCCAACGGTGGGAAGGGGCAGGAGGTACACTCTGAGGATAGGGAAGAAGTTGAGCAGTCTGCAATTGCCTCACCCAGCTCAAAGCCAACGGGCAGCTGCAGCTTCCCTATGTCCTCCTTTGACAGGGACTCAAAGGGGGCACCACTCAGTATACTCCCCTCAATATTCTAAGTTCTACTGTTACCCAGAACTGGAAAGGCAAGGCCCACGTTAGCAATATCAGGCTGCCACCAGGACAAATACTCACATCACTCATGTTGAGGGCGTTGACCTTGGCTTGAATAAACTGAGGCAATTCGGCATCTATAGTGTACTTGTGCTTCACTTTCTCCCCCTCCACCTTGTAGTTCAACTAAAAACAAAGGAGGCAGCAGACAAATGTCATTAACTCACATAATGTAAGTTTCATCAAGCACATACTCCTTCAAAAAGCAAGGCTATCATTCGTGTTTTCCTGTAGATAGGCCTACCCCAGAGATACTGTGGGTTTAGTTTCAGAACACTGCAACAAAGTGACTATCACAGTAAAGTGAGTCACAAGAATGTTTTTGGTTTCCCAGTGCACATAAAAGTTATGTTTATGCTATACGGTATTCTATCAAATATGCAATAACTTTATGTCTAAATAACAATGTACTACTACCATAATTCAAAACTACTTTGTTGCTAAAAAAAATGCTAATTATCAGCTGAGCCTTTAGTGAGTCATAACCTTTTTGCTGGTAGAGGGCATGACCTTCTAGTTGAAGAAGACATAGTATCTGCAAGGGGCAAAGAGAAGCACGATAAAACGAGGTGTGCCCGGTAAGGCACACACCAGCACTGCCATACCACGGGGCGGGGAGACAGTCACTGGCTTCTTTCACCAGTCATTTTTAGACAGCACTGTGGGCTGGGTAGGGTGGTAGGTTCTGTGTTTAAAGGGTTGGAAAAAGCAGCTCTGTACTTTTGGGGCTTAGAGCCCAGTAGAGGAGGCAGAGAATAAACACAGAAACCGGAAGACAGAGTTAGAATTTGTGATATGTTGTAAAATAAAGTAACTTTAGGAAAGAAACAAAGGGGTGGCCAGCAAAGGCTCTCTAAGGAGGTGATATTTATGCCCAAACTTTAAGAAAAGGGTGGGGTCCAGGAAGACGAAGAGCAGCATCCTGGGCCCTGAGTCTGGAAAGGGCACAGCCAGTGTAGAAGGCGGACGGCAGCCGCGTCGCAGGGCCGGGGTGTGTACAGGAGGGCAGAGGGCTGGACAGGACGGGGGCAGGGCCGGGGTGTGTACAGGAGGGCAGAGGGCTGGACAGGACGGGGGCAGGGCTGGGGTGTGTACAGGAGGGCAGAGGGCTGGACAGGACGGGGGCAGGGCCGGGGTGTGTACAGGAGGGCAGAGGGCTGGACAGGACGGGGGCAGGGCTGGGGTGTGTACAGGAGGGCAGAGGGCTGGACAGGACGGGAGCAGGGCCACCGGGCTGGGGGCCTTTTCAGCCAAGTTAGTAAGTTTAGGTTCTATTTTCAGTTCAAGGAGAAGCTACTAAAGGGTTTTAAGTATAGGAGGGGTGTGACTTGATTAAGGTGGTCTCTCTGCTGTGGTGTGCGCCTCAGGGATAGAGTCCAAATAACAGATGGTCACTGTTGTCCACATGAGGGATATGGAAGCTGGAACAGGGTTGGTGGCGGCTGAAAGATGGAGAGGTGTTCCCACAGGGTGGCAGGGAGAGATGTGGGAGGGGCACTCAGCAGAGGTTTTGGATGCGAGGCTCACACAGAGAGGCATCCGTGGCGACAGCCAGGTTTCTGGCTTGAGTAACCAGGTAGATCCTGATGGCATTTATTGGGCTGGGGAGCACATAATTAGTGAGAGCACAGTTTTCCTAGCTAATTGGAAAAAAACACATTAAGAATTGACACCTCGGGCCCTGGCCGGTTGGCTCAGCGGTAGAGCGTCAGCCTAGTGTGCGGAGGACCCAGGTTCGATTCCCGGCCAGGGCACATAGGAGAAGCGCCCATTTGCTTCTCCACCCTTCCGCCCCGCTTTCCTCTCTGTCTCTCTTTTCCCCTCCCGCAGCCAAGGCTCCATTGGAGCAAAGATGGCCCGGGCGCTGGGGATGGCTCTGTGGCCTCTGCCCCAGGTGCTGGAGTGGCTCTGGTCGCAACATGGCGACGCCCAGGATGGGCAGAGCATCGCCCCCTGGTGGGCGGAGGGTCGCCCCTGGTGGGCGTGCCGGGTGGATCCCAGTCGGGCGCATGCGGGAGTCTGTCTGACTGTCTCTCCCTGTTTCCAGCTTCAGAAAAGTGAAAAAAAAAAAAAAAAAAGAATTGACACCTCGGTCAGTACAAAAGAAATCAGAAGACTCCACACCCTTTATTGCCACTGAAATAGAATTAATCTGGAAACATCTGTGGTTATGTGCTATCAGGGACTGGCCTGAGAAATAAAATCCACAGATATGCCTCAAATCTGAGCCAAGCAAAGCATTCCCCCCACCCTCTAATATCTGGGGCTAAAGCACAAAGTCTTCCCTTCCTTGTTTTTTTCTTATCTCCCTCTTTCTGGTGGAGGCATTTTAACAGAATTCTGGAACGACCAAACGGGGTGAAGTACTGAGCACTGTAATGACACTCTGACTAAGAATGAGGATCCAAATAGATCTGCGCTGGGAGAGGGGACCCGGATGGCTCTGAGCGTGAACTGTTTGTCTCCTCAGGGGCTGCTCTCAGGATTGCTGCTCAGAACATCGAGCTGTGTGCATGGGGATTAGGACATTATTATGCCTTTTCCCTGCATAGCTAAGTAGAACAATTGCAACTCAGAGCAACAAACAGCTTGATTTGCAATTTAGACACGGTGATAGATACAATTTCATTTCATATGTCTAGTGAATAGCACAGATTCCCTACTTTTGGAAAATAAAGCACATTTGAAACAGTCTCCTTTTCCCCTCCTTGCTCTGCTTATGTTCAAGTTCCAAGTTGCTTCAAAAGTAAACCCTTTTGATTATAGCTCTGAAAGTGGTTGATTTTGTAACAGTAGATGCAGTCTCACATATCTAATTAAAAGGATGGTGGGATGGCTGGTCATGGGGTTATTCATGAGCAAACCCTTTTGTGGGTTTTTTTTTTTTAATTTTTTTACAGGGACAAAGAGAGAGTCAGATAGAGGGATAGATATAGACAGACAGGAACGGAGAGAGATGAGAAGCATCAATCATCAGTTTTTTGTTGCAACATCGTAGTTGTTCATTGATTGCTCTCTCATATGTGCCATGACCACGGGCCTTCATCAGACTGAGTAACCCCCCGCTCCAGCCAGTGACCTTGGGTCTATGCTAGTGAGCTTTTTTTTTTTTTGCTCAAGCCAGATGAGCCCATGCTCAAGCTGGCAACCCCGGGGTCTCGAACCTGGGTCCTTCCGCATCCCAGTCAGATGCTCTATCTACTGCGCCACCGCCTGGTCAGGCCATGAACAAACCCTTTTGAAGGGAAACCACTCACATCACTTAGCTGCTTTGTGTTCTGCTGCGCCAAAACCATGACCATGGAATCAGGCACACTCGTGAACTTGATGGTGTCTGGGTGCTGCCGATACTTCCTCTCATTTAATGCGTCGCCTGCTTTCTTGACCTTCTCCACCTCCAGAGAACCAATAGGGATCCATCCAACGCCCTTGAGGAAGCTGTTATACTCGTCTTTATACACATTCTGTAAAAGAGTAATCTCATATGAGGAGAAAGCCTAGCGAATAGTCAAGCGGTGTTTCTGAAACCGGCAATTCTCTGCAGGGGAATGAATGCAACCTTTCCAGCACGCTCGTGTCTGTAACGGAGCTTTGGTATGTCTGCCACCACATCTTACTCGGAACTTGGTAAGAAAAAGAAGCAGTTCTGTTGTTAGAGTGCAGTATACAACACAGAGAGAATGTAGGTAAGGTGACCAATCATCCTCCTTTAGGGAGGACAGTCCTTCTTTTGTAGGTTCCATCTTCCCTCAAAAAGTGTCCTCCTACATGTCCTCCTTTTTGATGTTGGAAGACTAATCTGTAAATGTCCGTATTTGATCGATGCAGAGTCAATCCATTGCGTGTGATGTGACGTATTTGTATCTAAATGAGTACTTTTTTCTTAAAATTATTATTAAAAATTAATAGGCATGTAAGCATAATTATAATATAAAATATTACAAATGTTTCTATTATGCATTTATCATATTATAGTGTATTATTGTTGCAATGAATAAAATGTTTCTTTTATTTACGGTGTTGTTTTCTTCCATTTATTTTTGTCCTCCTTTTCATTGTAAAAATGTTGGTCACCTTAATGTAGGCCACATATAGTATTTCCATGGGTTCTGCTAAAAAAATATTCTCTTTTGACAATAAACTGGCTTTCCTTTTCATTTCACTGAAAACTCCACAATTTTGAATTTTCACACTCACTGTCCACCTAGCTATTCCTGATCTCAGTTGGGGAGAGACATTTTCATTGAGCAACAATAAACAGACACCATTTCTTCCCTTTATGAAGGACGATTTTTATAGAAATCTGACTTCTGCAGAAGGAAGAGCCCTGAATGTTAAACACCCTCCCCAGGCAGCTCTCCGTGAATCATTCTGTAATCACTAAGCCCTCCTGGTTCATTTTAGCTGACTCGCTACACAGATTTTCAAGCATGAGAGTTTAAAAAAGTCAAAAATAACTTTCCTAAATTCAGAAAGAATAACGAATGCTCCTATTTTGCATTACACATATTACCATGAAAGCAGCCACCCACCCCCCAGGAACAGCCATTTCCTCTTGAGAATCTCTTGTTTTATTTGCTTAGCGGAATATTGCTTTATCTTTGATCCAAAAGTTAATAAAGGCAGCGTCAATGATTACAATAGGAGCACAGAAAGCCAGCAAAAACACAGCTTGTCTACCATGCTTTTGTTAGTCTTTCAATAATGATTGTTCATTTTATAGTACCCTTTTTTTCAAATATTGTATTGTTAAGTCTATTAAAGTAGGAAGAAATGGTCATCGTGTAAGTGCCATAATCTCTGGGTCTGTTTTGACCTCCGTACTTACATCACTCTGAATTTGATTCGCGTTTTTGGTGTGCTGGACACTCATTGCATCAGGAAGGTATGTGTAGTGATGCACCGGTTGTTTATAATTGACGTTGGTAACAATATCCTGGGCCATCTTTGCAGCTGTAATGCTAACCGTGTCCTTAGGGGTATGGTAGCTGGTTTTGGTGTTCTCATAGTTCTTCTTGTATTCACGATCAGACTGCAACTTTGCTACATTCATATAGTGGACCAGCTTGGGATCATCCTGGAGGCTTCTAAAGCCCACGTGCTTGCCCTTTGACTTCTCATAAGCTTCCTTGTATTTATACTGCAGAGGCAGAATTCAATTAGCCAAGTCCTAGACATTATAATATTAGGTGAAGCAATTACATCCACACACAAACACTCTCAGAACATTGTGATTTTCTGGAAGATTGTACAAAAACGCAAACCATACTCCCCCCCTACAGTCCCCAGAAGGTTCAGAGTGACAGCATTTATTTTCGTCACTCCTGGTTATATGTGGGTGTGATACACTCAGGACCTGTTTCTTCTTCTGTTATCAGTCTGACAGATGGTTTGCATTTGGAACTTTATATAAAGGCCAACTGAATTTTCACACTTAATATAAAGATGACACATTCTAAATATAAGACCAATATCTTTTGGATTTCTAAGAATGTGAATTTACCCAATCCATTCTATTACTACACATCATGGAATATTAGAAATTATTGAGAAAAATCTTCCATTTTATGTCCCAATTGGCCTAGTAGTATGTACACAACAGGTGCAGAAGAAACTCTAAAAAACTCTACATGTGAGATGTTTGCACTCAGATCGTCCTGGGGTCGGGGAGGAAATCATTACTGTGATATTGGTCTCAGGTTGACCTAATAGGGTTAAAACAAGAACCTTCTTCTTTCTAGGTAGTGTCAGATTAGCGCTGCACTGGCAGGTGGCTGGGCCTCACCCACCCCATTTCCCACCCATTTGCCAGCAGCTACTCTCCAGGCCCTCGGCTGAAGCAGTTACAGATGATAAAGGAACCACATAGTCAGGGAAGGAACTGTGGGGAGTTTTCCATCAGTAAAAATCTAACCACAAAGCCCTGCGGTCCAGAATCTCTCTCACTGCTGGGCTCAGCAATGTGGTGTAGACTGAGCTCTACTGTAGGTAACAGGTGAAACCTCAATTTTTACATCAAAGAATTCAAATCCACCTAAACTCTGCAGACACACTGCTCCTGCCATTTAAGCATGGCTTTATCAACAAGAGTTTGGCAGGCAAGAGGGTTCTCGAGTAATCTCTAGGCATGTTAGGAAAAACCCAGTGCAAGTGTTAAAAAATAAAAAGATAACGTCATACTTTAGACGTTCACTTTCTCTTTAAACTGGAAATGTGTTTCACTGTGATGTGCAAATCTTGGTAGACCACATTTTCAGCCCTACAAGGAAAAGCTGTTGAATTCTTATACCCCTGTCTCCTGTGTAGTCTATCTTCCTTTCTCAAACCAAGATTGTAGCCCTGAAACACTGTGTGACACCTGCAGGGCATGCAGGCTTTTTGAAAATGTTGTTTTTCAGTGATGGGAAGAAGAATAAATGTATACTTGGTCTGTTACGGATGAAATGGGCATCAATTTACATAAATCCAAATTATATTCTAGAAAAGTGGGCCCTTTTCCATTTGTTGTATAAAATCTGTACATTTTATGTAACACCTTTTCAATCTTCTTAATACAAGTACAACACAGGCAGGCATCTGAATTTAATGTGTAAATGTCAGTCAGGGTGTTCTCACTGAGAATAAATGTGGGCTGTCAGGGAACACGTCAGTGAAGGTAATTTGGGCCATGAATCAGGGGGGAAGGAGCTGTCAGGCTTATGACAGTGTCACGGGGAGGGGGGCGGTCAACTAAAAAGAATCACAACACTGAAAAAGTGACAGCTTCTCAAAACAATATTTTGTGGAGAATTTGAGTGTCATTAATTCAAAATACTCTCTTCAATGTGATAGCATTTCAACAAGCATACATTTGTTTATTTTTTAAAAAAGCAATCACTCAGATTTCCCCTAAAATGTTTACTCACGTCACTGGCAATGTTTCTCGATGCTTTGGCAGCAGCGATGGGAATAGCATCGCCCAGCACGTTGTTGCCCTTGGCTATTAAATCATGCCAGTCCCGTTTGTAACAGACCTGAGACAGGAAAATCAAAAGGATGTCAGCCCGCTGTGCGTTAATCAGCTACAGCGATTCCTCAACGGCTGGGGTTGTTTAATTTCTCTGAAGGTAGAAGCTAAAAGAATTTCCTAGAGCAAAATGTCACACTTTATGTGGCATGAAATTGTTGGACTCTGCACTAATTATTCACGCGAGTGGTTGTGGCACTTAGTGAAGCGGGACCTGAGAAACCGGGGTGCACCCGGAGGCACAGTAACGGCTCTGGAAACCATGGTGTATGAGGACTAACTGGAGTTAAAGCTGCCCAGTCTTATGAAAAGAAGGTCAAGGGGAGACCTGGTGGTTACCTTCAGGAATTCTGAATTGCTGTTAAAAAAAAAAAAAAAAAAAAAGAACAGAAAAGAAAAGGATTTTCTTTATTCTTACTTTTTCTGGAGGATAATAACCTCCTCCACATGCAAAACTAGGAAAAACTAAATAAAAGTTTTAGTAAACTAGATGCTAAGCTTTACGTAAAAAGATCTACTGATCACCAGAAGGACAAGGAGTAGGGGAGGTAGAGGAGGGTGAAGGGGCATAAATGGTGATGGAGGGAGACCTCACCTAAGGTGGTGAACACACAATACAATATACAGTACACCTGAAACCTACAAAATTCTATTGAACAGTGTCACCCCAATAAGTTCAATGAAATTTTTTTTAAAAAAGAATCCTTTATAGTTACGTACACTTGAAAAGGACAGTAAATCCAATAAAAAGGAAAAGAAAACAAACTGAAAAAGAGGCACAGAGCCATCATCGCAGGACATGCTGCAAAGGAGGCTGTGTGGGAAGTTGATCTCAGTAATTGTTCTATCAGACCTTATGATTCTATGATTTTATTTCACATCCCATCAAAGACGCTACTCACATCACTTATATTGTAAGCATTGCACTTGGCCTGAAGAAACTGAGGAAGATCGGGACTCATAGTGTATTTATGCTTCACATCTTCTCCTTTGGCTTTGTACACGATCTGCAACACACAGCCACAAAGACTAAATGCGTCGCAAATAGCACAAAAAGGAAAATGCATTTATCGAATGCTTAAAGGAGTTACTCTTAGCACAATCCCCCAATATTTTTATTGTTTAAAATTATCAAGGGCATTTTCCTATTTGTAAGAAATTCAAGCATTTTGTTATCTTTAGGAAGACCCAACAACTCTATTATAACAGAGAGGAAAAAAATCCTTAAGAGAACAGGAATCATTTACTGCCAGAGATAGATAAAAAATAAGTTCAGATGGGAAACTCTAACATGAATGACATAATTCACCAAAGCCAGAAAAGTTCATTCTTTGCTAGTGAAATTAGAAGTCTTGTGGTTTTTTCATAGTTTGGGTTTTTTTATTTTTAGACAGAAAATGATAGTTAGAATGGGTCTTTTACTTCTGCTAAAAAACTTTCCAATTATAATTGTATCAGTAAAAAGCATATAATAATTTCCTTATAAAATGAAGGTGCTTATACATAAACCCCAATATACTCAAAAGGTTTACTCTTTTATATTTACCCTAGCTTCTTATTTTTAAATATGCTTGAAAGATATCAAAGTATATGATGTAGAAATCATATTATACCCTCCTCTTGATAATAAAAAAATTGTTTAATTTCTAAAACTAAAACAGAACCAGAGTCAAAAGTAGATTTTCAATCTCTTGATTGATTGTCATTTGTCATATATACTTCCACATTCCAGGCATATCTATGTGGAATATCATATGTAAACTGGTGTGTACATATCGCACGTAAAGTCTGAATGGCTAATATCTAAGTGAACCCTCAAATACTAAAGAGTTTCTCCTAGGAATCCAACTAACTGCCTTAGTTGGTCCAAATAAGCGTTCTGTTGGACATCTGTAACAGTTTTCTAATTCATCGCCTTGCCTCCAAACTCTTCCCTCTCCAATATAGCCTCTGTACTTTTTGCCACAGTTCTCTTTTAAAACACAGACCTGATAATACAACTCCATAGATTAAAGATATTCAATAAATCCCATTACCTACCCCATAATGTCCAGACTATAAATTAACATCCAAGACCATCAGTGATCAGTTACAATCTTGAGCCTTTCACTGTTCTTCCATTCATTACTTCTTGACCGTCATGATTTCCCCTTGCTGGAATGCACCCTTCCCTCCCTTATTTGCCAGGGAAGCTCTGGTTGGCAGTTGCCCTCTTCCCTGTGCTTACTTAGCACATGCCTCTCCTGTAGCATTCACCTGTCTCTATGGCAATACTGTTTCTATCCATACCTTTGTCTTATATGCTTGTCCTATATCCTTGTGATGTCCTATATCCCACTAATCCTCGTCTATTTAACCTTTATACCATCAGTACATAATACAGTGTGTTGTTGTGAGTCGGGGGCACAGAGAGAGAGATCAGCAGATGGAATCATCAAGGACTAGCAAAGGACCACCGCTCGCTCAGGCAAATGGCTCTGAGTTCATGCAGTGTCCTAATTTTATTCACAAGACTTCAAAAAGCTTGTTTACTGAGAAATTGGCATAACATCAAGTGTAACTTTTACTTAAAGATACATGGAGTGCACCTACAAGTTAGCTTAGTAACAACATAATATCAGAAGGCATTAATTGCTATTGCTTCTATGAATCCCACAACATTCCTCTCCTTATCTTAAGCCTTAAGGGATAACCTTGGAAAGTACAGAAATCTTATGAGAATGTTTTTCTGAGAAAAGCCCAGCAACTGCCTTCAGTCACATAGACCTGTTTCAGTGACCTGACTTCAAGTCACAAAACAATTCTCTTGGCAAAACATTCTTTTCTTGTTGGCTGTGTTCCCATCCAAGGCCATGTAATGGGTTATTCCACTACAACAGTGCCTGGCAAATGGAAGGTGATCAAAACATTCATTCATTGAATTAATGAATGAATGCTTTTGATGTCCCTTTAACTCCTCTATGCACCAGACCTTCTTTTAGATCTGACTTTAGCCAGACCATAACATGGCTTGTGGACAGGCAGGCAAGCAATGTACTACTTTCCACCAAGACATAAGTATAAAAATTCTCTATAATAATTGTATATGATGAATTGAGGAGCAAACTCATATACTCGTGTGTATTATTCTCCTGTATTACATATGAAAATGAAATATTAAGAAATTAATATAAAATTGGATATAATAAATTTGCCATAATAAAAAGTGTCTGGGACTTAAACTTAAAGTTTACATGTACTCTGTGTGTGTTTGTAGTAGTAGTGGCAGTAGAGTAGAACTTTTTGCACCATGTCCAATTATCTAATAATCCAGTATTTCAAAGTAGTTAAAGTGGAAGAATTTATAAAAAGGAAGGTAAGGCCCAAAATAGAAGAAAAAGAAAATATTAGTGACCAAACTAAAAATAATTGTAATTATTCATTTTAAGTTAAATAATTTCAAAAGAAAAAGACACTGGTTCAGAGAATAAAATGTGAACTGATACTTATTTGATAAAAGCCTCCCTCCACGCTTTGCACCCTCTGTTTCATTGCACTTACGTCACTGGCTTGCTGTGTGTTTTGTTTCGCCTGAACCATAACTGGGGAATCCACAACACTGGTAAATTTGAGGGTGTCTGGGTGTTGCCTGTACTTCTTATCACTCACGGCATCACCTGCTTTTTTAGCTTTTTCTACATCCAGACTCCCAATTGGTATCCAGCCAATGCCTTTCATCCAGTTGTTGTAGTCTTCTTTATAGACGTTCTGCAGCAAAGGAACAAGTGAAGAGTGAGCACCCAGGCACGGGTCCTCTTGCACGGGCTCTGACCTTGAAGGGGCATTGTCTTGTGAAGTAAATGTCACTTACATCACTCTGTATGTGCATCATATTTTTAGACAACTCCAGGTCCATGGCATCAGGCAGGTAGGTGTAATGATGGAGTAAATGCTTATAGTTGGTATTGCTGGCAATATCCTGAGCTTTCTTAGCTGCCACAACATTGAACATATCATGGGGTGTGTTGTATTTTGTCTTTGTTTTCTCATAATCTTTTTTATACTCCCGGTCTGATTGAATCTTGGCTACATTCATATAATGAACCAGTTTAGGATCATCTTGGAGACTTTGGAAGCCAACCATTTTTCCTTTGGCTTTTTCATAAGCTTTTTTGTACTGAACCTATTAGAAACAAGAGTGGGCATATTTTAAAATGCAGTAAGGAAGATTGTACTGAATAATGAGACCATGGTTTGAAGCAATTGAGCTTTTTGGAAATTATGTCAATAACCAAATAATTAGACACTCACTTGTAAGTAGCCAGGTAAAAATAAATGTTCTTTTGAGCCCATTTGATTGCTGATAGCTGCTTCTGCCACACGAGTGACTGAGGAGGGGACGTTACCATAATTCATATCAACGACCAGCTAAAGCCAGTCCCTTCCCATTTAGACACTTGAGAGAGACCAATGAAGAGATAAATAATTCACAACTCTACCAGTTGTGTTGTGCTGCTAACGAGGATCCCAAACAGCAGGCTATTTGATTAGTAGTAGAACATAGTGGTAGTAGTAGAATTTTTTTTTTATTTATTCATTTTAGAGAGGAGAGGGAGAGACAGAGAGAGAGAGAGAGGAGAGAGAGAGAGAGAGAGAAGGGGGAGGAGCTGGAAGCATCAACTCCCATATGTGCCTTGACCAGGCAAGCCCAGGGTTTCGAACCGGTGACCTCAGCATTTCCAGGTTGACGCTTTATCCACTGCGCCACCACAGGTCAGGCTAGTAGTAGAATTTTAATGAGTCTGCATATTCAAAGGGAGAGCAAGAGCCAGTAGTGTATAAAAACTAATCGGCTCTGATTAGTAAAGAAAAGAGAACCGAGCTTCCTTGGGGAGACCTGGGAAGAAACATGGGGAACTGAGAAGCAGATATGTGAGGGAAGCTTTGTGTATATGTTGGGGGGGTGGGGTGGCCAGAGGAAACTATCCACGGGGAATGGGAGTCAGAGAGAAATTCTGGAGGGCAAGGCCTTTAGGACACAGGTATTTATTATTCAATTGTCACAAATTTATGTTAGTGCAATGTCCACTTCCTTTCAAACAATCAGTATAGTTGTGCTTGGAACTTGGGGGAAATGAAAAGCAAGGGGCTGTGTTCTGTCCCTGGATCAAGCAGAGCAGAAAGAGAAGTGACTCCAGGGGAGAAGACCCCACGTGAGCCAGAGCGAATGCACCATGGGCAAACCAGGAGACAGGTGATCGAAAGGCAACAATCTCCGGACACCTGCCGCAATCACACAATCACAGGCAGGGCCTCCCACTTCCCCACAGGGCAACAGGGCGATAGGGCGGGGCTCGAGCCAATTTTATTTAGATCTCAAAGAGCAAAGTGACTTCAATTCACAGCTGGGTTAAAGTAAGATAACAAAAGAAACAGAGTTCCTAACTTTAATGGAACCCAATAACTGATCATGAAAGGCTACAAAAGTTGAAGCCAAGTCATCATTTGTAGAAGTAATGAAATTTAAAAAAAGTTATTTTTCTTATTTAAGCTATAGGGAATTTATATAAATTAAGCAAGTTTTGAAATAAAATTGTACCATCAGGAGGCTATTATGATTTGAATAATATGTAAATTATTTATTTCCACCAGAAGGATAAAGTGCACTTGAGTAGAAATATAGATGAGAATTTTTAACTAAGATGTTTGATTGGACCCGATCAGTAAAGGTTATACAAATCCTTACCCCTCCCCCCAATTTAGATCTGCTTAGGGAACTTTCTTTTCTAAACAGTTTTCAACCAGACGTGCTTCCAGTCAGGGACAACAGATGTGGTGATGTTTGGATAACAAGTCCATCCCACCCACATTTTCTAGTGACACACAGGTGACCACCAGTTGGACTTACGTCACTCGCCGCCTGCCTGGCAGCTTTGGCAGCTTTGATGGGAATCGCATCGGTTCTCAGGTCATAGCCCTTCCTGCTCAGATCTTTCAAGTCTGCTTTGTAAATATTCTGAAAGAAAAATGTCATTTAAATAGAACTCAGTGCACACTGAGAAAAGGCTCATCCTGCACTCAGCCGCAGAGCCCCGGCGCACACCTCACTGATATTGTAGGCGTTCGCTCGAGCCTGAAGGAACTGGGGCAGGTCCGCAGGGAGGCTGTATTTGTGAAGAGTTTCCTCTCCTTTGGCTTTGTAGGCAATCTGAAAGAGAAAAGAAATGCCTCAACAAACTAATAAAGTAGGAAAAATGATTGAATGGCACAGGAAAAGGATTTCAGAAAGGATCATACTGCACAGAGAGGTGCTTTTTATGGAATACTCTTTGTGAGGGCCCTGTGTTCACCTGCAAATGTCTGTAGGTATTCAAGGTCTCACATGCAATTACGAGGGACATATCTTTGCGCTGGTTCATCTGGACATAGGCCCCTTGGTATCTATGTACTAGGAACCTCTGGCCCTAGGTAGGGGCATCTGGTGGAAATAAGCCCAGGAAGGTGACCTGATGAAAATGTTAACCTGCAGACACTTTCCTGTGCATAAGAAAGGCAAATATGTAGACTACACCAACTATCTATATTATACTTACAGATGATTTATGTCTGAGCTCTGACTTAAAATGTAACTCCTCAATATGATGCAGTGACCATATTTATTTTCTTGTCCTTTTCTAGAAATAAGCTTATAGTGTTTCTTGTTATCCAAAGAAGCTTCTCTTACCTTCTCCTTGGAAAGAAATGTCAAAATAGTGAAAGGACAATCAGCACACGGTACCTGATACTCTAATGATATGAATTAGATGTGCTTTATCAATGAAAAACTGAGGGAATTGCTGATCAGGAATTACAGTTGCTCATGTAATTGAGTCTCTTCAGATTCTAGAGTAATTACAGGTAATTGGTACCTTTGGAACACAAATATATTTGTATTAGTTAACACTTATCAAGGCACAGATAGGGTTCACACTCACATCACTCCTCTGGGCCTGGTTGATTTTAGACTGGACTATAACTGGAGCATCTTCAATCGCGGTAAACTTGAGAGTGTCTGGAGGTTGGCGGTATTTTTTCTGTTTGGTGAATTTAAAAAGAAAGGAGAAAAATAAAATAACTTTCACTGAAGGCTGAGCTATAAAAATTCTTAAAATTAATTTGGATAGACAGGACTTTCCTTGACTTTTAAATATAAAAACACTAGGTTTTTGGTCGGCTTGGGGGAAAAAAAATGAATACAATACAAAACAGTTATTTAAAATTGCCTTAATCTTCGATTTAATGGGGCATGACAGATCAATACAACTTTCAGGAACCGAACTTTACTCTCTCAATTTTTTGCTTATGACATAAAAGAGGGCATATCCAGCTAAGCAGAATCCAGAAACATGCCAATTTTTTCTAAAGCATTAACAGAATACCATGCAGAAAAACAATTTAGAGTGTCTTTGCATGACACT
This sequence comes from Saccopteryx bilineata, assembly GCF_036850765.1. Lineage (NCBI taxonomy): Eukaryota > Metazoa > Chordata > Mammalia > Chiroptera > Emballonuridae > Saccopteryx > Saccopteryx bilineata. Next base: position 86,067,464 of record NC_089494.1, on the reverse strand, counting down.
AACAAGTGTTAGAGATGTTATTTTCCCTGTAACAAGGTCAGCAGATAAAGTAAAAAAGCTTTTTATTTGAGGAATTAGAACAATGGCTAGAGAATATTGAAAAAGAGAGAGAAGAGTTTTGCTCTGCAAGCCTTAAAATGGTTAGTACATAGATTGTCACTAAAGTGCTGAAAAGGCACCGAAGAGAGAACACCGGGAGCTGTGCCCCTGGGAGCTGCCGACTCCTAGCTGCCCTGAGTCCTGCCTTCTTCTCCATTCATTCTCCCACGCTGCATTACTCTCTCAGCTTCGGACTTCTGACAACTACCAACTCATCAGAACTTTGTCTGAGGAATTTCTGAGTAGATAAAATGGTTTTTACCAAAGACAAACAAAAGCACAAAGTAACAACAGAATCTTGAGTGTGGAAGACAACTCTCACTGAGCGCCTCTGTCCCTTCTTCATGTAGTCTAACTTCCTTGATAATGGTTTTGCCTGACAGTAGCAGAAAGTTTCACTGTGGGCAGAGAAGTGACAAATAGCCTGGCTTGTTTAAGATGGCAAGACCATCATTGTTTTTTCTTAGCTTGAGTAACAACTTATATAATACCTCAAAGTCATCAAGAATATGACATAGTATATAATACTTGACACAATTTCTATAATAGTCATTATATACATTATTTATTATTGCCAAAAATTGGATGTGCACTACCTGGACTACCAAAATGCAACATAGCCATACAAAGGAATGCTACTCAATAATATATAAGAATATAAATGAGCCTTAAACACGTTATGCTAAATGAAAGAAGACTCATAAAGGAAATTTTTAGAAAATCAAAACTATAGCGACAAAAAGCAGATGAGGGGCTGCTTTGCATTGAAGTTAGGGGGCAGGAATTTTTCAAGAAATCTTCTTGGAGCACTAGCAGAAATTTAAAATTCAATGGAATGATGACTGTACAACTATACGAACCTATTAAAACTTACGAAGAAGTACACATAATACAGTATTTTATGGTACATGAAGTTGTTAAAATATTTTATCATGAACTGTTCACATGTATTATTTTGGTGATGTAAAGGTGTATGTTTATTTATTAGAGTAATTCATGCATGTGGTTAGTTTTTTCCCTCACCAACAATTACTACAGAATGAAGCAGGAGTGGAGGCCCTTTCCATGGTTTGGGGACTTCTCATGTGGCTCATGCACAGACCTCTCTCTGTGACAGGTGCACTGGCTTTACCTCATTCAGGATCTCTGAAGCTCGCTTTGCCTTCTCCAATTCCAAGGACCCAAAGGGCACCCAGCCACAGCCTTTCATCCAGCTGTTGTAGTCAGCTTTGTATTCGACCTGAAATGCCAAGAGAACAGTTGAACTTAGCACCATCCTTATTTGTAAAACATCAACATTTTACCCGAAAGGATGTTAAGATTTCTGACCAGCTTCTTTATTCCTTCCATACAGTAAGGTTATTTTAAACATGTTCTTGATGAGAGATTTTAACAGCCCTTAGGTTTTCATTGTTTTCCCAGTTGGCATATGTTTCATTTCATCCTTATCTCCAACTAAATGGAAGTTCAATCTGGAAAATGCTAAATTCAAAGCTTTATTTCAAGGAATAAGTGAAATTGATATATTTAGATAATCAAATATGAGATGTTTGCTCACTAGAGCTCTAATATATACTATGTTTCAATGGTCAAATTAAGACTGAAGGCCACATTAAAGGTGGATAATTTTGCTCATTGATTAGATAAGACTCAATAGTAGTTATTTGTACTAAGTGTTTGCAGTTTAGTGTAAATGGGCTTCATGTGTAATACTCAACTCAGAAGTTTTTCTACACTGGCTAATAATTCAATTTAATATAGTTTCTGTCATTAATTTGCTTATAGAGAGCAGTTATCATTTGGAGTTGGTTCCATATTAAGGACAGTTACTTAGTGTTATTAAAATAATGAACTACTCTTGTGATCTGGTTATAGATGGTGCCTAAACCTTGCACTCTAGATACAAAATTCAGATTGCTGGTCTGGCTTTTTAATTGAAATGAAAAATCAAGAAACCACTTGGTTCCTGCCTTTGAAAGGTTTACAATCTATTTGGGAGGAAGAAACATAAAAAAATTAAACAAACAGATAAGATGATAATGTATAAAACAAAATTCTTAGTGATGGAAAATGTTGGTATCTCATGTTCATATCAGCATTATTCACAATAGCCAAAAAATGGAAGCAACCCAAATGTCTATTGACAGATAAATGGTTAAAAAATGTGGTATAACAGAAAAGGGAACACCATTCATCCTTGAAAAGGTAGGAAATTCTGACACATGCTACAATACTAAGGGCATTATGCTAAGGGAAATAAACCAGTCACAAAAAGGCAAATACTAGATTATTCCATTTGCATGAGGTCTCTGGAGTAATCCTACTCATAGAAACAGAAAATAGAAGAAGGATGGTTTCCAGGGACTGAGAGGAGGAGGAAATGGCGAGTTGTTTAATGTGCATAGAGCTTAGTTTTGTAAGATGACCAAGTTCTGGGGATTGATTGCGTGACGTGTGACTATAATTAACTGCTAGTGAAGTAGAGACCTAAAATGGTAAAGATGGCAAATTTTATGTTAAGTGCGTTTTATTCTACTTTTAGAATAAAAAGTTGTTAGGATAAAATGTTTGATATGAAGTTCAGACAAATAATTTGCCTAAAGAGATTTTCATCTGCAAGAAAAATAACCCTAGATATTATAAAAAATTGATGCTGTAAATCATAGCTTTTATTTTTAGACAAGAGAGCAATCTATGTAAAAAAATTATTGATACTGATGAATGTGATTGTTATGATAGTGATGATGATGTAATAGTGAATTTTTTTTCTTTTTTGAGAATTTGCCATGGCCTGGCACCCTGCTAAGTATTTTTGCATACATTTAAATCCTCAGAACAATTAATTTGTTTTACTCTAATTTTACAAGGAGGGTTCTCGGCTCAACAAGGTTGATAACTTCCCTAAAGGGAAACAGTGATGGGGTGCCTGCTAGACCCAGGTCTCTAACTCTGAAGAATTTGCTCTTATAGAACTGCAAGGGTAACTTTCCCATTCCATACTTTCTACATACAAGAGATCATGCAGACACCTCTGAGAATTGCCAAAACACTCACTCAATTTAGAAATTCTTTTCAGTTTCCACCTTAAAAGAGGAACAGAAAAAATCTGATTACTCACATCGCTCTGCAGTGCATAAGCCTTCTTGGCGAGGTCCACATTCATGCTGTCAGGTGGGTAGTTGTAATTGTGTATGACGTGCTTGTAGTCCACATCACTGACAAGAGCCTGAGACTTCTTAGCTTGAGTGACAGGGAGCATATCAAGAGGTGCCGTGTAGTTAGTTTTTGACTTTTCATAGTCTTTACGATATTCACGCTGTGAATAAGAAATTACCATTTGTTACCATAATGGATTTCCAGAAAAGCACAGAGATCTCTCATAAACAACAGATATGAGTTAGAAATAAAAACAGATCCAAATGTATCCATATGTTACACAGTGCTGACATACCCCTCAAAATCATATCTGGACAGATCTTCTCAAATCTCTTTTTAGATCAAAACACAGCCATCAGACTTTAGGAATTGACCTAGCTTCCGCTGCAGCTAGGTATTACTTTATTTTAAAACAGGGATTTTCAAAGACCATTATTAACAAGCATTATGATCTCCTGAGATAATCCAGTCTTGGAGGAGTTTTGCAGTAAGGGACTATTTTCTTTTTATTGACCAAAATCATATGACAATCATTTCACACTTCTGATTTTATAAAATGACTACTTGATAAATAGAACTGTAACTTGACTTCTTGTCTTTCCTAAAGTCATCTTTAAGTAAATAGTTTCTGATTTTTCAACCTAACTATTCTACTTTTGTCAGTAGATAAGACCCATTGAGAATCCCAAAGGTTTTTTCATACCAGGTTTAATTTTGGTAACAGTTTAAAAGAAGCTTCAGATGGCAGCGGTTATAACACCTCCAAGGAGGGAAGCCTGTGGAGCTGAGCCGTTAAAGTGACCTTGGCCCTCATGTACAGTGATCTCATAAACCAAGTGTCCTGACTGAGTCTCCGAAGGCCCTTCCACTGGCTGGTGTTCTGGAATGGTTAGATTGCTAATTAGGTCAAAGTCCCAGCTTCATCAGGTCTACTCATTAATTACCTTAACAGAGAGAAAAATTCTGACCTAGTCTCCTTTAGGAAAATTCTAAACCCCTTATTTCCCCCCGTAGTCATATAAGCAGTAGAAACAGTGACCCACGCTAGTGAGTAGAGCTGTGCATTATAAATCTTCTGTAGAAATGTTTTGCAAACGATCTAGTCTTTTAGCTTTTTTAAGGAATGTGATCTTCCTCCTAATTTGTTGTAAATAGTAACTTTCATTGAATAAATTTATTACTTAGTTATAAAATCTAGATTCAAGTTTAATGAAAATAAAATATAAAATCTTTCTGATGGTATGCAAAAACATTTAAAATAAGCTGCTTTATAGCAGTGTTGCAACAGCAGCTGGTGTGTAGATATGTTTTTGATTCTTGTTCATGTTCATACCAGTTCACACATAACTGCACATACAAAATGTTGTTGAAGATCCAAATGGCTTTAAAAGATTATTTTAAAAAGCTAAGCATGCTCTATAACTGCAACTTAGCATTGAGCTCAGATATATGTGAGAATGACTCATCATCAACTATCTTTTTTTGGTGGCCAACATCAATCAATTAAAAAGTATTTACTGAGTACTTATTATGTGCCCAGTGTTCTAATGGGTTCTGTGATAGAATGAAAAACAAAGGTAAGCCCTGGCAGGTTGGCTCAGTGGTACAGTGTTGGCCTGGCATGTGGAAGTCCCGGGTTCGATTCCCAGTCAGGGCACACAGGAAAAGCACTTATCTGCTTCTCCACCCTTCCCCCTCTCCTTTCTCTCTATCTCTCTCTTCCCCTCCTGCAGCCAGTGCTCCATTGGAGCAAAGGTGACCTGGGCACTGAGGACGGCTCCATGACCTCTGCCTCAGGCACTAGAATGGCTCCCCGAAACAGAGCAACACCCCAGATGGGCAGAGCATCAGCCTCTGGTGGGCATGCCAGGTGGATTCCCGTTGGGCATCTGTCTGACTGTCTCCCCACTTCTAACTTTGGGAAAATACAAAAAAAAAAAAAATGGTAAACATACATGCATTCTCAACAGGGAGCTAGAACCTTTGTGAGTTAAGAAGGGATAAGGAACTATGTAAGCATTGTATATGACATAATTTAGCATGTAATTATTAAATAAATTAACTGAGTGGGATGTTATGAAGTTCTTTAAAGTATACAGTAAATGCAAAATGAGCACACTGGTAAAGTGAAAGCAAATAATACAAACATCCTCTATTTAATCATGAAAAATTAGTATTTGAAAGCTATGTTGGACATTCTTAACACTCTTAAGTGATTCTCTAAACATTTTAAAATACACTCTATACTGCAATTTGCTGTAGTAAATGTTTTCTTCTTTATGGTAAGAATTTTAACCAAAAGGTAATATTTAGCCCATAAACAAGCCTTAAGAAATTCATATATTCTCTGAAATTCAGGCAAAAGGCATGAAAAAAGTTTGTTTTTCTAGATGATTCAAATATTTTATCAGATTCTCAAGGGGGCTTATGATTAATGAAGTATTTTTTCTTGGACCTAGGTCAATATTAATGACCAAAGTCAATGAAGAGCAATTATAGCTAAGACTTTCATCTGTGACTCAAGATTTTCTTCTAAAATAAAGACAGTTTTAAAACCATCATTTAAAGGTTATTTTCAATTAGAAAAATTACAACTGATATTCTATTAACCCTTTTCTCAAAGGGAAATGGACATCAGGTACAAATCAGCAATTTTATTCCTCAATCATGAGAGCCATAAGAACCTGGGGACCATTCCACTTCTGAAGTTCTCCCAGGAGTTTGTAGTTTTGAACCCGAGAGGTCCCATGGATGTAGAATCCTCTAACATGCTACCACCCTTGGGTGTGTTAACAGGGATGCCATTTTGAAAACAAGAGAGATCGACAAGAGCACTTACGTCGCTCTGGAGTTTGGCCGTCTTCACAGAGTGCAGCATCTTGGGATCATCGTTAATGCTTAGGGCGCCGATCATTTTCCCCTTGTTTTTCTCATAGTCTTTCTTGTACATCACCTGAAAAACACCACACATGCCAGATCCCACTTGTCAGGAAACATCACTGCGCCTCTCCTGCCCACGTCCCCTGGTCATACTCACGTCACTGGCATTCTTGCTGTTGGCTTTGGCTGCCAGCAGGGGAATGGCATCCACTTTAATGTCAAACTTCTTAGCTTTGCTCTTCTCCCAGTCATATTTATAAATAGTCTGGACAGGAAAATTTTAATATAGAAATTGGAAAAAGGAATATGCATGTTATCACACTTTGAAGACTAAAAGGTAATCCAATACTGTGTCTTAATATAAAAGAAAGAGACTGTTTTCATCATCTATGAAATCATGCATATTTTACATAATTCTCCTCAAGCTGAAGTTTCTAATTCCACAAGATTTATCTTTTCTACTCTCCATTAGAATATTTCATCAAATTAACTTAATTCAAATTAATCATACTAATATTTGATTCCTAACACTGAATATTTTATAGAATGGCACAAACAGTTCATAGTAACATTTTATGACATTAATTTGATCTCAAAGTCCTCTGCAAAGGTTATTTCATGAATTATAGTACTCACTGATGCTGGATAATCTTAGTACTTATTTATAAGATCGTTCAAGAAATGGAAACCCCTAAAGGTAATTTGACTTTTTTATAGAATTAAGTTTGAAAATGAAAAAAACTATGAATATCTGGCCTTTTGCCTTTTGAATATCCATATCTTTTTTAGTGCAAGTACTCTTACATATAGAAATAAGTATCATTTGTGTGAAACAAAAACATTATAAGCTTGGGTAACAAATGATATAAAGCTAAATTTTAACAAATCAAATCCTGGAAGAAAATTAATAGTATAGTATAAAAGACTATATGAAAAATAAATCTAACATTAAATTGTAATTAGACATACATGAGTGGTGGCATTGTGAAGGTTGATTAGAATAAACTAGGATTGTCTAGTTGTATGAAGCTACTTACACAATTGCTGCACACATAAGGTACATTCAAAGTTACACTGACAGAGACATAAAAACATGATACAAATGTTGACCATTCTTCCCATATTTAACATTGGAATATTTATTTAATGAAACAATTAAAAAAATAAAAGCACGAGTTGTCAATATGTCACACGGCATAGTGGTAAGGAACTTACATCACTCAGGTTATAAGCATTGACTTTGTGCTGGATAAGGATGGGTGTGTCTGGAGGTATATGGCATTTAAACTTCTCGCTTTCGTGTTTCGCTTTGTAATTTAGCTGAGAGAGAGATAGAGAAAGAGAGAGAGAATCAGTTCAGAAGAATTGTTCTAAAGTACAAAAACAAGTTTTTATGAGATGAAATGCAAAGTACATTTTGTTAAATAACAACAGACAAAATTGTAAAGATTGAAAGAGAAAATCAGAGCTAGGGTAGGCCACCTCGCATTATTGGCAACCTGTGTGCTGGCCATGTGACAGCTGTCATATCTGTTACCATGTAAGACCCAATGGAAAGAGGTGGCTCTCTCATATGTGGTCCCTTTTGCATGTATCACATTGGGCCTACGGATTCGAAGAGTGACAGCCTTTTCTTCCTTTTCAGTGTTAACTCTCATAGGAGAATCCTTTCTAACAAAAACAGGGCGGGCAAAAGTAAGTTTGTGTGTATGGAAAATAATACACTAATTAGTAAATAACAACACAAGAATAAACTCTGAGCTGTGCATGCTCACAACTGTAAACCTACTTTGGTCCCGCCCGTATGGTTGTGTCCCACACACGATAGTGTGTTCACACTTTCGTTAGAGCTTCTCATTTCTGTCCATAAATCTACTGAGGCTACTTTTATTTTTATTTTTTTTAGTTTAACATAATTTAGGGAATTCATACTTAAAACTCACATGCTAAAATATTGCAAATACTCTATTTTCCAAAAACTTCTTTGAGAGAGAAATCCCATGTGTTAAGATACCTGCTCTGAGCCAGGTATATACTGTGCACATGTCTCCCTTCACTTAATTTTCAAAGCAACCACAATCTTTAAAAAAGAAATAAGAGGCATTGAGAAGTTAAATAATTTGCTGAAACAGAGCTGGAATTTGAGTTCAGTTTTACATGACTTCAGAACTCATTCTTTTCAGTGCATTAAGCTACAGTAGTTTCCCTTACAGAACCATTTTAATATAATCATTATCCACCCAAGAGATGCAAAAGATGCAAGACAACTAAATAGGAAAACATTTTAGGTGATTACACATGTGTACAACTTAGCCTTTTTGTAATTGTGACCAGTTACTGGGTTTTCTACAGAGAGTTATGCCACGTTATCCCTCATAATTGTATTTCCTGGATATGGAAAGAAACTTACATCACTCAGTTGTTTGGAATTGACTTGGGCTTGCACCAGAACAGGTGAGTCAGTTACTTGAGTGAATTTTGTCTTGTCCGGATGGACTTTGTAGGTATGCTGTGGAGAAGAAAAGGAGTCAGGTTTAGCAATATCACCTGTCAAATGCCTATAGGACGAGTGAGTAGAACCCTATTCCTAAAAAGAAAAGATACCTGTTGTTAATAAAACACTTATTTTTCTTTCTAATTAGACTGCAGTGTCTTTGAGAGACACTTTTACATCTATCTGTACAAGAAACTTTCCCATACTTCCGGTGCCCAATTCTATTCCTTGGGTAAATAAACTAGCATTCGCTCTCGAAATGAATGGACAATAAAAAACATAGTATATCTACTATAGAATACATTTTCTTTCTTGCATGTATTGCTTGCCTTTATTTGTAAAAGTGTCAAAATGTTCAACATATCCTGACCACTAGGTGCTACAGAGGACAGCGATGTTCACAGTTCACACACAGACTTACATCCTTACACTGATCCAGTTTCTTGATTGTTTCATATTCCTGAGTTATGGTCTGGGGGAAGAAACCTTTACCTCTGTCCTCTTCATATTCTGCTTTGTAGTTTTTCTATGAAAAAAATAAATCATATATAAGGACTCAATCATTGTACTCGTGCCCTAAAAATGTGTGACCTGGAAAGTCAAACAGTTGTCTTAGAACTTACATCACTGTTTTGAGCTGTGACTTTCATGCAGTGGGTGTAATATGGATCCTCATAGCTGCCCATGTAATGTCCCAAAATATTCTTTAAGTAGGAATCTTTATATTTAGTCTGAAAGACAAGGCATTTCATTTATTTATTTGTGAAACAATGGGTCTTCTTTTTAATTGGAGTGGTCATGGGATTACTTACATCACTGCTGAATTTCTGCAGAACTGTGTCAAGCTGAAATTTGGGGGTCTCACAGTAATTTATGCTCTTTGCCTTTGTCTTTTCATAGTTTTCCTTGTACACTTTCTATAAAAAAACAACATTAGTTAAAGTAGATCCCTGTCACTCCCACACTGATTATAACACGCCTATTTTCCAACACTAAACCAAAGAAGAAGAAGAAATTTATCACCTATCAACTGTTTTGAAAACTGATAATTATGTCACTCCATTACATTTAATTTCTAAATTAAAAAAAAAAGAAAACTGACAATCAGATATCTGGGTGTCATGAATGATAACCCTTCTCTATTAGCAATTATTGTCAGGCCCAAGTTTTTAATATTCTTCAAAAAAAATTTAAGAAACCAATGTGCTGCCTCAGCCCAAACCCATAGTTGCAGAATTCTGAATTGGTGCCTTCCTCGTCTCCCAGCTCACATGCCCTTCCCTCCCTGAAAGTACCACAAGGAACGAGAAGGACACTTCTGAGAAATAGCAAATGTTTTTAAACAACCCTTCATGAAAAGCGTTAGTAAATGTTGAGAAATACATACTCTTTCTTCCTCTTTCTACCATGGAAAAATTTCTTACTGTACCATAAAAATAACGTGTAAACAAGAACTCAGATCATGAATCTATTAACTTTTCTTCTCCTCTGCTCTAACAATAACAATAAACAATTATTAGACTATAAATGAACAACTGAGGAAGTAGACTGTCACTTTTTCATGTTGGGTTTTGACAGCATAAATGGTGCTATTTGTTTTTAACATTTTTATATCCTATATATCAGCAGAGTAGATTTAAACTTTGGCTTTTCTGTATTTGATAAGGGTGGCCTTCATTTGGGAAGCAGGAGACAAGCATTGATTTCTCTGCAGGCCTATTTGGACAGATCCATTTACACTTTCTCACCTGTCACTTCATTCACCCACTTTTCAATCACGTGTGCTCATTTCAACAGTGCTGACTTAACCCAAGGGACAAACAAAAGATAAATAACTCATCCAGAGAGCCATATATAATCCTCATGTATTGGGAAAGTTTAATATAACCTAACCATAAGGGAAAAACTCAACTCATCACATGCTCAGTGTCTTTAAAGATATCGTCCAAGTGAACTTGGACTGAGAGTCTTAATGCCAGACCCAGTTCTTTCTTATCTAATCTCTTTTAATTCTAATGGATTAGTAATGTTCTTAACAATTCCACACGTAGAAATTCCTGTGAAGATTTAGGGGGCCATCTTTTAAGTCCTGCTCTCTGCAAGTGACAGATTCTGTGGTCAAGATCTGAGGAAACAGTGGCAGAGGTGGGGAGAGAAGTTGTACAACACAGGACATTTTCCTTCTTCTGCCAGCAACAGGCATGAAGAACACAGGGCAGGGGTTAATGCTGATTCATCTCACCTTCTCCCTCCCCTTTCAGAACCTTCTGCCTCTGTTAGAATTACAACACATCTCCTGCAATGTACACTCATGGAAGCACAGGCTCCAGGAGCGGTTAAGCAAACTAGAATTTTTGTGCTTGTTGAACTTAATCCACAGGCTTCACGCACACACACACCCCCCTGTTGAACTTAATCCACAGGCTTCACACACACACACACACACACACACACACGCCTGTTGAACTTAATCCACAGGCTTCACACACACACACACACACACCCCTGTTGAACTTAATCCACAGGCTTCACACACACACACACACACACACACACACCCCTGTTGAACTTAATCCACAGGCTTCACACAGACACACACACACACTAACACACACACATGCCTGTTGAACTTAATCCACAGGCTTCACACACACACACACACACACACACGCCTGTTGAACTTAATCCACAGGCTTCACACAGACACACACACACACTAACACACACACATGCCTGTTGAACTTAATCCACAGGCTTCACACACACACACACACACACACACGCCTGTTGAACTTAATCCACAGGCTTCACACAGACACACACACACACTAACACACACACATGCCTGTTGAACTTAATCCACAGGCTTCACACACACACACACACACACACACACGCCTGTTGAACTTAATCCACAGGCTTCACACAGACACACACACACACTAACACACACACATGCCTGTTGAACTTAATCCACAGGCTTCACACACACATGCACATGCACACACACACACATTGACACACACCATACTCAGGGGCACTATGGCCTTCCTGTGCTTAGATGGTTCTAGGAGAACAGCTAAACCATAACTTTCAAGTATTTGCAAAGTTACATTTGCATTTAATCATAATAGAAGGAGAGAGAGTTCATCTCTCTTGCAGCTAATGCTAAAAAACCATGTTTGACAAGGATATACTTACATCACTTAGGGTATTTTTTGCCACCATCAGCTGCTTGAGCAGTGGGTTCTCAGAAGCAGGAAGTACATTGTAATCTGCTTTTCCTTTATTCTTTTCATAGTCTTCTTTGTATTTTACCTATAGGAGTGAAATAAAGTGATAAAGAAACTCTAGGGGTTATTTTTGCTGTCATTTCTATCATGAATATTAGGACCATTCCACAAATCAGTTTCCTCTTTAGAAAAATAACAGCTCAGCATTTTATAAACAAAATGCAGTAACTCCGAACAGTAGCAGAGAAACTGCATACACTTTCAGGATATCTATTCTTCCCATTCATTTATTCATTCAAAAATATCTATTATGCTATTTTTGGGTATTGATTATGTGCCAGGCTCTGGGATACACACAGGAAAGAATAATAACACATGGTCCCTGCCCTAAAAGATAGAGGTAGATATGTAATAATGGGAGAAAGATACACAAATAATGACAGCACATATCCCAGATACCTGCTGCTCTAGATCCTCGCTCAGTTCTTAATGTCCAGCTGCCTACTTGCCAACACATTTTTAAAGAAAGGAAGCATCATGACTCTACCTTTTTAGGTCTCATCTGTGACTATGTGTGTATTTAATGTACACATAGGAGGAGGAAGGGGTTGAAGATTGGACAAACGGTGACAACTTCAACTTTTTTTCTTTGCCTTTCCCACTTTGCACTTTTAATTCCAGCTATAGCAGAAGCTTTACAAGAGGGCTCAACAGCCCCTGTTGGGAATGTGTCCAACGAGAGGAGAAGAAGAAACTGATCTGAGTTCTGACCATGACTCTCAGGGCGAGCCATTTGTTTAGCCAATATAACCATAGAATATAGACAAGTTCAAAGAATCCTAGATAATCTATCAACATTTAAGACCTTCAGAAAACAAATGCAATCAGCTTGGTACCTAAGGGTGGAGGTGCACAACTGAAAATCAGATGCACTGCCCCCTACAGACCACACAGAGGTATCACAGGGGATGGAAGGCATGCTGTCTCATAGAGTTAAGTATTTCCTTGAAAAACAGAAACAACCAGAAAGGAAATCCCACAAGCCCTACTATCCCCCCACCTGCATTTGGGACGCGCAGCCTCCTCTCCTGTTTACAGGTGAATCGTCAGGGCCTGTGGCAAAGCCAACCCTTCCTCTTAAGCATCAGGTCCCCTTCTCTTTTACTACTCAAGGACATCACTCCGGCCACTCTTCCCCCTCTAACATCATCACATTTCCCCTCCACACTGGATTGTTGGCATCAGCATAGTAACATGGTGTTTTTGTTTCCTATCTTTTAAAAAATATCCCTCTTCGCAATTTATCCATCAGCTACTGCAACTTTTTATTTTCAGCAAAATACTTTGAAAGAGTTGAGTATGCTCATACTCTTCTATTCCTCTCTTCTCATTCACTCATAAACACTCTTTAAGCAGACTCATCCGAATTGCTCTTGTTAACTTTATCAGAGACCATACATTGGTAAATTCCTTTCAGAAACATTTGATACAGTTGATCACTCCTTTTCCCCTTCACATCACTCTTAGGACTTTGCTCCTACCTCATCTTGCTGATAGCTTACATGGAACATTCCAGAGTTCAGTCCTTAGACCGTTCCCCCTTGCTCCCTTGATAGCCTCCACTCTTATGACATTAAATACTATTCGTATGCTGATAACTCGCATATTTATACAACCTTGCCAGATATCTCCCCTGAAATTTCAGATCCATGTAACTGACTGCCCACTTGACATTTCCACTTTAATGTCAAATCTTACTTGTATAAAGCTGAGCTCAGATCTTTCTTTTAAAAAAAATCTAATATATATATATTCCTTTCACAGTCTTTTTCTCTGGATAAAGGGAAACCCCATCCATATACTTGCTTAGACCAAAAATTTTCTCTCATATTTAACATCCAACCCATCATCAAATTGGATCAACTCTCCTTTCAAAATATGTTTCATCACTTGTCCTGCTAACCCCTGGTTCAAAGCATCACTGTTTTGCAGCTGGATATTGAGATAGCCTCCTACATGATGTTATCTTCCTTCTCTCACTCCTCTAGTAGAGCCTAGGCCAGCGTAAGAGTCAAATCTGATTGGCTTTGAAGTTTATTCTCTTTCCAGTGCCCACCATGCTCTAGAATGCCAGGGATTCTGATGATTTACCGAAGTCACTCTATAGCATATATGAGCATATCCATGGACTCCTATACCTTGTTTATGAATATAATTTCACCAGTTGGTAGAAATATAAAAACAAAGTGATGCTGGGAGTGTCTATATTCACAGAAGGCTGCCTATTGTCTTTTATCCCCCCCCCCTTTTTTTATAGAGAAAGAGAGAGTCAGAGAGAGGGACAAATAGGGACAGAAAGACAGGAAGAGAGAGAGATGAGAAACATCAATTCTTTACTGTAGCACACCTTAGTTGTTCATTGATTGCTTTCTCATATGTGCCTTGACGGGGGCGGGGAGCACAGCAGAGCAAGTGACCCCTTGTTCAAGCCAGCAACCTTGGGCTTCAAGCCAGCAACGTTTGGGCTCAAGCTAGCAACCGCGGGGTCATGTCTATGATCCCACATTCAAGCCAGTGATCCTGCGCTCAAGCTGGTGAGCCTGCACTCAAGCCGGCAACCTTGGGGTTTTGAACCTGGGTCCTCCACGTCCCAATCCAACACTCTATCCACTGCACCAGCCTTGGTCAGGTTCCAATTGCTTTTTATTGAGAGGGTCTCAAGACCACTCTTCTATCTTCTGTCTGAGATTATAGCATTTCTACTTCTAGGTATGAAAGGCCCTTAATTGTATGAAATAGTGAAGATAGTAACTGAATATTGTTAATGCTCATACATAGCAAATTCTTTTTAAATTTTGGTAGCCTTATTACAGTCCCAAAGTACTTTTTTTGTCTCCAAAGAATCTGATATTTTTCATTACGTACAAAAACAAGAGTTGTGAATAATTCCCCCACATTGAGACCATGAGGATAAGTGAGAGAAGTTCTTCATACCTTGCTAGCTGCCACTCCAGCTTGTTTTTGAACTTTGTACTCTGGTGTTTCTGTCTGCATGAAGTAGATCTGGTCTTTCATATTCTCGAAGCCTTCCTGATATTTCCTCTGTAAGACATTAAACATACAAAAGAACTGCTGTAGAAAACAATCTGGGTAAGGCTTTTGCACGGGAAGATAGAGGCATTGAGAGAAGTTAGTTACCCACGCCGTGTTCTCTTGGCTTCCACAAACTCAGTTACAATGATTGAATGTGGTGCTATCAGCAAAACAATTAGCAACTTAACAGAGATTTGGAGCAGTTACAATAGGCTGAAAGACAGACTTCAATAAGGAGCTCTCAAGGACCAGGAACAGACAATTAAGAGAAAAGAAAAAAAGGGAAAAACTTCTGTTTTTCAGTGAGGAAATTCTGGTAAGAATCTAAGCAGTTTCATAAATGTACTGTTTCCAGCAAAGAATAAATTAAAAAGGGCCTCTTTAACTTTGAAACCATATTGTTCCTATGAGGCAAGAATAATGGTATCTGATCCAAATAATATTTCTCAACAAGAAGGAAAGATTGTGAATTGTTTCTTAATAGGAACTCTACACAAGTCTTACCCCCGAGAAAAGGTACTACGTGCCCAGGACATACATGTGCCAGTGCCACCTCAGGTGCAGCAGCCGGTGGTACACGTCATAAAGGGAGGGTCCCCTGTCAACTGGCCTCCCCTCCTACTTACTGTGCTGAGGTTTTTGGCATTCATCCTGGCGGTTGCGATTTCAAAGCAAGGCGTCTCACTCCATTTGCCTTTGACTTTATTTTCATAGTCTTGCTTGTATTTTAGCTAAGAAAATATAAAGAAAGAAACAAAATAAGACAAGTAAAATACAGGATTTGACAAATGAAAGATGAAACTAATTGGTATTGGTGAGCTTTCAAAAATATCTTGACCAGACCCTTCTTGGCTCCTTAATAGAGATCTTCAAATCTTCTAATACAGTGTCAATTTACTCAACAATAAGTTGAGTGAGGGGATAGAGGTATTAATTCTACCTCCTCTTAATGAGTTCGGGAACTTAGTCAATTTCAGAACTCATAGATGTTCCCTGACGTTCGAGAAAGGAGAGAGATAGAAGTATTTTCCATTTATAATTAATTGACCACTCGACCACAAATTTCCATGCCAGATGAACTTAGCTGTTAATTTCTGAGTTTTAACAAAACTCGTTATACAGAAAGCAATAACACAACAAAATTGGGCTTGCAGACCAATGAATAAGACTTTCTAGTTTAGAATTCAAGAAATTTTAGTGAAAACTGGCAAATAATTAAAAAATTAAACTGCTGCCACATTTTACTCCTAAATATCATAGCACCTGATCCTAGGCTGTGAAATCCTTGGAAAGAGGAATTATATCTTCTTGGCTTTGTCTCCTCAGAATCTAACACAAAATGCAGCATGCACAAGTTAACCTTATAAATGTTTGTTCAACTACACTAAATTGAACTGAGTCCATGGTATGTGGTTTTAATGAGTTTGTCTTGAGTGTTATTTGAACAGAATCAGCCTAGCCAATCCCAAGCTTGAGCACGAACCGGAGTCAGAGCTGGGTTAAAGCAATTTCCCTTCCTTGGCTCACAGAATGTGTTAAGAAACGTAACTAATGTGTTTCAAAGTGTTTAAATGCCCAACCCTCCAACATATTCTTTACAGAAAAAGAAAATAGTTTTCTGGTATATCTTTAACAACAAATACCCAGGGCAACAGATGAGTAGAGCCAGTGAGTTTGAGTTACAGGAAGCCCCCCTCCCTCTCAAATGTCCTATATCCTGCCTTCTCCAAAGCTTTGTGTGCTAATTAATAACTACATTGTTTTAATAGTTATAAACTTTAGAGCCTTGGACCTGAGTTCAGAACTCCTGGGCCCAACACTTGACTCCATCTTTCCAAAGGTGTTAACTTAGCCTCTCTAAGCTTCAGTTTTCTTAACCATATGTGCTGACAATAATACTTACACAGAGGATTGTTGAAAAAATTAAATAAGATCATACATATACTAAAAAATACTTTGTAAACTCTACAGTGATAAACAAATGTAAAGTATAATAACTGTAACATAATAGAGAACAAGAAACTAAAGAAAAGAAAATTGCATACATGTGTGTGCATGTGTACATGTGTGTGTGTGTGTGTGTTTACTCTTCAATGGAAAGTTTTCTTGGGATAAAATTTGCTTTATACTGCTGATTAATTTTCCCACCCTCTTCTTTTGAAGCTTTAAAGAATTGAAGTCAGTAACATTGATTTTTCAATTTGATAAGAGAGCCTATAGAAGTGTTTCTAATATTTTGGGAGAATAGACCTCAACAGGAATCTGAGAAAACTACAAAATGTCCATAAATACATACAATTTCAAAGATATTTGATATGCACACACCTGAGGTTAAGATCTCCTAACCTACAACATTTTGTCGAGATACTGCCATTCCTCTGCTTACTGTCAAAGGAAGAAAACTCTAGGATTGGGGGTGGGGAGCAATTGGGCCAAATGCATCCCCAAACTGAGATATTGAGAACTTTGTAACATAATTTGAAGTTGAGAAGGCAGCAGATATTCTTTTTTTTTTTTATAAATAAATTTTTATTTTAATGGGGTGACATCAATAAATCAGTGTACATATATTCAAAGAAAACATGTCCAGGTTATCTTGTCATTCAGTTCTGTTGCATACCAATCACCCAAAGTCAGATTGTCCTCTGTCACCTTCTATCTAGTTTTCTTTATGCCCCTCCTCATCCCCCTCCCCCTCTCCCTACTTCCCTCCCCCCGCCCCCCGTAACCACCACACTCTTGTCCATGTCTCTTAGTCTCGTTTTTATGTCCCACCAATGTGTGGAATCCTGCAGTTCTTGTTTTTTTCTGATTTACTTATTTCACTCGATATAATTTTATCAAGATCCCACCATTTTGTTGTAAGTGATCCGATGTCATCATTTCTTATGGCTGAATAGTATACCATGGTGTGCAGCAGATATTCTTAATGAAGTAAAAAAGTTAGCTATTATAGAGAAATAAGAATCACATATATTGATTTGCTAAGCAAAATTGAGTAGGAGATTAATTCTCACAGCAAGAGATGCCTGATTTTTAAAAGATATTAAAATAAGAAGCAAAACAAGAGTTCTGGAACACCACCTTATCCAGAGTCCTTTTCTCCTTACCCTTCGTGAACCAAAGCTCATCACTTCTTCCTACCCAGAGCTGAAGTGAGTCAGGGGGAGGCGGATATCCCACAACACATGTCCGAGTACCCCCAAGTCTGGGAAGATTTTCACTACAAGGGAGGAGGCTAGGGCCCATTACCTTCTGAGAAAGTTGTGGTCTGCACCTTCATTTGTGGGGAGCTGAGAAGTTGAAAAGATAAAGGCCTACAACACAGCTAGGGAAATGAAAAAGAGAGAGAGGTAGGTGTCCATGTGAGACCCCCCTCCGGCAACCTCCTGTCCCTCTGCCTGTGCGACAGCAGTGCCTGGGGGTGTGATACAGGGAGATGCATTCTCCACATCAGGGGCCCAATGTCCACCTTTCCCCCATCCTCCACCCTAACGCTTCTCTCCAACTCTGTCCTGTTTGGAGTCAGTCAATGGAAACCTGGAGGCAAGAATTGATTTAATGTTTTCTAAGATTTTGTGTTTGTTCATTTAACAGAGGAAGGTACATTAGTTCAGTTATAAGCTCTTGGACACTGTCTGTGGGCAAGAAGGTAATCACATATCGATAGATGTAGTAAGCTTAAGCTCGCTTTCTCAAATCATAGTCCCTCCTCCCCAGAAGTCAGCTGAGGGTACTTTCATTGGACCATAAATTAGGCATCCTAATGTCTTGTTTAACTACATGACTATCAGAAGTGCTATAAGTGCAAACTTTTTCCTTTTATGTCTAGAACCCAGTTGAGTATCACAAACTGAAATCTTGCAGAGAAGCAGGCACAGAGAAACTAAAGTGGCTTTCCAGTGTTGCATTCAGAACCCCATTTGCTGCTGGTGGTAGTGTGCGCGGTTTCTTCACCTGGGGCGCCTGTGTACATGAACAAGCCCGCTTGTCTGCCCACCTGTGCTATAGCTACAAAGTGAGCTGAGGAAGGAGGAGGTGCTGGCATGTAGTTGATGGCTTTGGCCGAAGACAAGTGTGAGAGTATGGTGTCTGACAGGTATAGTAAGGAAAGCTGGTAAACAGAACGTAAGACAAATCAATCAATCTGGGAGACATGATTCCACAAGAAAATGGTGAGAGTTTGAATGTATGGGAGTGAGTAGATAAAGGAAATTTTACCTATTGGGGAGAGAAAGAAAAGGATATTGAAGCATGGGGCCAAGCCTCCTGATAGTGGGGAAGACTTCAAGAAAAAGGAAGTGCGTCTCACATCTAAGTAATCCCAGCAGCCTTATACATCTCTTATTGGATGGCTCGTTGTCAAATGGGCTACTATCACTCACAAGCATTTCTTCTCAACATGACCATTATTTGGGATGCACAACAGCCATTAAGAACTTGGAAATCTGGGTAAGATTCGGATAAATCGCAACCACCATGACCAAATCTTGTGACCTTTATCTACAACCATCCTCCTCTTGGCTCATACTGTTATTCCAGAAGGGCAAACCCAGCTCTGGAAATGCCTTCACAGTTCCTAATGATACCTCTACAAGTATTGATCGACCTACGACCTATGCAACTTACGACCATTCAACTTTACAACCACAATTGCTAGCCACAACTGCTCCGCGTCTGGCAGCGCAAGCGTTGCCCAGCTGGGTGTACGACAGTGTGGACCAGCTTCCGGCAGCACTACCATCTCTGCGTGCACCATTTCAACTGTTATCCCAGACTCAATTTGTGTTTTGTGTCTTGGATATTTTTCATCAAACCCCTCCCAAGATGTCTACCAAGAGGAAATTGTCTTTGACTTAAAGATTTTTATAACATCATTTCACAGTACTGTACATATAGCCTACTCAACTTACTACCAAATCATGTTATGACCGGTCTGTCAGAACCAATTGTGGTCGTAAGTCAAGCACTAGCTGTATATCCAACTGAGTGGTGTAGTCTAATTAGCATATAGTGCAAGCCACCACTATAACTTAAAATTTTTCAGTAGCCATATTTTAAAATAGAAAAAGGAACAAACGGGAAATTAATTTTAATAATATATTGTACTTAACTCAATAAATAAAAAAATATTATCATCTCAACATATAAGCAATATAAAATAATGTCATACTGCACATTCAAGTTCTAGAGTATATTTCACACATGTAGGACTTAGTTCAGAGTTCAGGAACCTTTTTGGCTGAGAGAGTCATGAACGCCTCATATTTTAAAATGTAATTCCATGAGAGCCATACAATGACCCATGTACATTATGCATTATCCAATAAAAATTTGGTGTTGTCCCAGAGGACAGCTGTGATTGGCTCCAGCCACCCGCAACCATGAACATGAGCGGTAGGAAATGAATAAATTGTAATACATGAGAATGTTTTATATTTTTCACATTATTATTTTTTTATTAAATATTTGTCTGTGAGCCAGATGCAGCCATCAAGAAAGCTACATCTGGCTCACGAGCCATAGGTTCCCGACCACTGACTTAGTTCATACTATCCCAATTCAAGTGCTCAATAGACATATGTGGCTAGAAGCTTCTATTTTGAAGAGTGTAGCTCTAAACTAACTGGTAAGCCTAATTTAGTACAGAGACTGATTATAGGGGAGTTTGAAAGTGGCTTTTAAAAAAAATCACTTTCAAGAACCCACACTGCATACTCAAATAAGGTAAAAGAATGCTGCCTCAGTAAGATGTCTTTTAAAATATGCTTTAAAAAATTAAAATAGATTTGTTTCTTTCTAAGTGATTATTAGAAAACAGCTTTTCCTTTTTATTCCAAGAAAAGAAATGGTCCTTGCTCCCCAGTCTTATTTACAATATCAACACTTTCAGTAGGACATCTCTTGATGGACAGTTCTGAAGTTAATTTCTACTCAGCCCTGGGCAAAAATCTCAGGTTCATGGCATTCTTATTTGTGAAATTTTCTTGTACTTACTAGATCTTTTATCCAAGTAGCTCTTAGTTATACAATTAGGTAATCTGTAATATCAGACACTAAACACATAAATGAATAGACTTCATCATCCATAACTTTTTTCCTTCTTTACTGGAGGTATCCTTTCTAAAAAAAAAAATACTTGAACAAGATAGAAATCTTGAGGTTTGAGGTTTCATCAAACTTTAAGACCAAACTGAGACTCAACTCCACACAGGGCAAAGAAAAGTATTTATTTAAAAGCAGTAATATCCCAGGAGAAAGTGGCCTGATTTGGACCAGTTTTTAAAAAGGACTTTAACATGGGTCTATTCATCAGTTGAACATCTGTCTCTCTGCATTCCTCAGAGCTAGTTTACCAGCCTCAATAAGCAGACTAGGCTGTTTTCCAAGGCCTTACAAGTTATGAGGTGGCCTCTGCCTGGCTGTCAATCTGAGCTATGCCTGGGAGACCATTCATGCATTCTAATTTTCTCCAAGTCATACTGAGAGCACAAAACTATATGGAGTCTTCAAACTGAAATGAAACAGTCAGATCTCATGTGGTTACTTGGTTCTGTCCTTATGACTTCCATAAGTCAAATGACAAAGGATATTAGGACATGGATTCTGTTTTCAAAACACAGTTATCACTTACCGAGCATTCAAGCTGGCTGAACATTTATAAACAGTTTATGATGTTCATGGATATATTGCTTTTGCTGTAGCATTTTTACGGTCATATGCAAAAATATTCAGTGTCTATCTTGTCTTTTTTTTTACCTTAGTTACTTTTTCTGAGGGTTGGCACTATTAAGCAGAGTTTTCACGGAGACAGTGTTCCAGCCCTATTTACTTACCTTGCTCACTTGACTGGTCACTTTCTTGGCAAATTCTATGTCTGGGGGATCCGGCAGAGATGTGAATTTTGTTTGCTGTTCAGTGTGACCTTTTTTGTAGACAATCTGACAAAATAAAAGGGATGTAAATGAGCCATAGATAATTATTCTATTGCCATGTTCCATTTGTTGGCATTTTAAAAAGACTGTGTTTTCAGCCCCGGTCAGCTGGCTCAGTGGTAGAGAGTCAGCCTGGTGTATGGAAGTCCCGGGTTTCATTCCTAGCCAGGGCACACAGGAGAAGCACCCATCTGCTTCTCCACCCTTCTCCCTCTCCTTCCTCTCTATCTCTCTCTTCCCCTCCTGAAGCCAAGGCTCCACTGGAGCAAAGTTGGCCCGAGTGCTGAGGTCGGCTCCATGGCCTCCACCTCAGGCACTAGAATGGCTCCAGTTGCAACGGTGCAATGGCCCAGATGGGCAGAACATCTCTCCCTAGTGGGCATGCCGGGTGGATGCCAGTCAGGTGCATGCAGGAGTCTGTCTCTCTGCCTCCCTGCTTCGTTTCAGAAAAATACAAAAAAAAAAAAAAGACTGTTTTTATCTTTGCTTGAAGTTTTAAACTTCATTTATTTTAAATTTAGAAATTAAATTTAATGGCATGGCACTGGTCTCTAAGAACACATAGGTTTCAGGTAAACATCTCTATAGCATTTGAACTGCTGATTGCATTGTGTGCCCATCACCCAAAGTCAAATCATTTTCTGTGAACATATAATTTATGTGTTTGTCCCTTTTTACTCCCTTTCTCCTACTCCCCTCCCTCTGGTAACCACTTCACTTTTGTCTGTAGCCATGAGTCTCAGTTTTATATCCTACCTATGTGTGAAATCATATAGTTCTTAGTTTTTACTGATTTACTTATTTCACTCAGTATCATGTTCTCAAGGTCATCCATGTTGTCTTAAATGGCACTATGTCATCATTTCTTAAACTTCAGTGTACCACATAACCATCGTTTATCCTTATAGACGTTACATGACCTTTCTCTCGGCGTTACTGGTGATTTCTCTGAGTTTTCTTTCCTCTCCAAGATTATTGGCCCTAGATCTGTTTCCTTCCATTTCATACCATGTCATCATCTGCAACTGAAATTACTCTTAAGCAGCATCCTCAACTTCTAAAGTCTTGCCTTTCCATCAAAGCTGTTAGCAAACTGCCAGCTCTGGATCAACTTAACCACACACTTCTGTTCTTATATTCAGGATGCTGAGTGCTACTGAAGAAAATCACTCAACTCTATGGATTGGTAGTGATAACATGATAAGCGAGGCTACAAGGGTTACAGGAAGAAGGTACAGAGGAGAGAGAGAAGGTCTCTTGCACCCAAGCCCTTAGCTTGGAATCTATATAATTATCCAACAATATGTTCTGTGAATAACAGCTTGCTTGGAACTTTGTGCCCAATACTCTAAGTTTATTTAATTGCCACTTTGCCTTTACTGTAGCTTGAACATCCATTAAGTGCTTCCGGTCAGTCTCTATTCCCAAGGGCTAGTCTAAAAGCCCAGCGCTGTCCTTAAGCCCCCAGTCAATTCCATCTTACCCACAACTTCCTCATTCATAGAGTCAAGAAAGGCTAAACATTTATCTTTCCCTATGCTCATCCCTGCCTCTCTCACCTCCTGCATGGCTCAGGAGAAGTGTCCTTACACCTGGCACTCAGGTTACCGTGCCCTCCAGCAACCCTTATGTAACCTAATTCTATCAGTCACCTCTCCTCCTTCTTTTAGCTTCAACCTCTCCCTCTTCATTAGCTCCTTTCCTTCAGACTATAAAAGACCTCTCCTCTTTTCTTCACTACTGACTCCTCTGGCTTTTTTCCCCACCAATCTTGAGCCCTGCCTCCAACAACACAGAATATTCACAGAGCCCCCAGCACAAGCAGCTCTCTTATGTCTCTGGTCCTCACACATGCTGCTTCTTTTCCCTGGAGTGCACCAACCCCACCTTCTTCTGCAAATTGCTTCTTGTTCTCCAAGTCCCAGGACGAGCACAGTTTCCCCTCCTGTGCCCTCCCTCACGCCATCATCTTCTCTGGGGTCTCACTCAAATTAGCCCTTACCTCCTTTAAAGAAATTAGCAGATGACACTGTCACTGGATGTTTACATGTCTGTCCCTCCTTAGACTCTGAGCTCCAGGATGGCGGAGAACATAACCTCTCATCTGGGAATCTTTGTGGCCTGCACAGTACCTGACTAGAGCGAAGGTTCAGTGACTGAATTCTGAATGGGTGGGTCCCACACTGAGCCTGTCAGGGCAGGTTTGAAGAGAAGAATGAGCCTTCTAATTCATTTGCTGCTCACCTGTGAGACTTGTACAAATCATTTCTCCTTCCATGTGGCAGAATTCTTATTTATAAAGAAGTTGTATACAGTTCCAAGGTCCCAATCATTTTCTTCATGCTTTAACCAAGTCTAACTCTATCTCATCCCAAAAGTACCTACCTAGTGCTTATAGTAAAAGCTTTCATGAACATTAAATCAATTGGGATACAAGAGACAGATTTTAAAATGTAATCTTTAAATCCCACTGCTTCATTTCCGTTAAATGAGTGAAGACTTATTTTAGGTAAAAGGCAACCGGAGTTCTCCATGGCTGGCAAAGTCCTTGAGGAGAAAGCAACATTTTTCCAGGAGAAATGCTTATTAAGTATGACATTCTATCAAGAACTTTCGGAGAAATCAAATCTAGAAGTCCTAATTTCTCAGGACCTTAGTCAGGATTTTGTCTATGTAGAATTCTGTACTCTGAATCAGCTTAAGGACTCTCTTAGTGTTTGCAAAGTCTTTGGTTTCTATTTAATTAATAAAGAAAACATGATAATTAGGGTCAAGAGAAACACTGAAAGGAGGACAGGAGCAAGAGAGGGAGCCTTGGATCCCAAACCCTTAGCTTGAACTCTGAGTGCCTACCTGATTGTATATTCTGCAAACAGCAGCTTGCCTGGGGCTCTGTGTCCAATACTTGTAAGAGTTCAGGGTGCTCACAACAATATTAACAGGCATGTCAGTAACCTGATACTTAGTGCAGACTTAGTCTGCAAAAAAAAAAAGTGTACCTTAACTGCCAAATCTTGCCGAGCAAAGATGGGAAGATTTTACTTCATTATTTTAATTTTCTTTCATTATGTCTTCTCTTGTGCTGTCTCAAAAAATGTGGTCAACTGTAGTTGTTCAAAGCCCATAGCATTAGAGTAGCACAGAAGCAACCCTTCGTCTCTCCGTTTTATGAAAAAGGTGACATTAGGAGATGAAGGGTGTTCTTGGAAACCTCTCCTCTGGCTTACAAAACATGCATTTCCTGGTTCCCCTTCAACTTCTCTGACTATCTGTTCCCTCGATCTTTCGCTGGTTCCTTTCCAGATGTCCCCAGGGTGGGTGTCCTCCACAACTCTGCCTTTGGTCAAATACTGTTTTGCCTCCTTCAGACATTTTTATGTCTGAAGTCATATTCAGTTGTCACTTATATTCTGATGACTCTCAAATATTAATCTCATGCCATTCACATTCATGCAATAGTACGAAATTTCTAGTTTATCCTGATCTGAATGTTCCCTCCATTGTCACAACCGTTTCTCTTCAACTAAGGCATCTTTACCAGTTATACCCCTGTCACCCGGATTGCCAGTGTGGGTCATAAATTCATCTATGGCTCCTTTCTCTCTTTTGTCTCCAATATCCAACATCATTAACACGTTTAAAATACTTTATTTTATTACCTTCAGAATTTTTTTCCTCTTCTTTGTTCCCATCATCCCTTTGATCCATCTATATCACTAAAATAGTCTTCTACAATTTTGCCTAGTCCCAATTTATCATATTGTCCATCAAAACTTCCCCAGGTTATACTGTTATCATGTAATAAGATTTCTCCAAAATCTTATGATGCTTCTTATTGACTTCCATATCATGTCAAGGCTATTTTGTCTGATTTTAAGGGCCTGCTTCCGGTTTCTTTCAAGTGCCCTCATAACTTGGCACCCACAGCATTCACTTTCTTTGTCCCATAAAAGCCCCATACTCATTTCAGGCTTGTCCCTTTGTTCGGGTACTCTCTACATAAATTCCCTTCCTGTTCATCATAGCCCATTCTCTCCAAATCACCACCTCCCCATGGCCCTCTCTGATTACTCACATGTATCTTCTCTCTCTCAGCAAGTATTAGACTATAGGGTTTGTCATTTTTTAAAATTTGTTTCTTGTGGTTTAATATATAACACTGTCATCTGACCAGCTTAGTTGTAAGATTTTTAAGGGAAAGAATAAAAACTTCTTGTACTTTTCTATCCTGCCAGGTATGCATGCATAATGACCTTTTAATAACTGATTATTGACCACTTGGTAAAGATCATACAATATTACATATTCATGAGATACAGAACCAAAAAGCTAATCTTAAAAGAAAAGGATGAGGTCCCCATACATTAAAATTGGTACACTAGATGCCCTTAAAATTTTGTAACATCTTCTTTAGTTTTTAGATTACTTCATGCAAGGATAGGAGTATATTCTATACACTCTTATATTATAACCAGTTATATGCAACTACAGATAGAAAATATGTCCACTAAATTTGCAGGTGCTATCAAATTAGTGGCAATAAAAATTAGACCTGAAAAGTTGGATATACCATCAAATGAGTATGTATAATGTTAGTTCAGGGCAAGATAAAATTCTAAGATCCATTGGAAGTAAATTCTAATGAGTTTTCAGATGCCAACTGGCTTGTTAAGTTCATATTGAATGTAAGAGGTTCCAGGGATCTAGCTGACAACTAAATAAAAAATAATTTGTCATTTTATAATAGAGTGCGCTCCTAAAGACTTTGAATTTTCAGCATGACCTTTAGCAAATCTGGGGGCCAACAAATAAAGTAACTCCCAGCAAGGGGAAGCACTGGGCCCAAGCAAGGGTCTCTGCTGCTGCTGCTGCTGCTATTCAACCCTAAGGACTCCATCAGGGCTTTTCAGTTCCCCTAATAAACAGTTTTCAGGGTCTCAAATACTAAAATTCTAGCCAATGGGACTGCTGATTGTTTACTAACTTTGCAATATCCTCTGTGTACATAAGTGACAAGAGGTCTTTGTGGGACAACTACACACGTGTTTGGGCAGGCCCATCAGTCAGGTCTTTCATGCAGGGAAAGAAGACACCAAATTCTGACTCAATGATTAAGATAGAAAATAAAAATCTTTCAACAATATCATTTACTTAATAAACCAGGGCAGGTGGCTAGATTCCAATAGGCTTTTAAAATGCTACTCTATTATACAGAGAAACTTCAGCTCCAGCCCAGGGGACAGAAGGAAACAGGCCCCAGCAGATAGAACAGCAGTCTTGGGATCCACAGGACCAGGCTTCTGGCCCGGTTCTACCACTAATTAACTGTGTGACCTTAGACTTTAGTTCCTCACCTATGAGAAAAGGGGACTGGACTAAATTCTTCTTAATATAAATTATAAAATCTAATTTAAGTTAAACACTAAAAATTAAAATGATCCTAGGCGTGTTCCTCCTCAATAATGGTATTTAGTCTGTTTTACAGAATAGCAATGAACATCTGGCCCAGGGATGGAGTCTGAAGTGTCTGACTCCACATGACAAAAGGTGCTGGTTATAGTTCACTTACATCACTGAGAGTTTTCTGGGCTTGGGCAACCCTCCTCAGCTCCGGGCTATCATGATATGGGTAAAACAAAGTTTTGTCTGCTTCCCAGTCTTCGGTGTACAGTTTCTAAACCAGAAAGGAATGACAAGCTGTGAGAAAATGCAATCACACTTACACGAAATACATAATATCCCGTTCATCCATCCCTGGCACAAAGAGCCAAGGGCAAGGGGGGAGCAGAAGCCCACCGAGCTCACAGACAGCCTCCCTCTCCCCATCCAGCCTAAGTCCTGTTTATCAATGGACCCTCCTGCTTCTCCTGACGGGTCTTATTCCCAGAGGGCAGATGTGTCTAACTTTGTTCCAGCTCCTCTCTGTGACTTACCAGTCTCCGGCAACAAGTACTAATGCAAAGGGGAAGGAGCCAGGAAGTTACTTAGCATAGTTTCTGTCAGGAAACAGACCCTTACTCAGAGTGATAGCCAGGAATAGCCAAAGTGCAGTGAGGGTAAGGTCTGCCAAAAAACTAAAGTATTGCTTTGTGGGTCACCGGAGCTGGAACCCAGGAGCATCACTGCTCTCCCGACACACTCTCGCCCCAGGCTGCTCAGGCTCTTGATGGAACCCTCTCCTCCACTCGGCCCAGAGCTTTCCTCTCAGTTCTTCCTTGCCAAGCCCTATACCAGCAGCCTCACAGGTCTCAAAGCTACTTAGAAAAATATTGGGGAACTGTATTTCAGATTATTAAGAGTTTAGCAAGTATTCCTCCAAATGACATGGTAGGAAAACAGAGAACAGAGGTGGTGACAAAACAAAGGCCCTTACCTTACTGAACAATGCTGTGTTCTTAACGGCCTGGACAAGTTCAGGGGCATCAGGGGGAAGCAGGTACTTATCCTTGGTGTCTTCCCAGTTCTGCTTGTATAAAACCTGACAGAAAGGGCAGAGGGCTTGATGTCTCCTCCATAGGCATGAGGATTTAGAGGACAAAGGCAAGCGTGGTGAAGACTTTTTCACACTCCAGGGGTCCCCCCACAATGGCTGCCAGCATGCTGATGTGCTTCTAGCACTGATTAGGAAAATGTTGCCCATGCCAATACCCCATAATACTTTTCCCGCATTAGTAAGCTTTTCCTTGAGAAATCTGATTTTTCAAACACTATCATGATTCTGATTCTCTATAGATTCCTTTCAAAGGTTGCAACCTATCAGTCACTGAATGAGTTTGGATGGTACATGTGTTTCTTTTGACCTAATGGTATTTTTAAAAAATTTTTTCTAATTAGTTTACTCATTTGAAATTTGGATATTTGCCATAAAAATTCAGCTTCCCAGCTTTTTTAAAAAATAAAAAAGAGACTGATGACACCGAGACTGCATTCTGTGCATTGCGGCCTGCAGCTGAGTCGCATGGGCTCGCCAATCCACACAGCTCCCAACGGGCCTTGCAGCCATCGCGCAGCCTCCCTGGCGTGTGTGCACTCAGAGCTCACGATGCCTGTGACTCAGGGGGCCTGGTACACACGACCAGGCCTGTCCTGTGGCCTCTTCTGAGACCAGCAGAGGCGATACACATTCTGTTTTCTATCCACTCGTACCATGATCTTACCTTACTGACTTGCTGCGACACTTTCTTTGCATGTTCAATGTCCTTTGCTTTTTCATCAACGTGACAGATAGTTTTAGCAATATCACCATCCATTCGATACTTGACCTGCAGAAGCAATGCACAGTTAGAAATCATGACAGAAATGACCATGCGAGTATATAAAAGAATATCTTATAACCAAAGTGCATTGACCCGTTCACTCTATGTCTGCATCACAAAGTAAAGTTTCTCTATTTCGGCTAGAAAGCTGTGATCTCCAAAGATCTGCAGAACACCTATGTTTACTGCTTGTCTGCTTTCCTGGCCTAATTCCAGCCTCTCTGTGCTCCAGTATGGAGCACCAAAATGAGCTGGAACTTCCAAAGCATATTACCTCTTAAGCTAACTAAGCCAAGCTTTTAGAAGCCTTTTAGTGTTCACATGTAGAACAACACCATCTATAGCCAATGTTTCCTTTCAACTTCTGGACTAATTCATAATAATTCAACCCCTTATTTTCTCCACACCTACTTAAATGCAATTCCCAGTTCCCAGTGGTAGGCATATTTTTGAAATGTGTCTGTGTTTTATTTTAGAAATGCAGCCCACCTCACTGAGCTGATCTTGTACTTTTTTGATTCTGCGATGTTCTGGAGTATCGGTTGTGATGGTGGATGGCTGTCCTTTTGCTTTCTCGTAGTTTTCCTTGTATTTATTCTAAAAAGAAGATCAGATATTAGCTTAAAACTTTATAAAGCAGCAGCAGAAATTTCTGGCAATGCACTCATACCCACCTGATTAAAAAATACTGCAAGTTATAACAGTTAATAGTTATAACAGCATTTTCCCCCTTATTCGATTCTCAGCAAACACTAAAATAGATCAGTTAATTGTTCTTCCTAAACATGGTTGTATAACAGAGACAGTAGAAATGGTATTACAGACTATTGTATTGGAAATGCCCTAAAGTGATTCTCTCAATGTTTTTATTGTCTGAGTGAACACATAAAAAGCTTGAACTTCAATCATTTTAGAAAATAAATACAGAAATTGAACTAAATGTGAAAAGACTTAATTGCTAACAAAATGCAAAACTATTCCATTTAGAAGTTTCTGCTGAAGCTCAGTGATGTGGATAGCTGAGATACCACCTGAGTTAATAAAAAGTCACAATTATGTAATATTTTGAAAAGAAATGCAATTTTATTATTTCTGCTAAATATACAACAAATCTTTGCCTTAAATATCATGTGCATAATTTATCATTATTAATGCTTCAAGAATACTCTTGAGTGGAGTAGTCAACAATCTAAATTAGAGTATTGATTTAGTTACCAACCACTTTTAAAATATTAAAAACTTTGCTCACATTCTGCTTAGTTTACCAGAAATTCAAGGATATTAGTGGCTGAATTACTGAGATTTTATGACAATAAATTGACATAGTAATTTCTATTTTTGCTGAATACTGCAGTGATAAAAGAGGTAAGATTATCTTGTTTTTAGAAATCTAGCCTAAATTTTAGGTTATTTTAAGAATTTGAACTAGAAATTCACCAAATAATCCCCAAGAGTTAACATTCAACCAAAAGTAATATTTATTGGCCAGCCACAACTGGATGCTTCTGACACAAGCATTAGTCTTATATAATCCAATGTTCCCTGAGATACTTTACATTATTTTTGAGCCTTCAGATGACATGCAATCAGCCTACCTAATGAGACCTCAGCCCACCACAGATAATTAACAAATTAGATCCATTCAAATGGGTCTGAATCAGCTACCAATCTGTTTAACTTAGAGAACTTTAAGGAGCAGGGACCATCAAGAGCTGTGATTCCTAGCCTAGATCATACCTTAAAATCACTGAGCAGCTTTTAAAGATCCTTCTACACTGGCCCCTAGCCCAGACAGACTAAACCAAAATGTCCCAGGCATTAGTACTTTTAAAGCTCCTAGAGGATTAATGTGCAGCCACAGTTCAAAACCACCATTCCAGGGAGCAGTTGAATACTTTGATCTTTAATTTCTTATGCAATTCTGATCCTGGTTTTCTAAACTACATGTTCTTCTTCACTCCTCCCATTATAGAGACCCACATAGTTTAAGTAGATGCTATTTAGCTTCCATGAACTGATATCAACTAAATCTACACTTATGATTTCATTATTCTAGATTGGTTAACAAATTGTGACTAAATATCAGTAAATGCTTTATTATAGCCATATTCTTATTTTGTAGGAATAATTTCAAAAGGATGTTTTTCCTGATGCTGCAACGGTACAAATAAATTACAGGAAAGGAAAACCCAAGACTCACGAGAGCATATATTTCTGCAAAATAAGTTTTGTCTTATACAAGGTTGAGAAACACAATCCAGCCAGCATTCAAAACAGAGCTGGTTGAAATTAGTAATTTCTTCCATAATAAGACTAGATTAGCAGAAGTCAGGTTGAAACTTACTGTGCTAAAAAGATCCTGCATTTTCTTACTATGTGCAATGTAGGGGGTCATGAACTTTGATGTGTCCACTTTCTTCCTGACAACCTTCTTCCTTTCCACTGGCTTCCCTGGTTCTGGCTGGCCCAGTGCTGGTTTAGAAGGTTGTGATTGCTCATAGTCAGATGTCCTTGTGGTTGTAGTTTCATAGATTTCTGTTATTGTCTGAAATTTTGACAAGAAGTACAACATTGTTACAAAAGTAGAAACTGTGATAAGCATGATCTTGGTATTCTGACTTTAAGTCACATTTGTATTCCTGATGTTACTTCTCCATAACTAACACAGGCCAAAGCAGAAAATCATGCACTGTTCCATTTGAAAGCACATTATGTTACATACTTAACGGTGGTTGTTCAAGATTGCAAGGAGTAAAAACGTTACTCCTTATAATTTATGACATTGCCTTCAAATTCCAATTGCAGAAAGAAACTCAGACACTTTAAAGTGAGATATAAATCAGAAGTAAAATATTCTTAAACATTTAAAAGTTTTCTCAAGTTGTCTAGGAAAAGTAAAAGAAAACTCAGGATCAGAGAATAAAAGATTAAAATAGTCAAATAAGGCTCAAACTCTTGACTTTAATATTAACTTTTAAATTAATAGCTTTTAAATGAATAACTTTTTAAAAAGTCTAAGGAAAAGTCAATTGCTTATTCTGAAGGTATTTAAGCATCCCCCACCCTCCATAGTATGAGACAAAGAATAATGAACTTTATAAAAAATGAATCACATCAGTATTACAAGTCATTACCATTCTCTTGGCTTAGTCGGTTAATTAATGTGAACTGGAATGTCATTTACAATAATAAATGCTTAGGTGGACAAATGTAGTGATGACACTTAATGGGGCAATCATCATCACTACTGTCCCATGCATGTGGCAGTGGGAAAATACTGTTTCTTTCAGTAAGCTGTAGTGGAAGAAACTGAGGCCCAAAGTTGGAGTTTAGTTAAACTGCATGTAAGAAAAGAAGATAAGTAGTCACATCTTCAATCCATCTCATAGCATAATTTTCTTTACAGCTAACAGCAGCCGTGTCAAAGGAAAAGCTCTAGCATCAATGTTGAGAAGAGAAACTTGAGTAATAAGGAAATTGTATGTCTAAGACAACTCTTCCTGGTGTTGTCAGATCACTGCTAACAAGACACTTTCTGCTCACTATTAATGATGTGTGGTTTCCCAGGAGAAATTAACCAACCGACAGCCTCTACAGGTGCCGTCACAGACTCTGAGTAGGCTTTAGGGCTAGCCATCCATAGCATTGTTTGTTGTGTTTAAGAGAAATAGTTCCATGCAGAAAATGAGGCATGAGTGCAGTATTTCATCTTTGGGGAAAATAGTTCCAACCTGGGATATTTATGAGAATAGCTTTCTTAGAATTCTTAAGGTGCTAAAATCTAAGTAGCATTTTATGACACTGTCAAAGACAAAGAGTTGGAGGCACCATCCCTGTTGTCAGAGATGGTGCCCCATAAATTACAGCTCTACACAATACAACTGCTGGTACCCATGCAAATCACAAGGCCAAGGCCATTCCTTTGCTGCAGTCAGAATGGTGATAGCTGCTGACATTACCCTAACTGGCATCACCAGCATTAACAATACCACATGAGCAATGGGAAAACCATCTCCCAACATCTTGGATATGTTGAAAAGCAAAAAACAGTGATAAAATCTGTCGGACAAGGAGCTCATTCTTGTTCCATCAGCTGTTGAGCACACGTAAGTGAGTGGTTCCCTCGCACCTAGGTTCTCCCTTTTGCCAGCTGTGTGGCTCTGGGAGTGTGAGAAAGAAGAGGCCCTTCCCACTCTAACGAGCATACAGTTCATGCAGGCTTGGGCTGCATCTTACCTCGCCTGGCACCTCTTCATAGACGGTCTCCTCTGTGTAGTACTATAAACAGAGCACAAAGATATCATGATGAGAACCGATGCAGAGAGCACCTCTCTACCGCCTCAGCTGAGCCACCAGGGTCACTTCACTAGCCCGGTTTGTGTGCTGTATGTGAGAAGGAAGTACAAGAGGGAGCCTGTTCATAGTTTGGACCCTATTTTAAACCTGGGAAACTTCAGGGAAGCCATCAGACTGGACAAGGAGAAGCCACGGGATGAGAGAGGTATGGGGCTGGTAATTGATCATGGGATACTATTTCACTTGGACAAGCAGAATTTTTTCTTCTGGTACCTAAGTAGAATTTGTGGAGAAAAGAATATACTACTATAATAACAATACCTTGAATGTGTGGGTTGGGCAGAGAAGAACTCCGATAAAACTCATTGTTTGCTGACTAACAATAAAACAAAACACAGACCTCAGTGTGAATAAAATTTTTAAATGGATTGTATCATGGAAATAATAGATCCAAAGGCATAGGCATCTCACTTATCCGTACACCGAGTGGTGGAATTCAGCTGGTTTGCACCGGCTCAGCAGAACCAATACCTAATTTTGTGTTGAGTTCAGCGAACCGGTTGTTAAAATGGCACTTGTAATCAGGGTCCTCTCTAAGGTTGCCACCTGGGTAGTCACCCAATATGGAAATTACAAATTTTACATTCCTTACTCTCTTTTAACGTTCACCTGCACAACAACATATTCTAAGCATCCTCAGTAATGTTCATTCCGTCCATGGGTGACAAAATTTGCAAGTGAGGACCCCAATCAAGAAGCAATATAAAAATACCTTAAATAACAGTTTTATTGTTTTTTGTCAGGTATTATTTAATATTTTTCATTAATATTTTAAAACTCTTATAATCTAGTTTTGTGTACCTCTTTTATTGTTCTTATTTAAGTATTAAATGCATGTTTTTTTATACTTAAAATGGTCATTGGGCAGAGAACTAGTTGTTAAATTATTTGAATGCCACCATTGCCTACACGGCCCTGGTTGCTAAGTAATGAGTGTCTTCTGCAGTGATGGGTGAAGCCCTTCCAATAGTGTGATGATCCTAACAGGAGAGTTAACATAAAAATTTACAAATGCCACAGAGTGAAAAAAAAATAAGGAGACGTCTCACCACAAAGTGGGGAAGTTAGGCAGCAATTTGCCACTGAGGGCTCTGAGGTGCCCTCAGGCTGAACCTGAAATCCCATCTGCATTTGTTCTGCTTCTGACATCACTAGCAATAAATAGATGTGGATAGGAACTGGCTGACATTTTGTTTTAGATGCGTAAGGAGAGTGGAATCCTGCGCCCGGCCTCACCCAGCAGAGCTGGTGAAGGGGGCAGACTGGCGCGGGCCAACACACGAGGAAGGGGGTCAAGATGAAACTCCTGGCTCATTTTCACAGTTTAAAAAAATGTATAAAATTTTATGTTTCATTTTCCTTTTCTCTGCCACCAAAATATATATTTGGGGATATGGAAAAACATCAAACACAAAATTTCTCTCGGTGGCCTTTTCCCTTCTCTTGGTTCAGTGAATTCTCACAAAATTATTTAACCAATGTCAATAGGCCACATGCTCCATTTCCCTTGCAGTAAAATTCTTATAAACGTTGTCTAATGCCCCTCGCATTTTCACTTTCCTTGCTCCCTTACTATTTTTGAATTTCAAATCTAGTTCCACCCCTGTGTCCTTACACAGAGCAGCAGAAATCAGAGCCCTTACAGGACTTAGAATGTCTTTTCCGTAATTGGGCCTCCATCACACGGGAAATACCGTGTGATTCGGACCCTTTGGGAAATACTGTTTGATGCTGAGCCACATGGAACCATGCCTGTGGTCACACAAACCTCAAGGACTTGAAAAGAAATATTGAACTTCAATGAATGATTCATAACCGTTTTGGGTTTTGCTAGCATCCAAGGGAAAGCAGCTCTTTGGTAGTCATCCAATTTTACCTTTGCTGGCTTCTCATGACTGGTTAAAGGTATCTTAGAACTAAGCTTATAAAAAAGGCAACATTATCCAAATGGTTGGCATTAACTTATATGCCAAGTCTCTCTGTTTTCTAAAGAGCTTTGCCACTAATTAGATAGCACATTCTTGCTTCTTTTCCTTTCTCTCCAAGTTTATTTAAATTTGAGTGGACTGACAGTGCAGTTTTATTTACATGTCCAAGGTCCCTTGGAGATGTATTTTAAAAACAAATTCCTGTCTGTTTTGGGAACTCTCCCCTGACTATTTTCTCAAATCTGCACCACCCTACTCTCACGTCATTCTTTTTGAGGTCAGAGAGACCTTGGTTCAAGACTCTCTGGCAGGAAGTCTATTATTTTAACACCTGCTGGTCAGACCCAGAGCATAACAGGAACAAAATGGCAAGGATGAGATGCCTAAAAATAGCTCCCTCCATTTTTATGACACCTAGTTAAATCAATCAAGTTCAGTGCTGGCGACAGTTTCCAGTGACCAAGGAGCACAATTATCTGAGAAAAACAAGGGATATTTAAGTTGGAAGCCAAAAAAGTATTCTTGGCTTTACCATCACAGGGAAAGCAATTTAATTTATAATTGTGTTAGTGTTTTATACTGATTATTCGGCCCTTAGGCACATATGTAAAAGGAACACTAGTAATCATCTTGAACATTGATGATGTGGCCTTTGACATTGAAACCAGAGTTTGAATGTTATATTGTATGAGAATCATTCTGGATTTGATATATATATATATAGCCTTCAGTAATAAAAACATTTTTATTTATAGAATAAAATAAGATTTTCTTCATCTAAATATAGACTGGTCCATAAAATAGTCTTCCAAAGACAAATTTTAACACTTTCATTTAAAATTTGATTCTGGGTAGCTTTTAAAGTTAATTTCACTCTTCTTAAAAGGCACAGATTTTCAAAACAGCCTCTACGTTCTTATATGTATTTAGATCATCACCAATTAGTCATTATTAACCACCTTTATGTTAAATGGCAGTATATTTACATGGATGTGAAACTAAAGGCAAGATCTGGTGAATAAAAATCATAACATAATAAAAACAAAATTACATAAAAAATATATAAAATAAACAACAACTTTTTAAAATGTGTCAGACACCCACAAATAATCTGGAGGGAATTTTTCAAGATGCCATTCTGTTTTGCTTTTTTCAAAATTTAAATGCAAAAGCTAGCTTTGTTTTCTGGGGTAAATACAATGAGGTTGGTGGGAAAGTGTGAATCCAATTCTCATTTGAATCCAAACTCACTCTCTCCTGAGTTTATTTTTACATGTGTGTGCATGCATGTATACATGTATATAAAATCTCATATATGCATATAATTTCATATATATTATTCTGAACATTTAATTTATATCTGATAATAGATATTCAGCTGGCTGAAGCAAAGAGTTTTTCTGCTATTTCTGTGCAGACACCAAGAAATAGAGTTCAGTTTCCAGGATATTTTCATCTTCTCTGTCCCTTTGATAAAAGGGGTTGGGATGTGGGGAAGAAGGTAGTTTTAGTTTAGAAGACAAATTAACATCTGCCTTTACCCTATTCTTTATTTCTTTGAGAGCTTAAAGAAAAGCAAAAGTGGGAAACAGTGATATTTCTTTTCAATTTTAAAGCCCACGTAATTATAGTGAAATGGAACATAAAATATTCCTTTCTCATGCTTTAATGAGGACTCTGTGCAGTTATAATAGACAATGTATTTTTCAAATGACTAATTCACCTCCCGGGCTTTGACTGTTGCTATATAAAATACTTTGCTGTCAGAGTCAGTTGTTTTTTTAATCTTACCTCTACCACCTCCTCATATTCTTCGTCATCTGCCATTTTCTCAGAGTAGTAGTGGCACCTACAAACTTTCATATGCCGAAAAATGAAAATACATTAGAATTTATATCCAGGACTGAAATCATCTTATAACATTATAAAAAACAGAACTTAAAACTTATCCATTCTTCATATACATATATGTTTGCAGGTCAAGTGAGAAAAGATGTTTAAAGGCAGGTTTGAAAAACTGAAACTTCACATTTCTTTCTCTTGACTCCTTCAGGATCATGTAGGGTATTGCTGCCTGTAGCTACATAATCAACTTAGTTCAAATAAAACAAAGTTGAGGTAAAGGAGTGAGAGGATTTAGATTCAAAGGAATAGAGTTCTTAAATTTCCAAATACTTGAAGAGAAACACTTTTAAACAAACATTTTATTTATTTTTTAACGTTTATTTTTCTTGATTTTAGAAAGAAAGAAATGGAGAGAGATAGAGAGAGAGAGGGAGGCAGGAACAATGTTCCTGTATGTGCCCTGACCGGGGATCGAACTGGCAGCCTCAAACAAACGTTTTAGTTAAGAGGAAGGTCTGCTCAGCTTTTGGAAGAAGTTGTAATTTCTTCCCAGCAGCACCAGAATTCTAAGAGGGATGCTTTAGGCCTCTGTATGTTTTAATACGTGATAAGAAATATATCTTATGCCTCAAAAGAGAACATATTAAAATAATTCTGCCAAAAGATTTTAAAAGAAAAATATAAACCTCAAGGCAATGGGTTTATTTTCTTCCCGAACACCATTGGCTTGTATGGCGTTTTCTCTTTCGTTTCTGTAGCTCTGTTCAAACCTGGAACATAACAAAATTTTGAGATACTAATTGAAGGACGTATCAGACTGTGGCTCTTTCGCCTAAGCTTCTAATTCAGGAACTAACGAGAGGATCTCCAAGGCCTTTGCAGTTTGACGCCAGAGAGCGGGACTCTCTCTTGATAAAAGTGGATGATGACTTGGAGCAGCTGTCCCTTCGCCCAAAGATTATTTGCCATGTAAACCAATACCCAGCTATGGCTGGTTTTGTTAAGCTAGCAAAACTGCCACTCCTGAGGCAAATGAAGCCCAGTAGAAAACGATAAATATAGGAACACAGAATATAGATCCTTTTCTGTACTAATATATTTAGAGGGAAAAAATTAAAAATGAAAAAAAAATTGTTAAACAAGAGAGCCAACTCAGTCAAGCAAGAAATTGGTTAGTGCTGGACTTGAATCTAACCACACGTTAGTAGGTTCCGAGTACAGCAATACGGCTATATAATTTTCTAGCCACCGGTTCCATCAGTAATTTCCCCAGTTAGGGCCCCAAACTTTGGAAAACACTTCAAGGGAAATTGTGGTTTGTCTCCTGAAAGAACAGTTCAGAAAAAGCCATAAACCGGCCTTACCTTCAATCTATCAAATAAATTCCTCAGCAGCAAAGCCTCTCCCAACTCTCCCCTCCTGAGAACCCCACGCAAGAGCCAGCGTGGTGCCTGCGCTCCGAATTATCATGTGGCAAGAGCAGCCAATCAGATCTTGAGTCGCTCAAATTTCAGAAGCTAAATATACTGTGTGATCTTCTGAAAACCACCTGTTCATCAATTCCTAAAGGATAAAGGGTAACAAATTGCTTGCTTCGAACAAGTCAAATGTAATAAAATTTTACCCAACTTCCAGCATATGGGGCTCAATTTTCTGTTATATCTCTCATTACTGCAGCCCTGTTCAATACCCTGTTGGTGTAAAAGAATTTAGGAGAAAATCAGCATGACTTTGTGGGGCTTTGACCCTCCAGTACCTGTTTTCTTCACATCATCTGTCCAGCCTTCACAGAGGTAAATAAACATGCTCACTCGCAGACAGATCGCCAGGTGAGCTACAGGTAATATACAGGTATTGATGGGGAAGAAATAGAAAGCATAAGATCCAGAAAGCATCAAGCTGGCAAACATAATTTTTTTAAATGTAACAAAATGACATGATAGGTGAAAATATTTGATGATGACACTAGGTAAGCTTTCCACAGGGTATAATGAGAGAAATTAGGCCCCATCGTTTTTCTATTACTCAATAAGGGGGGATGCCAAGATCATACTCATCATCTTCTCTGTCCCGAGGGAAGGCTAGCCGCCAGGACTACAGAGCCTCTCTCGTATGTAATGAAGTCACTGATTTTCCATTTACTCAGGTGGCTTCCAGAAGCAAAGTGTGAATGCAGACACTAACGGGTGCAATCTCTGAACTGCATGAGTAGATAAAATGGATATACGGTAGTAAATTACAAGGAGAAGATAATGCTTTATTAGGCAACTAGAGTATAAGACATTAACTTTGTAAAAATTATCTAAAAATTTTCTACTCAAAGACAATTTTCACTCCTTTGTACTGAGGCAAAAACCCTGTGGGTCACCCATATCTTGATATAGATTTGAGATTAAACATATGGTAGCAGTTGTTTTTCAATGAAATGTTAGAAGGTAATTGCATATTTTACACATATGTGCCTCTCACCCTTCTGTGTTTCATATGGTCATAAATAAAATTGAACATCATTTTGTCACGTTTACTCATTATACCTATTCATTTGGTACATTCTCACAGGTCTTATGACCAAAACATATGTGTATAACATGAGATCATTCACTTGGTAGCTGTATATTAGATGAATTGTGACTTACTATTCATTATGTTTTAAAAGATGATATTAAGGCCCTGGCCAATTTGCTCAGTGGATGGAGCATCAATCTAGGGTGTGGACATCATGGGTTCGAGTCCTGGTCAGGGCACACAAGAGAAGTGACCATCTGCTTCTATTTCCCTCCTTCTCCCCTTCTCTCTTTTTCCCTCACACAACCAGTGGCTCGATTGGTTCAAGCATCGGCCCCAGATGGGGGTTGCCAGGTGGATCCCAGTTGGGGCACATGTGGGAGTCTGTCTCACTATCTCCCCTTCTCTCACGTAAAAGAAAAAGGAAAAAAAATTAAGATGGTGTTAAGTTGAGGAATAATACATGCCCCATTAAAAAAAAAGATATAGTACAAAATTATATAATATAAAATAAATAAGTGTTCTAGTTCTAATCTGAAATTACACCCTCTAGGAATGAAAGAACAGCTTTATCTATTTTTCTGGCCTATTTATGTTCTCTTCTGTGGAAGAATAAACTGTTGCCCTGATTCACTGGTAGGTTCTTATCACATAGTAAATGCTCAATCAATGTTAGCTATTATTATTTATAAATTATGGACATATTTTACATTTGATTAGAGTCTGTATTAGACCAAAACACCAGAATATTGCACAGCTTCTGAAATCAAACATTAGTTAGTCTAAGAATTTATGAATCAAGAGGAGTTTGACTAGAAGCCTCTATGATTGGCTATAAAGCAGAGCAGGGGACAGTTCAGTGCCAACAGCAAAAGCATCAGACAATGCTTTCCTGAAGATCAAAGTATGGACGTGTCACTGTCATGTCTGCAGACCAGAAGAGATTTGATGGGGAGGTGGCATTGGGACAGAGTTTTTGTTGTTGCAGTTTATTTGATTTTATTAATTATTTTAATCAAATTCTATCTGCACATTGTTTAAGAATCACCCAGTTTGTAAAGCTTATTATTAACACCAGTGTGCCCTGTTCCCACTATTCCTCTATTCTTCTCTTTCTAGAGAAAATAATTTCAACTCTTTTAGCTGAGTCTTTTGTTATTTATCTCTACACATTTACAAAAAGTCTATATTGCTATTGACTGATTTTTTCAATCATAGGCAGTATCTGTTAAGTTCCCACCTTGGGAGATGCGGTTTAGCTCTCCTTCATATATGTAAACCCACATTCTCATGAGATACAAATCTCATCTCCTATTAGTATAGCCTGGTAATAAAGTTCGATCTCTGTAATTCAGAATTTAATGTTTACATCATTATGATTAGCAAAACACTATTCATGATTGAAACCCATATACTATGATGATTTTTTGTTTCCTGCACAATGGTTTGTTTTTCTAGGAGTTGATATTTTTCTTTCTCTCTTTTTTCCCTCTCTTGGCTTAATTTTTCTGGACAAGCAATATCCAGTAGAATTCTCTGCAGTGATGGAAATGCTCTAGGCCAGCGCCATGCAATATGGGGCATTTAAAATGTGACCAGTGTGGCCCTGGCTGGTAGAGCTTCGGCCTGGTGTGTGGAAATCCCGGGTTCTAAAGCCCATTCACATGCATTTCTTTGTGTCTGCACAAAGGTCACCCACTCACACTTTCTTGGAGTTTGCATCCAAGAGACCTTCACTCGGGGCTTTTACAGTAACTAAAGTTCCTCAATCCAAGTTATAGAGGGTTCAAGGCTAAATGGGTGATTCCCTACAATGTTTGTTGATTTTTATTATTGGATAATATCCCATGTATGACTGT
The DNA here is from genome assembly GCF_036850765.1 of Saccopteryx bilineata. NCBI lineage: Eukaryota > Metazoa > Chordata > Mammalia > Chiroptera > Emballonuridae > Saccopteryx > Saccopteryx bilineata. Next base: position 86,025,825 of record NC_089494.1, on the reverse strand, counting down.
ACTTCAATTTATCCATTCTGCTGTTGAAGGGCAATTAAGTTTTTCTAGCATTTGTCAATTAAGAACAAAGATGAAATGAACATTCTTGAAATGTATTCATTCTAGTGCTCACAGACAACTAAATAATCAGAATATGAGGTAAAAGTGAAAATTATAGGTCAAGGAATATGTTCATCATTAAATGAAACTACCTGTTTTCCAGTGTTGGTGCCAGTTTATATTTTCATCAGTAATGTATGCTCCTAACCTGGCCGCCACTTAAAATTAAACTCTGTAAATTTTGTCTGTCTGATGGATGTGGTTTTAATTTGCATTTGCATGGCTGCTAGTAAAGTTGAACTCTTTTTTAGATATTTGGGGGGGTTTTTTTTGTTTGTTTGTTTTTTAAAGCAGTGTCAGTTTCTTTTTTTCATTTTTCTGTTGAGTTGTTGGGCTTCTGTTCATTGATCTATATGCCTTCTGTATTCTGGATACTAATTCTTTGGTGGTCATTTGTGTTGCAAACAGTTCTGCCAGAGACACACATCCATGGCTTATCTCTTCATTATTTACATACTAATATTTGATTACCAGTAGTTCTTAATTTTCATGTGATCATCTTCATCTGAAACCTATGTACTCTTATGGATCAATGTCACCCTGTTAAAGTTAATTTTCTAAATAAAAAAAAATTATATGTGTTTTTATATGTATATGGAAGTGTACACACATGTGTGTATGTTTTTGTATTTTTCCTCAGAAAAATGACTTCCCAAATACTAGTTTGAATATGTAAGTCTCTACATTGCTGTTAAAAATAAGATCTAGCCTGACCTGTGATGGTGCAGTGGATAAAGCATCGACCTGAAATGCTGAGGTCCTCATTTCAAAATCGTGGGCTTGTCCAGTCAGGGCACATATGAGAAGCAACTACTGCGAGTTGATGCTTCCCACTCCTTCCCCTTTTCTTTCTCTATTCTCGATCTAAAATCAATAAATAGAAACTGATAACAAAATAAACAGAAAGCCAACTAAATGGGAAATGATATTTTCAAACAACAGCTCAGATAAGGGCCTAATATCCAAAATATACAAAGAACTCATAAAACTCAACAACAAACAAACAAACAATCCAATAAAAAAATGGGAAGAGGATATGAATAGACACTTCTCCCAGGAAGAAATACAAATGGCAAACAGATATATGAAAAGATGCTCATCTCCTTTAGCTATTAGAGAAATGCAAATCAAAACGGCAATGAGATACCACCTCACACCTGTTCGATTAGCTATTATTAGCAAGACAGGTAATAGCAAATGTTGGAGAGGCTGTGGAGAAAAAGGAACCCTCATACACTGTTGGTGGGAATGTAAAGTAGTACAACCATTATGGAAGAAAGTATGGTGGTTCCTCAAAAAACTGAAAATAGAACTACCTTATGACCCAGCAATCCCTCTACTGGGTATATATCCCCAAAACTCAGAAACATTGATACGTAAAGACACATGCAGCCCCATGTTTATTGCAGCATTGTTCACAGTGGCCAGGACATGGAAACAACCAAAAATCCCATCAATAGATGACTGGATAAAGAAGATGTGGCACATATACACTATGGAATACTACTCAGCCATAAGAAATGATGACATCGGAACATTTACAGCAAAATGGTGGGATCTTGATAACATGATACGAAGCTAAATAAGTAAATCAGAAAAAACCAGGAACTGCATTATTCCATATGTAGGTGGGACATAAAAGTGAATCTAAGAGACATTGATAAGAGTGTGGTGGTTACGGGGGGGAGGGGGGAATGGGAGAGGGAAAGGGGGTGGGGAGGGGCACAAAGAAAACAAGATAGAAGGTGACAGAGGACAATCTGACTTTGGGTGGTGGTTATGCAACATAATTGAATGACAAGATAACCTGGACTTGTTATCTTTGAATATATGTATCCTGATTTATTGATGTCACCTCATTAAAAAATAAAATTATTAAAAAAAATAAAATAAAATCAATAAATAAAATCTTAAAAAAATAAGGTCTAGTATTTGAAAATTATTATACATATTCATTTAATGGATGTGTAAATATGAACATAGAGGCAGACAAAGAATTTTCAACATAAAAGGTGCCTCTAGCTCAGACAACAATGCTTTAAATTGCATATATATTTCCATGTTCATTAGTTTTTATATAACTGGTATCAGGGGAAGACGATATCATGTCACTTTTTAGTTAGCAAGAATAGACTATGTGGAGGAGGTAGCATCTTATGAAGTCCTGTATATGCAAAACAAATCCACCTAAAACTCTCCTTGGAAAAGGATTTATTAAATAGTTCTTTTAACAATTTGATTAAATAATTCTTAATGTTCTGTATGAAGTAATGAGCAATTTGACAAAGCCTAAATCACTCGACAGAGTTTGAGCTAATACCTATCTCCTCTTTCTTTCACTGTCACTGGGACCAGAACACATTGTTTTCCAGAGGTCAGTGAAGAGGAGACAAGTTTGTCAGCAATAAGTTTTCATAATCAGTCACACAGCATTGGAAGTTGGAATGTCTGACAAAATAGCAAATATGGGCAGTTAAACAGTAGACAACAATGTCCCATTGATTCCCAAGTGCAGTTTAGTCTCAGGAAGATCCCTGAGGTCAAGTCTAGTTCATGATGGATGAACAATCTAGCTGATCTAGTAAAAATAAACGGGAGGGAGGTCACTGAAAACTGGGTCAATTCTATGAGCACCAAGGACCTAAATATACTTTAGGAAGGGCCACGACGGCACTATATCTAAACAGATAAACTCAGATCCAAATCAAAGCCTAGTTTGGTGAACCTCTGGAATTATTTTTTCAGTAGACAGTTGTCTAGAAGGGGCATGATCTAGTGTTTGTAAACTTGAGAATATTTTTTTCCAAAATGGAAGCCTTGTCTCATAAAACCTCTTAGTGACTTCCTTTCCTCATAATTGGGACTGGCTTACTCAATATGAGTCTTGAGACTCACTAGCCTCACAACCTGGTCTATGAGAAAAGGGTTCTATTGTCAACAAGTGTGTAAAATGTTGAACATTATAATTCCTCTATGAGAAGTGCTGGCACATTCCATTGTAATGGCTTCAAGAAAGAGCCTTAAAGTAAAAGAAACCTACTGACTTCTTTTGTTTCATTTTGCACATCTGAAAATCGTACAACCACAGAACAATATTTTAAGTAACATCAGTAAATTCTGTCTCATTGAATATACTGTGTGGAATTCTATATTAACACTTGTCCAGAGTAGCAACTCCAGAACTACTTTGGTCTAAACCCAAATGACTGACACAGAGAAAAACTGGCATCCATGGCTGGGAAGAGTCAGTTTACCATCCTCCTCGTCTCTGACCCGTACGCCATTTAATTTTCAACTAATGTGTTACTCTTAGAAATCACTCCCCTGCTGAGACTCATTTTCCTCATCTGTAAAATGAGTGAGTGGTATGACCCTTTCAGCTCTGTCATTTCATGAAATATGTTCCCACGTGTGAGGTTCACTTTAGAACTTGGCCTCTCTATTGCCCCTTGGGCTGCTGAGTGATAGACACCACGGATAATCCTCCATAAATAGATGTTCCATATCTTGGGTCTCAGGATAAATTTATAGCTGAAGATTGACACATAGTAACTTCCAAACAAGACCAATTTGACCTCTAAGAAAAAAAATATTTTTACAGTAATCCATTATATGACATTCTAAAGCAATGATATATTTTATTTAACAAATATGAATTATAGGCCACCAGTTGGAAACCCTGGGCTTGCCAGGTCAAGGCACATATGAGAGTTGATGCTTCCTGCTCTTCCCCACCTTCTCTCTCGCTGTTTCTCTTCTCTAAAATGAATAAATAAAATCTTAAAAATAAGAAAAGAAAAACAAATATGAATTATAATCCTGACTCTTATTTTTTTTTAAAAAAAAGTTTAAAGCAAACCAGTATTTCCTGAGCAATTTCTCTGAACAGGATCATATCCAAGAAGCACTCCAATGCACGTTAAGGCTACCAGGAGCCAAAGGTTAATAATGACTTTTTACCTAGAAAATTCTTATTTATTTTCTTTTGTTTTTCATAAAAAACAAAAACAAAATTAAAAAAACCTCTTCAATGTGACTGGTACATTTCTGAGTTGGTTACAGGTATGTCTTATTCAAACACCACTAGAGCCTAACAAGTAGCTGAAACATTTAGTTTCTCTGTCATTTTGATTAACTCTGGTGACAAAAAAGAATATCATTCCAGCTGATGGAAAAATGAACCTAAAGCTGCAAAGACTGGGAGGGGCTGGAGATAAAATGCAAATCTAACTTAAATGCCTAGGAAAATATAACTTTCAGGGAAGAATATTTAAAGAAATACCCAAGTCATAGTATTTTTATGGAGAAAAGGTTAATGGTGAGAAACCCTGAGTTACACTATTAATGTGTTCATCTCAAGTGACAATCCAAAACAAAATCTCAACAACTGCTTTAGAAGTTTAGAACTTGTTTCTGCTTCTTAGAATAAGCAAAGAGTAATTCTACAGATAAGGAGGAGGTGAATAATTCCTACATGGCAGGAATGGGTAGAGAATATTGACTCTAAAATGCACTACTCCCACTGTAGTAAGGACCGGGCATCCTTACAAAACTGAAAGGAATTCTTCCCCTTAGCCCAAGGGTCGGGAACCTATGGCTCACGAGCCAGATGTGGTTCTTTTGATGGCTGCCTCTGGCTTGCAGACAAATCTTTAATAAAAAAATGTTAAAAATATAAAACATTCTCATGTATTACATCCATTCATTTCCTACCGCTCATGTTCATGGTTGCGGGTGGCTGGAGCCAATCACAGCTGTCCTCCAGACAACACCAAATTTTTACTGGATAATGCATAACATACACGGGTCGTTGTATGGCTCTCACAGAATTACATTTTAAAATATGTGGTATTCATGGCTCTCTCAGCCAAAAAGTTTCCCGACCCCTGCTTTAGCCCATCCCAATTTACCTTTATGACGTTCTCTTTCTCCAGACCACAGAATAGAAGTGAACCCGGAATCACAAGGCTATTTGTTGTTTTGCCCTGTTGTCTAACGGCCCAGACCAAGAGGCTTATCAGGGACCATTATTAACATTTATTTAGAAGTTGCCTGAGTGGGTACTTTATCAGTGTAGTCTGTCTCTCTGTTGACCCTTTGAATATATTCCACTACTTCTAAAGCTCCAACTGGATCTCTGTGCTTGAAGCTTGTTTCCTCAAGACTAAGGGAAGCTGCCAAGGAATTAACACAACCCCCTTGGCCCCAGACACCACACTCAATGACTATCAGGAGTTCTTGTATAAATACCCCAGCTCCCTCTCACCTTGGTTGGGATCATTTTGAAGCATGTAGTTTGTCGTGTGGCTTAATAGCTTTGCTTTCCCTTCCCTGTATAACATGCCTCTCTCTGCTGAAGTTGCCTGCACTTAAATTTTTTTTTAAATTTATTGATTTTAGAGAGAGAGAAAAACATTGATTTGTTGTTCCACTTACTTTTACGCATTCATTGATTGATTCTTGTATGTGCCCCGACAGGGGATCAGGCCTGTAGTGCTGGCATATTGGAAAAATGCTCTAACAAAATGAGTTACCTGGCCAGGGCCCTGCACTTATTAAATAAAGTACTTCTGCTTAACTCCGCTTCCTTCTCCAGTGTCCACATCTAGGAAAACCCACACTAAGTCATGTTCTGTTTGCTGGTCATTTCACAACATGAGGAAGAGAAGTTCTCAAAACTAGTCTATGCTAAAGAGGCCTGATGGTCACAGAAAGTCTCATCTCCATCATGTGCAAGCTCTCAAGAGGCCACTTGTTGGGCAGATAAAATATATTATGCTCACTTTGTTAAAGATGGCGCTGCCCACGTGGAGGCCATAGCCAGGTGATATTAATGTGTGTTGGGGGCAGGCTGTGGGCAGGCAGAATCCTTGTAGCCTGGGGCTTGGTTTTAGGACTAAGCCTTTCCCACCCTTTTTGATGTGGGGTGGTACAATCCAATTATGCCTCAGATAAGTGACTTTGTATCAGAGACTTCTCTATTTTGTATATTGGATTAAAGGTTTGGATTTCTACACCATAAAATAGGGGCAGAACGGGAGCTTGCTCTCTTGGTTCCTGAGATTATCATTAGAAAAGAGAGTAGAGAGGAGAGCAGAGAAAGGCCACGTGGAGGAGGCCAGGAGAAGCAGCCAAGATGGCAGAGTGTTGTGTGAGAAGCCAGTTAGTGCAGAGTTTGTGCAGGGAGAAGGAAGGAGATGGGGAACAGAGGTGAATAAGTCTGGTGAGCTAGAAACCTTTGATTCTAAGAAACTTGGATAAGTCAGTAGCTTTGTGAGCACTGAATGTGAGTGGGTTTTGGAGCCCAGTGTGTGTTTTTACTTGCCCGCCAGGTGCATGCTACGATTAAAGATGACGGCTCATCAGGTTTTGGCTCCATTGTTTCTTTACCGACTGTCCAAATCCAATGCGAACCTGCATGGGCCGGGCGGCTGTGATGGTGGCCCTGGCCCTGGATACTGGCTTTACATCACTCTAATGGGCAAGTCATGGTCTCCTTTTCCTGCCTCCCCTATGCTGCCTTAGATAACCTGAAATACTCTCTTCCATCTTCTCAGCTCATCTATGCTTCAACTCCTCCTAGGAGCTACAGCAAGATGTAACTACACTACTCTCTAAGATGGCGGTTCTCAAAGGGTGGTTCCAGGGCCAGCAGTGTCTCGGGAACTCGCTAGAAAGCAAATTCTTGAGCCCTACCCTTGCCTATTGAATCAGGTACTCTTGGGTAGGGGTCTTGCATCTGTATTCTAACAATCCCTCCAAGTGATTGGGATGCACACTAAAGTTGGAGAGCTACTGTTCTAAGAAGAACTTCCTGTCACCTCAAATTGACTATAAAAATCTTTGACTCCAGTTCCTCATTATCTTTCATAGATATTTAGTCAATTTAAACTCTCAGCGCTACCTCCTAAACCTCTCATGTTGACTTCTCTTCTCCCTCTCCAATGCCACTGGTTTAATTCCAACCCATATTTCTTACCTGAATTAGCAATGCAGCCTTCCCACCTGACCTCCCTGAATCCACCCTATCTATTCTGCCTCACCCCTGGATTTACATGTCAAAGCACAAATGTGTTATGTCCCTCTAGTGCTTCCTGTCATCTAAATATAAACCTAAGACCCTGAGGATCTGCATGCAGAGCCATTTGTGATTTGGCTCCTGCCACTCTAAAGTTTCCTGGAATACAGACGCACCAAAGTATCTACACAGCCACCTCTCATACACCCCCATGGAGGGCTGATTATCAATTATTTTCTATTACCACTAGCATAGGTGCATCCCTTAGGGTCTTACAGGCCCCTCCAGTGCCTCTTCTTAAATCAAGCACAAGCATGAAAAACAAGCTTTCAAGGCAATATCAAATCTTGGAGATCAATAACTTAAAGCAATTCAGGCTGCAGCTGAGAAAAAAGTAAAAGGAATGAGAAGCTTGTGGAGGTGGAGGGGGAGAAAGATGGGGCCTCAGACTAAACCTGACAAGCTCAGGTGAGCCCTGTATGATGGCCTTGCAAACTTAGAAGTCTAAGGTAACCACACAGAATGGTCTGAAATTAAGTTTTTAACTGTTGGTCAAATAAGTTTGTAAATATGATATATATGTTTGCTCGCTTATAGTTTGCATTGAGTGTGAGAGACAGGCTGTAAGTCGGCAGGGTTGTTATACTCTAAGGCAGGGGTCCCCAAACTACGGCCCGTGGGCCGCATGTGGCCCCCTGAGGCCATTTATCTGGCCCCCACCGCACTTCCAGAAGGGGCACCTCTTTCATTGGTGGTCAGTGAGAGGAGCATAGTTCCCATTGAAATACTGGTCAGTTTGTTGATTTAAATTTACTTGTTCTTTATTTTAAATATTGTATTTGTTCCTGTTTTGTTTTTTTACTTTAAAATAAGATATGTGCAGTGTGCATAGGGATTTGTTCATAGTTTTTTTTATAGTCCGGCCCTCCAACGGTCTGAGGGACAGTGAACTGGCCCCCTGTGTAAAAAGTTTGGGGACCCCTGCCCTAAGGCTTAGTTTTAAGACTAAGCCTTTCCCACCCTAAGTGACTTTGTATCAGAGACTTCCTTGTTTGTATATTGGATTAAAGGTTTTGATTTCTACACTATAAAATGGGGCAGACTGGGAGCTTGCTCTCTCTCAGTTCCTGAGATTAGCATTAGAGGAGAGCAGAGAAAGGCCATATGGAAAAGAGGAGAAGCAGCCAAGATGGTGGAGTGCTGAGTGAGAAGCCAGTTAGTGCAGAGTTTGTGCAGGGAGAAGAGATGGGGAACAGAGGTAAATAAGGCTGGTGAGGTAGGAATCTTTGATTCTAGGAAACTCGGATAAGTCAGTGGCTTTGGGAGTCCTGAATGGAAAGGGAAGTGTTTTCCCAATCTGTGTATTTCTTTCTTTGTTTTTTTTTTTCTTTACAGAGTCAGAGAGAGAGTAAGAGAGCGGGATAGATAGGGACAGACAGACAGGAACAGAGAGAGATGAGAAGCATCAATCATCAGTTTTTCATTGCAACACCTTAGTTGTTTATTGATTGCTTTCTCATATGTGCCTTAACCACGGGCCTTCAGCAGACCGAGTAACCCCTTGCTCCAGCCAGTGACCTTGGGTCCAAGGTGATGAGCTTTGCTCAAACCAGATGAGTTTGCGCTCAAGCTGGTGACCTCGGGGTCTTGAACCTGGGTCTTCCGCATCCCAGTCCGATGCACTACCCACTGCGCCACCACCTGGTCAGGTCCCACTGTGTGTATTTCTTGCCCACCAGGTGCAAGCTAGGATTAAAGATGATGGTCCACCAGTTCTTGGCTCTGTTGTTTCATTACCGTCTGTCCGAATGCAATGCGAACTTGCATGGCAGGCAGCTGTGATGGTGGCCGAGGCTACTGCCCTTACATTAACTAAAAGCAGTTCTTGGTGGGTAGTCATGTCTTAGGGAGGTATTTTTCTCTAACAAAGGTCAATACTTACCTTAATCAAGACTGTCTGTTGTCTTTTGCATCTACAATAACGCACTAATAACATGCAGGTAATCTTCTTTTCCTGCCCCACTCAGGGCAGGCATCTCACCAAAGAAGAAACCAACAAACCCTCTGTTGTTATTATCATGTTAATTAACTATTAACTTTCTTATTCCTCCCTATGTAAAAGCTGTTTCAGTCTATACATTTTTACTTTTTATCCAATCCCAGAGATTTCCCCACTTTGTTTCTCCCGCCTCCCTAATCTATCACCAATCAATTTTATGTAACCCCTTTACATCTTCCCCTTTGGTTCTAATGTATAAAATAAGTGGTGAAACCACCATTTTCTGGAGCATTTTCTCAATTTGTGGAGACTTTGCTTCCAGGTAATTGTTGACAGTTTGGCTCAAATAAACTCATTAAAAATTCTGACAGGGGCCCTGGCTGGTTGGCTCAGCAGTAGAGCATCGGCCTGGCGTGCGGGGGACCTGGGTTCGATTCTCTGCCAGGGCACATAGGAGAAGCGCCCATTTGCTTCTCCACCCCCCCCTTCCTCTCTGTCTCTCTCTTCCCCTCCCGAAGCCAAGGCTCCATTGGAGCAAAGATGGCCCGGGCGCTGGGGATGGCTCCTTGGCCTCTGCCCCAGGCACTAGAGTGGCTCTGGTCGCGGCAGAGCGACGCCCCGGAGGGGCAGAGCGTTGCCCCTGGTGGGCGTGCTGGGTGGATCCCGGTCGGGCGCATGCTGGAGTCTGTCTGACTGTCTCTCCCTGTTTCCAGCTTCAGAAAAATACCAAAAAAAAAAAAAAAAAAAAAAAATTCTGACAGATTTGGAAGTTTCTTACCTGACAAGCCAAAGCTAGATTTTTCTGGACTTTCAGTGTTTCCCTCAGGGGAGACCTCACCCCTCTCGTTCCAGGCAGGCCTTGTGCCTTCCAGCCCCTTCTGCATTTACTATTTTTTTGGCTGTAGGGTTTCTTATGTCCTTAAACTCTTTGAGATGAATTCTTCCTCTGTAAATTAGAGATAGATGCTTGCCTTGTCTATTACAGAGGCTGGTTGTGGTTCATATGAGAAAACATTTACAAAAGTTTTAAAAGCTTGCCCTGGCTGGTCGACTCAGTGGTAGAGCAGACCCAGCATGAGGAAGTCCTGGGTTTGACTTTTGGTCAGGGCACACAGAAGAGGCAACCATCTGCTTCTCCACCACTCCCCCTTCTCTCTTTTTCTCTTCCTCTCCAACAGCCATGGCTCAATTGATTCAAGCACATTGGCCCCAGGCACTGAGGATGGCTCAGTGGCGCCTCTGCCTCAGATGCTAAAGATGGCTTGGCGGCGAGCACGGCCCCAGATGAGCAGAGCATCGGCCCCAGACGTGGGGTTGTCAGGTGGATCCCAGCTGGGATTCATGTGTGAGTCTACCTCTATATCTCCCCTACTCTCACTTAAAAATAAAACAAAATAAAAGCTCTACAAGCTTTGAGGTACTGTAACTAGCTAACATTTAGCAAGCACTACTCATTTGCCAGGCCCTAATCTAAGTTTAACATGTACTATTTTATTTAATCTTTTTTTAATAGATTTTAATTTATTGTGTTTACACAGATTCAAGTGTCCCACCAAATACATCCCCCCACCCCCATGTTCCCCTCAAATCCCCTTTGCCCCCCTCCCCCCAATGCCCCCCCTTCCCTCAAGGATTTGCTGTCCTGCTCTCTATAACGCTGTGTTATGTATATATAATCTCACCAATCTCTTTCCCTTCTCTGTCATTTAATCTTTTTAATACTCCAGAAATAAGATACTATGATAATCTCCCCATTTTACATAAGAGGTAACTGAGTCATGCAGATGTGGAAAAAAACTTGCTCAAGGTCAAATATTTTGAAAGTAATGAAGTTTGGGTTTAAATCAGGTAGTGTCACTCCAGAGCCCAAACTCTTAACCCTGTTAATGGCAAAAGGGCATCAGATGTTAGACCTCGATTCAGCCACCTCAGTTCTTGAGTTGAGCTGAGAAAAAATTCAGACTCAAGACTCAAATACAAGCAAAAGTTTATTTAGAAAGTCACAGGAGTAGAAGTGAGCCATGGAGGAAGTGAGCCAGCCAGAGACAGATTTAATGGTGGGCACACTGGGAGTGCACCCTGAACCCCGACTTCTGAAGGGCCCCGCAAAACCCCAACTTTATACTTTTTCTAATGACATCAAGTTTGCTTTCATAGGTGCAATTTCAACATTAATAGTACATATTTTTTATTTATTTAAAAGTACAGTTAATATATATTTTTATTTTCCCTGTCTCTCTCTCTCTCTTTTTTAAGGGGCCCAATATTTTCTTCTGTGCCTGGGGCCTCAACCAACCTTAATTCGCCTCTGGAGCCAGCTGGTCTGTGTGGGCTCAGGAAACAAGTTACAGAGGCAGAAGAAGGGCCTTGGAGCTGAGGAGAAAGAAAGCAAAGGTACATGAGTCTCAAGGGAAGAAAGGGGAGAGAAAGACACATCTTGCTCCAGAGCTTTCCACCTGAAGAAAGGGGGGGTTGCAGAAAGGTGCAGGCATGCTCCAGAGAAAGACAGAGCTGACAGTGGGTCCTTGTCTTGAGGATTTTTATCTGGAGGTGTTAGGAAGAGATTTCAATAGAACAGAAATCAGCTTTTCAGGTGTGTTCTTTCAGGGTGGTGGTCTCTACTGATTAGTTGGCACTGGGGCAGGGGGTCATTAGTCATTGCATCTGGTCCTGATGTCAGCCAAAGCCGTCAGCCCACCTGGCCTTGCTGCATTTCTGGGCCTAGAGCTAAAATACAACTGTGGCCTACGTTGTCTCTAGAGCAGGGGTCCCCAAACTTTTTACACAGGGGGCCAGTTCACTGTCCCTCAGACTGTTGGAGGGCCAGACTATTAAAAAAAACTATAAACAAATCCCTATGCACACTGCACATATCTTATTTTAAAGTAAAAAAACAAAACGGGAACAAATACAATATTTAAAATAAAGAACAAGTAAATTTAAATCAATAAACTGACCAGTATTTCAATGGGAACTATGCTCCTCTCACTGACCACCAATGAAAGAGGTGCCTCTTCTGGAAGTGCGGTGGGGGCCAGATAAATGGCCTCAGGGGGCCGCATGCAGCCCGCGGGCCATAGTTTGGGGACCCCTGCTCTAGAGCTTAAGGGAGTGGTTGTGCAAGGGGGTCTGAGGCTCTTCTCTGGCACCCTTTTTTCTTCTCCAAGAGGGGATACCACATGACTAGCAACATGCCAGGGGAGGAAAGGTGAAGGGAGAGTCCCAACCGTATGACCAGTGATGTAAACTCAGAGGGTCAAAACACATGACCAGCGAGAGGGTAGAAAAAGAAATGTCACCCTGGTGCAAGGTCTCACCCTACAGTTGTCTGTTGCTAGACACTTGGGGCTTTCCGCCATGGGTGACCTGGCCTCTCATTCCTATTTATATCTGTGTAACCGCCTACTATATCCACTCCTGTGTACCACTGCCTCCCGAGCATGTCTGTGACTATGGGCATGTGACCTTACCCAGAAGGCCTGCGTATCCCAGAACAGTCACGCTCACTGTGCTGCGACTGAGCTCTTGCTCTATGTTGCTCATCCATTGTCCTTGAAAGGTGGCCAGACTGGTGAAACGTCTTGTCCCTGGGGTCAGACCACCTGAGTGTAAATCTTGGCTCTGCAAAGATACTAATAGTATGACCTTGGCCAAGTAGCCTACCTGCTTAGAGTCTTGGAATCCTTATCTGTAAAATAAGGAAGATATTTGTACTGGTTTCATAAGATTTTGTGCAGATTAAAGGAGAGAATGGATGTAAACAATGCCTAATCCTTGTTAAGCATATAATAAATACTAATTATTTTCATTTCTCTGGGGAAGTAGCAATGTAGGCAAGCAAAGCAAATGTTCTTCATTAAAATATGAAGACTTTATTTATAGGCACAATTACAATATCTTGGGAGAACGCTTGCAGCACTGAGAAAATTGTTTTGAGCCCTCTTTGGGTCACCAGATAAAAGCAAACAGGCTTAAGTCCTGGGGTCAGAACAGTGTTGACCACCCAGCTCACTGCCGCAAATAGCAGCCACCTGCGGCTGGAGAGTACCATGTCTCTTTGCCTGTGGTGAAGGGAGGCGGGAAGCAAGTGAGGAGAGGACAGAGACAGGCACTGCTCTGGGTCAGGGGCACGAGGGTGTGAGGACAGCTAAGTCACAGCAAAGGCAGCATGTGCTGGCGCAGCGGGGAGAAGGGAAAGACAGAGGCTCATTTAAACCAAAAATGGCTTCTCTCCAAGGGACCAGTGCTGTCTGTGGGGAGTCTGGGTCCCTTGGCCCAGACTCATTTTCACAAAGAGCTTCAAGAGTTGGCATATGTCTAATGAGGTCACAGAATCACTGACTGAGATAAACCAATGGGATTAAAGTAAGTTGTCATTCATCAAGGAACTGAAAATTTGGGTCCCACTTAGAGTACAATAACAATTAAGGGTTTTTCTTTAATATATATTACAATAAAAAAAACTTACTGATTGATTAATTTGACAGAGAGAGGAAAGAGGAGGATGTGGAGCGAGCAGTATCGGTTCATATGGTATTTGTCTTTCTTCACTTTCGTTGTTCACTGGTTGCTTCTCGTATGTGCCTTGACCTGGCGAGTCCAAGTTTCGAATTCCAGCCTCAGAGTTCCAGGTCCATGATGCTTTATCCATTGTGAATTCTGCAATTATCTTGTGAATAACATAATAATATTGCATTTTATGTTTTGTGTGATAAATTAATTTGTTGATTGAAAACATTTAAAGCATCTCACAATATTTACAATCTTACCAATATAGCTACAACACTTTAAAAATTGTTTATTTTTTTGAAGTTGAAGAGAACTAGAATGCTAGTTTCCTGTATTTATTCATTGAGAGGTAAGTTATTTTCCCCCCCACAAGTTACATTTTATTTATTTTCATTTTTTACAATATTATTTTGTATTGGTTTCAGGTGTACAGCATAGTGCTTAGACAATCATATACTTTACAAAGTGTTCCCCTGATATTTCTAGTACCCATCTACCCCCATACATTGTTATGCGATGTTATTGACTATATTCCTTACTCTGTGCTCCGTGACTATTCTGTAACTACCAATCTGTACTTCTCAACCCCTTCACCCTTTTCAGCCAGTTCCTGACCCCCTTCTCCTCTGGCAACCACCACTCTGTTCTCTGTATCCATGAGTCCATTTCTGTTGTTTATTTATTTATATTGTTTGTTAGATTCCACATATGAGTGAAGTCATATGGTACTTGTCTTTCTCTGACTGGCTTATTTCGCTTAGCACAATGCCCTGCAGGTACATCCATGCTGTCACTAATGGTAAGATTTTAATAGACCAGGAGTCTCCAAAAAGGAAGTGGAACAGGCCAGGCACTGAGTCTCTTGAAGGTTGATATTGATTTAACAAAATGTGACTTGGGCTGGTGAACACACAATACAATGTACAGATGATGTTTTCTAAGAAAAAATTCTTTACAAAATGAACTTGGAATTGTGTCTTCCCAAAAAAGACATGCTGACGTCCTAACACCCAGGATCTTGAGAATGTGACTGTTTGGAAACACAGCCACTGAAGATGTAATTAATGCAGATGAGGTCATACTGGATGCCATAGGGATGGTTCTATCCCAGTATGACTGGTGTCCTTATAAGAAGAGGACAGATACAGAGAATGCTATGTGAACAGATAGAGACACAAGTGAACATGGCCTTGTGAAGAGGGAGGCAGAGATTCAAGTGCTGCCTCTACAGGCCAACGAAGACTGAAGTTGGCTGGCAAAAACCAGTAGCTAGGAAAGGCAGGACAGGATTCTCCTCTACACATTTCACAGAGGGCTTGATTTCAGACTTCCAGCCTCCAAAGCTGTGAGCCAATAAATTTCTGTTGCTTTCAGCCACCGTCTTTGTAGTACTTTGTAACTGCAGCCCTTGGAAATTATTGCACAAGGTTACCTTTTCCATCTATCTTTGACAGCCTTGGTTGAACGGTCCAGGCGTCTTTTAGAACAGGATTCCCTGCACTGCAGTACGTTTGTCTTCCCCGACTAGGCAATGAGCAGGAGTCCTTTTGTTCGCCTGTCTCTCCACACATATGAGTTACTCAATAAATGCATGTATGAAACGGAATAAATCGCAGAGAACTTTTGGGATTCAGTTTGGCTGCTAGTTCATGTCCAGCCACCACCCCTCAAATATTGAACTACTTTCCAGCTTACTAAGTGTGCAAAGGTGCCAGGTATGAGAAAACAGGACAGCAGCAAAATAGACCTGAAGGACACTATGGGCCTGAGACACACAGCTGACCCTTGGATCTTCCCCTTACCTCGGTGCATCCTTGAGCTACAGGCTTGGCCTTTTGGGGTCTTTTTTTAAAGTAAGTTATAGACAATTGACTTGCCTTACTGATTTACCTGGGAAAAACTCCTTCAAATTAAAAATGAGTATCATTTTAATGTTATGTGTACAATGCTAATGATATAGCTATAATTCAGTGTTTCTCCCTCTCAGTATATTATTCACATACATGTGAACACATACATATAAACATATGTGTAGGTATGTGCATAAATTTCTGCTGCTGGTGTCAACACCATTTGATTTGATACATCATAACCTTTATAATTAGGCTAGTGCAGTCATTATTGTACATGCAGCCATTTGGTTAAAAATAATCCTGTTATCATTAAACATAACAGTTATAAAAAGATGAGACAGATTACAAAATGAAACACAATAGTAAAACAAAAATCAACTCATTAAAGTTTATGTGTTTTCAGAAGTATTAGATATTTTAAATTTCTTCCAAATGTGTAACTTCAAAAATATCTAATTTATATTGTATCTCACTATGAAAAGTTACATTTTATTATTTATCCTTAGATACGAATAGAGTTATTTCTAACCAAGAACCATCGTGACTTGAATATGGGAACCATCCAGTCAGTCTCAGTGGTTGCCGAGAGGATCAGATGGGAAAGAGAATGACTATGAGCTCACCATCTGTTTCCCATATTGCCTGAGAAAAACAGCCAGAAAATCCAAATTCTCAGGGCAGCTGGCCTTCAAATCAGTCTCCAAAGAGAGAATGCTTTCTGCCACACTGCAGGGCAGATACCTCATGTAATGGTCAGAATCTCAATTGTCTGGTACAATTTGAACAACATGACACCAGAAAATCAAAAGGACTCTGACCCATCTAAATGCATAGCTTTGGGCACAAGTGTTTCAGATGCAATGCCTGGTTACTAAGGGGTTTTTCTTTCTCTGAATCAACATTCAGGACTGTCTACCTGGCAAGCAGTATGAATTTCAGTAGATTGCCAGAAGGTTAACTCCAGACTGTGGTTTAAAATTGGAGGCATGTTTGTTTATTTTGTTCATACATTCCACATGTAAGTGAAATCATATGGTATTTGTGTGTCTCTGACTGGCTTATTTTACTTAGCATACTATCCTCTAGGTCCATCCACGCTGTCACAAAAGCTAAGATGTCCCTTTCTTGTTGTACTTTACTGATGAGTAGTATTGCATTACCAGAGGAAAAGGGGGTGAGGGCAGGTTAAAGAGGATAAAGGGGGCTACATGGTGATGGAAGGAGACTAGCCTTAGAGAGGTGAACACACCATACAGTGTACAGATGACATATTATAGAATTGCACACTTGGAGCCTATATAATTTTATTAACCAGTATAGCCCCAGTGAATTCAATAAAAATATGGTTTAAAATTGCAAGCATGTTACTTTAAATTAATTATGATATAGATCTGAGAAAAACATTTTTTTTCTTTACATCCAAAAATATTCCTGCCCAAAGGTTTTCTGACCCTGCTCTTCAGACCCTGGTGACTGTAAAGAGTTCCCTGGAGTGACCCCATAATAGCTTATGATAGAACTGCTCCATTTTCGCCCTTCTTTGTACATTGAAATTTTGTTCTTGAAAAGCATGGCAGAATTTGAATTGTTTTAATACATGAAAAGAGGGACCCAATGAATAGTTATTGAATGACCTAAAAGATTCAAAATATATGTGCCTAATAATTTTGGGTTAGCAGATGCGAAACGATATGACTGCTTATGAATGCAAGCTAGACAGATGACGTAGAGAGCTGTAGTAATGACCCAAGGTAACAACTCTCTTCTCAGCATTGCCTTATGGGTATTTCAAACAGCATGAGCTATTTATTCTTGCTCATGGGGAAGAGAGAGGAACCAGGAAAAGAGAACTCAGAGGTCTTTATGTCCTTTTATGACCTTTAACTATTTCATGTAAACAGAGAAATCAAACAAAAAAATCAGTCAAACAACTCCCTAATGCAACATGGCCAAAACCACAGAGGGCTGCATGGAAGAAATGAGAGCCCCAAAAAGATCTGAGTCCATAGGTCACAGCTCCTATCGCCACCAGCCGCCATGGAGCCCCTCTCTGAGATCCAGCCTCAGCACCACCCGAAGGCCAGGCCCGTCCTGGACAGCACCTCCCCGATGTGCTAGCAAGAGACCACAGCAGGAAGCGTGCTGGTCATTCCTGAGCACTAGCGGAAGTCTTCAAGGCTGAAGTTTTGACTTTTTCTTCCATTTGCTGGCCAAATGCGTTCCTGAACTTGCAACAATGCCTATTTTCCCATTTCAAAACTCAAACACAAGTAATGCTTTTATTAGAGCTATTCTTAACATGCAAATGCATGCACATGTACAAACACATGGACATAAACACAACCAGGGGATAAAATCAAGGCCAATGATAGTCATAAGAATGGGAGCCAAGTTTGCACTAGAAACATTGGATGGACCTACAAGTGTGACTCTGCCCACAAATCAAAACATTCATCCAGCAAACATTTCTCTTGTGTCAACTATGTGCTAGGAACTGTGATGTGGATACAGTGATAACTAAACCAGACCACGTCTCTGCCCTGTTGAGTTAACATTCTGGTGAAGGAGACAGAGAGAACATGTGGGAAAAATTACTATTCTAACAGGAGGGGGAGGGCAAGCTGGTGCGGGGGGGGGGGCAGGGAAGCTCTGGGCCCAGTCGGAGCACGGGCCTCGGCGGGAGGAGAGGGAGGCTCCGGGAAGTCGGGGCACGGGCCTCGGCGGGAGGAGAGGGAGGCTCCGGGAAGTCGGGGCACGGGCCTCGGCGGGAGGAGAGGGTGAGCTGCTGAGTGGCTGTTGGAGACCATTCCAGGCAGAGGAAAGGACCACGAGGGAGGAAGGTGTCTGACCTATTCAAGTAAAGGCCTAGCCAGGGAGACTGAAAGCATGAGACGGAACAGAATAGCCGGGGACCATTAGGAGACACATGTCAGTCAGATTCCGTTGGCCCCTGATACGTTTTCGGAAAGTTTTGATTAAGGAAGTGGCATCCGGTGCGGTGTCGTCCACAGTGACAATCTTGGAAGAGGTGTTCGTTCTGACAGTTGGGCCAGTACCCTTGCAGACTTTTCGGGGATGGCCAGAGGGCCACTGTCACTTGTAGAGATTAAGTGCCCATCCAAGTCTCATGGATCCTGCAGGACTAAGTCGGAGTGGGCATCACTCTGCCCAGTTTCTCCCCTTTCTCCTGCTACGCACCCTCTGGACACGCCCGTCTTCAGCCGAGTCTGGGAAAGGTGAGCTGGGAGTGACACGAAATGCGGACCCCCAGTCAGCCCAGTTCAGATCCTTCACCTTGGTCCAAGTCTGGGGAGAAAAGGGGGAACCGACAGCGGGTCTGAGGTCAGGGAAGTAGCTGAGCCATTCCACGGTTGGGATTTTCCCTCTGCTTTAGAATATTAATCTGGCCCCAGGCTGGCTCTTTCTATTCAGTCATCAGTTTATTTTATTTCCTTCAGGGGAAGCCTGATGCCAGGAAAGTGGTGGTTTTTCTTCTTTGCTTTCAAAAGATTTTATTGAAATGACAACTTTGGAAGATAATACAGGAACAATTTCTGTACAACACATAATTTTTCAGCTTAGCAAATACTTTAAAAGTAAGCTAAGAGACAAAGCAGAGGCCGTGACATCAATTATCCCTGTGTTCTAACTCCAGGAGAAAACAGAAAGTGGGAGGAAACGGGGTTTCTCTCCTCATTCTGAATACCGAGTACAGAGTTTGAAAACAAGATGAGCTGGAATGTGTTTCATTTCCCGCCCCCTTCCTGCAGTCATCAACCTCACAAGTCCTCCAAAGAGCCCGATCGAGCCCACGGGACCGTGGTCCTCCCCACCCCAGCCTCCACCTCTTACCTCCACTCTGGACAGGGAGGGAACGGGGAGAAGCAATTTTCTACGTGTTGCACCCTGAACTACAGCTCTGAGAGCTGAAATAAGGGGGAAGCACTCACACTTGGAGTGAAATCCAGCCTTCCTCCATCAGCCCCCTTCCTGCCCCACCGAGCCCCCACCCCCACCCCAGGTGTACTCCAGTCCCTTTGGGCTTCTTGATGGGAGCCCTGGGCTTCGACCTGCTGCAGCCCTGGCTGGAATGTCTCTAAGCCGTCACTGGGCTCCTTCCCTCCTGTCACTCAGCTCTGCTCAGAGCCCTTCCTCCCACGAGTGTGAGCCAGCGCCAGGGCCGGTCTGTCCCCAGGGCGTTGTGGAGTTATTTCCCGGAGCGGTGCTCACTGCTCGCTGGCCTTCACAGCTGTTACTATTTATTATGTCTCCCTCCTCAGGACACAGGCATCTCGAGAGTCGGAACATCAGGGGCTTGTTCCTGGCATGTGAAACGTATGTAATGAACTTGAATAAGTGAGACAAAGATCAGAATTTTTGTGTAGTGTGATGCACTAGAAATTACTTCCTACTGTGGTCAGGTACCAAAGAACAGAAAATTAATATTAATATTTTAAGAAAAATAGTTAGGTTTCTTGTCCTCTCCTTTCTGTAGGGAGTGAAAGTAAAGGAATGTGAAAGTGTCCTAGCTTGCAGAGACATATTGTGTAGGAAACCCTTTTTACCAGGAAGCTTAAAGGGCATTTTATAATTTAGGCCAGGCATACAGAGAGATTTTGTAAATATGATTTTTATACTTATGTGATTTGCACCAACTCAGGATAGAAAACAGTATTGTACTGTAAAGAAATTTTGTGCTAGGAAGACTTAAATTCTCCTTTCCCCCATACCTGTAAGGAAGCAGGTAAATATCTAGCTAGGTGCAGGGATAGAGAGATTAGCAAACCTTTTCCTCACCCTCCTTTTCTATTTGATGGGCCCTTCACATG